>NC_059120.1:12007445-12354945 GCF_020740685.1 Jaculus jaculus | reverse complement strand
TGTTGGGGGATGATCTGGCTTACATTTTCTTCTTGAATATGCCCAGATAATGTGAAGGTTTATTTTGTTGAGGTTTAAATATTTTGCTTTTTACAACTTCAAAGAAATGTTTATTTCTTCCTGTAGCTACATCATGTGTATGAATCCTCAGAGAAAGAACATAGTAAGTTCATACAGGATGGTGAGCATTCTAGGGATTATGATCTCTGGTTGATTCAGAGACAAAGGGAAGAAACAAGTTCATGAAATCTTAAGAGATTAAGGTTTCCTATGTTAGGAAATTAAGAGGAGTTACAATAAAAGTAAATGTTGCAGTTGCATTTTCTCCAATAACACCTTCAAAGGAACTTACTATTAAGAGAAAAAAAAACAGGCCGGGCTTGGTGGCGCATGCCTTTAATCCCAGCACTGGGGAGGCAGAGGTAGGAGGATTGCCGTGAGTTCGAGGCCACCCTGAGACTCCATAGTGAATTCCAGGTCAGCCTGGGCTAGAGTGAGACCCTATCTCGAAAAACAAACAAAAAAAAAAAAAGAAGAAGAAGAAAAGAGAAAAAACAAACAAACAAACAGCTTCAATTATACAGCTGAACAAAATGATCCACTACTCTAAACAAGGTAGTGAGCAGCCCATTAGCTATTATACAAAGTAAATGATAATGCAAGTTTTAAGTTCTGCAGAATAAAGGAATGGACGTGAATTTCAATGTGAAGCATTCAAAATTCCTCATGTTTAGCATGTAATGTTGTGTGTATCAAACCTCATCATAGATTAGTCCTTTAGAAAGAAACACTCACACTTCTGTCAAAAATGTCAAGTAAGTGAAATAACTTGTTTGGAGGCAGCCTTTTGCTCTCAAAATTCTGGGCTGAGGTCAGGAGTGCTATAGAAACCATGATGAAATGTGAGATTACATCATGCCCTAGACTGTTGTTTACAGCACGTAAAGAACTTTGAACCAGATGAATAGAGAGAGTTACAGGATTTGAACAGTTAGTAGGTAACAAACAAATGATCTTTCAGTTGGAAACCAAAGCTGTCTAAGACCTGATGCAGAGAGATTCAGAGCTGACTATAGTGAAGATGGTGGGAGAAATTCAATTTCATTAAAGGTGAGGGGAGATTACCCAGTGGACTACAATACAGTCTACAATCTATTTAAATGTCCTCTTTGCTTTATGCTCTAACTAGGTGATCCAAAATTTTGAACCACACACAAAAAAATCTGGTTTATATATGAGAAAGAAGAAATCCTTGAATAATTTGAAGAAGACCCTGAGGTGAGAGTTTGAGAAATAAGTTTATTTGGCAGATAATTCGGAAAATATTACATAGAGAGTAAAGACATGAGATAGGAAAGTAAAGGTAGAAAATAAAGAGTCAATTCTCAAGCCATATACTCACTCAGGCAACCAAGGGTATTCTGGGGGAAGTGATTCAGAGAACTATCTAGTATAAAAGTCAAGGATTGTATTCTTACCCTTAATATATTTATAGCTACATGACAAGCACTTTAAACTTCTCATCTGGCGCTGTGTGCCTTCAAGCAGTTGCACAGGTAGGTGTGCCTAAAATGTGACCTCAGAGCACACAGCTGAGTGCAGCATTGTCCACATTGTAATCACTTTACCTTTAGATTTTATAGCTATTGTTTCTTTATTCTTGGCAACTTAAACAACTATTATACATATGAATTATTATTTTTTTGCTTTTAAATATGTTTGCAAGTATTACTAACATAAAGGGGATTTAAAAAAAATCCCTTAGGAGACGAATGTACAAGATGATAAAGTATAAAGAATAAATGAATATATGGGAGCTAGTATGACCAGACCTTACCAACAAAATTAATTTGAACAGTGATATATTTCATCTTTCTTTTCTTTATCTCTTTTAGAAAGCACTTGTTTTGTAGAATTGTGGTGCTGTAATTAAAACTGTTAGCTTAGGGTTTGGCATCTAATGATAAACAGTGAAGATTAGCCATGATCACCAAATCCTCACTAGAACTGCCACCATCGCTGTCACCACATTACCACCATCTCAATCATTCATCACCATCCTCATTTCAGCCACCATTATCAACACCACCATCAGCACTATCACAATCACAACCACCATCACCATGCATTATCACTCCACCCCATCATCACACCCACTGTCACCATCATTCCCACAACCACCATCACCACCACCACCACCGTCATCATGACTATCGTCACCACCACCACGACTATCATTGTCACTATCACAACACTATCATCAGCAGCGGCAGTAGCACCATATTCACCACAATCACCCTCATCATTTTTTTTTTTTTTTGCACAGTATGCTTGGAGGTTTCTCAGCAGAAAAAGGAAATATATCTTTAACAATGTAATAAAAGGTCAATTAGAACATTCTTCCATCTTGCAAAGTTGGTGAGAAGGATGCAACATGGACGAGCCATGTTCTTACTGCGCTTAGCGTTGGTGTGCGGTTGCCTCGGATAGAGCACTTGGACAGGTGCTAATTAACAGCACTAGCAGCATTAGGAGAAAAGAACCATGAAAGGAGATATCTGGAAAGTATTTAAAGTAGTCATTACAGACAAGCTCCAAAGTGCCACATGTTTCATGGAAACCTATTTTGTCAAATGAGTCAACAAGATGAAGCCACTTAGCACTGCCTCCAAACCACCGGCTGCGTCACTATGCGATTCCAGGGATAGACTTAACATCATGAGTCTCTGCTCTCTCTCCTGAAAATTACAGTACTAAAGAAATCACTGGCCACTTGCTTGACTGGCCATCAAAGAAATTAATTATTATGCTGGAGATTTGGGGCTTGTAGGTTCTCAAAGCATAGGGACATAAATACATTGTTAACTTAGGAGGCCAGGAATTTGATTTGATACTCTAGTTGTTCATAGATGAAAATCTCAGGAATTGATCGCTTCGACTACAAAACTACAGAGATTCTTGTCATAATTACTGAACGCTTTCTTTTATTAATCTACAATCTGCATTTTTCCATTGCATTAGACAAAATTGGTAGATTCCTAAAAGCAGCATTGTGACCACCAGTGAACTTTTTATGAACTTTTCCTCAAAGTTGCTTCTTCATCTATTTCCACTTTAATATCCTCATCTGGATAGATAATAATAAGAAGTTTAATGCTAAAATTTTATTTTGCCCCTTCTATTACTAACTTGTCCCTTCTCAAAGACAAAACATTGAGGATTACCTTTGGTTCCTCAATTTCTCCCCTTATGTCTAATACATCCCCCAAGATATATCAAATCCTGTCTACCTATCATGAAACAAGTTTCATTTGTTCCAAAACACCATGTTTTCCTTGCTTGAAGTTCCACAATGGTCTACTTATTGGATTTCCTGTTTCACACCTTATAATCCATTTTTAAACAAGTTAGAAAGCTTAATAAACACACAAATCATACCTTATTACTTTTCTGCTTAAAACGTTACAGTGTTTTCAACTCTGACTCCAAATAACATTTAAAATTATTTTTGAAACATATATCACCTATAGCCTCAGGTGTCTTGAGACTCATTCCCAAAGGCATAATATGTTAATTTTTTCAGGAATATACTATACCATTCTTCCTTAATGTAAGTTCTTTTTGTTACCACAAGGAATATTATTTTCCCAAGTAATTTAGTAGGAATACCCTCTTGGAGCAGGGGATGGATTCCTGTAGGCTTTGTACTTGGGAGGCTGAGGTGGGAGGATACTATGATTTCAAGTCCAGCCTGGACCATAGAGTGAGGTATACTCTAGCCTGGGCTAGAGTGAGACTCTGCCTCATAAACAATGAAAAAAATATGAATAGTTTCTTGTCCTTAATCCTTAGAGATCAACAATTATATTTACTATTTCACAAAAATCCATTTATATCCCTGTATATAATCCATTTTTGTAGTACTCCCAACTCTTTTTTAATATTTTATTTATTTATGAGAAAAAGAATGAATGAGTATGGGCACATCAGGATCTATAGTCACTGCAAATGAATTCCAGATGCATGTGCCATTTTGTGCATATGGTTTTATGTGGGTATTGGGGCATCAAACCTGGCTTCTTTGGTTTTGCACATAGTGCCTTAACCACCAGGCCAACTCTCCAGCCCACCTCCAACACTTTGGAATGATTTGGTGTATTTGCTCACTTTTTTCTTGTCTGTCTCATGCACTATAACAATATACCTATATATGTAGTAACTGGGACCCATGGCCATAAATGCACATGGGATAGTGTACTTTCCAAGTTGTTCCTTTTGTGAAGATAAATGAGTTGCCTCTGTCTTCCCTCAAATGACTAGTATTCTGCCTGCTGTGGCTATTCTGAGTTTTTTTTTTTTTTTTTCTTTTTCTGGACTTGTTTCATGGTAGCCACATATCAAAGGAGTGGATTTCACAAGGGGGAAGGTAATCCTAAAATTCATAGTATTTTCCAATTTTCTTTCCCTATTGTATTATTTGTCTCACCTTGAGTGATCACTCTGGCTACAAAATGGAATTTATAAGTTCTAATGAATACACTGGCCAATGAGGTCTGGGATCTGAAGACATGGTGCATTAGATAAGATTCTGACCAGTGTAGTTTTTGTAATAGAATGACTTCTGCTATTGGCCAGTTGGGAGATGCTACATCCTGTTACACATCACATTTATGTGGATGATCACTGATTGGAAAAGTAGACAAATCTTTGCTGTGCATGTAGTTAACTGATAATGCAGTCCTTTCAGATACCCCATAATGATTCTGAGGCTTCTCTTCTTGGCCACAGTCCACAGTTGGATGCTGATTGGACTTTAGATATTAGTCATTGGATGGTTTTTTTTATTTATTTATTTATTGTCAGTTTGGTACAGTGTCAACTACAGTAATATCTGTGACTCACATTCCACCTAGTGTTAGTTGAAAAAATATAAGTTGCTGATATATTCATGGTCTATGATTTCTTCTATTTGTGACTAGAGGAAAGATGTAAAGTGATCATCTAAAGATTTTTTTTTTTTTTTGGTCAAAGGTACTTTGCACAAGTTGGTCAGTGTGTTGGTCACTCTGCCTAACAAGCTCAGGTAGCGAAGGCTCCAGGTGGCATGGAGGCTCCCAAGTGAAAATCATTTGCCATGGCCCAACTCCCTGAGAACAATGAAGTCAAGGTTAATTTCTCCACATTGAGTGGCACTGGACATTGAGCCTTGAAGAGTAGACTGCCCCGTAAAAAGACCCTCACTCCTCCAATAAAAGAACATAAGAGATTTCCAAACTACCAAATGTACAAATAAACACAGAAACACAAAGACTATGAGAAACTAAAGTAGGTAACATACCAGCTGAAGAGTCCAAAGGTTTACTCACAGAAAATTACTAATGAGTTGAATGAAGATACAAACAAGCAGATGGGTCCAATACAGGACTTGGAGAAGAAAGACAGAAATACAGAGGAAAAAAATCAGAGAAATAGATAAGCAAAACCTCAGGAACATGGATGAGAAACCTAATAATAAAATGTAGATTTTGAAAAAATAATTTGCAAATGAACCAAATAAGAAACAGTGGAAAGAATAGCCAATAGACTCACCCAGGAAGAAGAGAGTAGCAGGAAAGCAGAATAAAGTTGACAATATCCTATATTCAAACATAAGAATGGGAAAAAAATCTGAGCCTGTCCAAGAATTCTGAGATCTGATTGAGAGAACAAATCTAACAATAGAAGAAGAAACTGAGATAAACATTAAAGGCATGGAGAATAAATTAAATAAATTCAATAGCTGGGTGTGGAGGCACACACTTTTAATCCCAGCACTTGGGAGGCAGAGGTAGATGGATTGCCATGAGTTCGAGGTCACCTTGAGACTCCATGGTGAATTCCAGGTCAGCCTGGACTACAGTGAAACCCTGCCCCAAAAAGCAAAAAATAAACAAACAAATAAATAAAAATAAATAAATTCAATAAAGTAAAACTTATCTACGCTTCCCAAATCGAGAGACACACATAGATATGCAAACACAAGGCATTTACACTTGCAAATAGGCATAACTATAAAAGATCTTCATAACATGTTACAGTCAAAATATTAGAAATACAAAGCAAAGTACAAAGCAAAGAACAGTATTAGAAGCTGTATGGGAAAATGTCAACTCACAAACGTAGAAACATCAGCCTCACATTAGTTTTCTCAGTAGAATGTATATCCACTATCACACAGACGCAAACATGAGCATCTCAGATTTCTTTTAGAATGTTTTATACATAAGCTAATTAATCCATCCTTTAGCAAAGTTCCTTAAATATGATAATAAGCACAATGAGCTTGTTAGTACTTGAAACATATTTACGAATGTTAGCAGTTGACATACCTGCTACTTTTCCTGCTGACTCTTTATACCTGTGCCTCACTTGTTTTATCCTTCTGTTCCAAAGTCAAAGTGTCACAGATACTTTGTCATTGCTGGACCAAAATACTCAACCAGATCCAACTTATGAAAGGAAAAGTTTCATTCTGGCTTATGTTCTTGGGGGTGGGGGTGTCTATCACAGTAGTGGAGTTGGACAACAATTCTCAAGGCCCACCCCCACCAGGAACACACGTCCTCTAGCAAAGCTCCATCTCCTAATGGTTCCACAACCTTCCTAAACAGTACTGTCAACAGGGGATTAAGTACTCAAGCACCCAAAGTCCACAGGGGACATGTTGCTTTCAATCCATCACAACAGGAAATCATGATATTGATCCTAGTGCTGTTGTCTGAGCCAGCATTGTGAATGGATTTTCTACATCTTCCTTGCTCCATAGAGTTTTGGGAATGGCACTGATGGATAGCAAAGGTGATGGTAATGGAGGTCGGCCATCTTTGGTGGGTCAGAGTGTGATTTGTAAGCAACTTTCACTCCTTTTATCATCTGTAACTACTGCAACCAATCATGGCAAAATAACGAATCACTTTTGTGAAATACATGATATTTCAAAACAGTTTTTATGGAAATACAAGGCTTGTATAGCACCTGCCATGAGACATGGAGGTAGCTGTCTGCTCTGAGTGTCTAGAGAGCAGACTGCTTGGGACTCCAGTTAGCTTTTGTGTCCTGGGAACTGTCTGACTGTGATTTTCTCACAAGCAGCTCAGTCACTGAATGGATACATTGGATTACAATTTAACCAACACTACTGTGAACTTTTCTGCTCTCTATCTGCCAAACCAAGACAGATCTGCTTTTAAAGCTTACATGAAATTCCAATTCAATTGCTGTAGTTAAAAAGAAAAAAAAAAAAACAACTATAGGGAGCTCTTAGGTCAAAATACCAACAAAAGTGATTACATTTCATCTCATTTGTCTGATATAATTTTTTTTTCATAATACTCTCTTATTTCATTCTCACAATTTGGTCAAACAGGAGAATTGAATAAAATAAATATTTACTAAGCGCATAATATATGCCAGACACTAGACAGTAACAAAAAGAAATAAAAAATAATTCTATTCTTAGACTTTATATTAAATATTTGACTTGTGAATTATTGATTTATGCTTTATATATTACAATGTTAGGTCATGGCCTCAAAAAACATGCAGCTGGGAATAGGTGAATATACATGGAAAATAAAATTTCTTCAGCATATTCTGGTGGGTGGCATTATGACAGAACACAGATAATGATATATCACCTCTGTGTGTATGTGTGTGTGTGCGTGTGTGTAATTTCTTTTCATCTACATAGACTCTACTGCCTTTACTTTTACTTCCACTATGCCTAGTCTGCATGTCCATGGTCAGGAGCACTCACTTGTGGGCTTGTGTGACAATGTTTACTTTTCCTCACTAATGCCATATGCAGGCATACGTTTCGATAGCTCTAAGAGGCAGAAACAATATAAAATAGGCATGACACCCATATCCTTACAATTATGCTTGGCTGCAGTAAGACCAAATAAGATGACATATTTATGTTTTGTATTGTGCTGGTGCTTTTGATGTTATTAAAGAAAGAATGAGTTTAATTATGCAGAGCTTCAAGCTGTTGTATTGATATTCTATAAACATTAACTGCACCTGCCTGTGATGAAGCAAAAATACAATTCAGGCCAGGCACGGTGGCCCATACTTTTAATCCCAACACACATGAAGCCAAGATAGGAGGATCACTGTGAGTATGAGGCCAGCCTTCACTACATGGTGAAATATAAGTTAACTTGGACTAGAACAAGATACTCCCTCAAAAAAAATAAAATTCAGTTCCATGTTTGTCAACATTCTAACAAAATCTGTGGTACAAAAATTTAGAAAATATTGACAGTGTTATGACTTTTTAACTATCATTCCTACCTGCAGTGTGAATGAGTTCATTTTTTAAAATTCATTTATTTATTTTTTATTTTAGATAGAGGGAGAGAGAGAGAAAGAGAGAGAGAGAACAGGCGTTCCAGGTCCTCCAGTCACTACACATGAATTCCAGATGCATGTGCCCCCTTGTGAATCTGGTTTACATGGGTCCTGGAGAGTCGAACTGGGATCCTTTGGCTTTGCAGACAAATGCCTTAAACGCTAAGCCATCTCTTCAGCCCCTGAATGTGTTCATTTTTAACACTGGAGCTTCTTATTTCCATACCTTACGTTACAATACACTTGCATTATAGCATTCTTTTAAAAATGTGTAAAATACTGAATCTGCCATCAGACTCTAGCTGGCTCACTTTCATTTTGCAGCATATCTTTTTCAGCATAGAATACTGTTAGGTTTATGAGAAATATACGCATATCTATAAATGTAATGCATTATATAAATGGGTTGAAGGACAAAAATCACATGATCATCTCATTGGACGCAGAGAAAGCATTTGACAAAATCCACATCCCTTCATGATAAAAGTCCTACAGAGACTTGGAATAGAAGGAACATATCTCAATATAATAAAAGCTATTTATGATAAGCCTGCAGCCAACATATTACTGAATGGGGAAAACTGGAAGCTTTCCCACTAAAATCAGGAATAAGACTAGGGTGTCCACTGTCCCCACTTTTATTTAATATAGTTTTGGAAGTCTTAGCCATAGCAATAAGGCAAGAGACACACATAAAAGGGATACAAATTGGAAAGGAAGAGATCAAGTTATCATTATTTGCAGATGACATGATTCTATACATAAAGGACCCTAAAAACTCTACTAGCAAACTGTTAGAGCTGATCGAAACCTACAGCCATGTAGCAGGATACAAAATAAATACACAGGAATCAGTAGCCTTCATATATGCTAACAACAAACACACAGAGGATGAAATCAGAGAATCACTCCCATTCACAATTGCATCAAAAAAAAAAAAAATAAAGTAACTTGGAATAAACCTAACTAAGGAAGTAAAGAATCTCTACAATGAGAACTTTAAAACACTCATGCAAGAAATTGCAGAAGACACTAGAAAGTGGAGAAACATCCCTTGTTCCTGGATTGGAAGAATCAATATTGTGAAAATGGCAATCTTACCAAAGGCAATCTACACATTTAATGCAATCCCTATCAAAATTCCAAAGACATTCTTCATGGAAATAGAAAAAAAAAAACAATCCAAAAATTCATTTGGAATCACAAAAAACCTCGAATATCTAAAATAATACTGAGCAACAAAAATAAGGCTAGTGGTATCACCATACCTGATTTTAACCTATACTATAGAGCCATAGTAACAAAAACAGCATGGTACTGGCACAAAACAGACATGTAGATTAGTGGAACAGAATAGAGGACCCAAATGTAAGCCCAAATAGCTATAACCACCTGATATTTGATAAAAATGCCAAAAATAGTCACTGAAGAAAAGACAGCCTCTTCAGCAAATGGTGTTGGGAAAACTGGATATATATCCGCAGAAGGATGAAAATAGATTCTTCTCTCTCTCCATGCACAAGAATTGAGTCCAAATGGATTAAAGATCTTAACATCAGACCTGAAACTCTGAAACTGCTAGAGGAAAAAATAGGGGAAACCCTTCAACATATTGGTCTTGGCAAAGACTTTCTGAATACAACCCTAATTGCTCAGGCAATAAAACCACAGATTAATTACTGGGACCTCATGAAATTACAAAGATTTTACACTGCAAAGGACACAGTGAAGAAAGCAAAGAGGCAACCTACAGAAGCTTTATCAATTAGGTTGAATTCCTAATATATTTCTAATAAATTGCTTGTTTCCAGGGTCAGGTACTTTAATTGGCTTCTCATTGACATTTGACTGCTTTCACAGGACAGAGAGAGCAGGGCAGAGGGGGAAGAAGTAGGAGTGGGGAGAGAAAGAGAAAGAGGAGTAAGGAAAGGAAAGAGAATGATAAGGAAATTTGCTAATTATAGTTCATAAAGTGTAGGTCATAACATTATTGCATCTGATATGCAGTGTTTAGAAAATACTGTGAAGTTTAAGAAAATGGCTATTGCTCTCCAAACTTAAGGTAATCACAAGAATCAACACTCAGGAAATTTCATCTTGCTCCAATCTGTTCCATCTATGGCATGACCAGACCAAAAACTGTTTCCATATTAGGATCAACTGTGAAAAATTGAAAATACTTTGTGTAAAATTACTTCCATACCTGTAACTCTGGTAGTGAAAAAAAAAAAATATATATATATATACCTATTGGAAACATCTTTATATTTGGGCTTGGTTCAAAGTTTTTCTGTAAGTGTATTTATGAGAATTTTTATGGTGTTGCTCTTGTAATGCTTGTGGTGTTCAGGTGGTCTGGTCTTTCATTCAATCCTTACTCAGCAAATGTTTATTAGGTATTTTCTCTTTGGATAAAGAAAAAAAAAAAAAAAAAAACAGCCAGTCATGATACCTGCTTTCAATACTTCAGACTACTTGAAATGAGAGGACTATATAAAAAGTTACAAAATCAATCACAGATGCTGCAGTTAGCAGATAGGTCTTTAAAATAACTGTGAGACTACACTAAATAAGCTATAGTAAATACACACATATAATGTATATGTATAAGGAATTCTTTAGAGAAATCCTTTAGAGAAATTTGGAAAAAAAAAAAAAAGAACTAAATGTACAGGGCTGGGGAAATGGCTCATTGACTCAGAGTTCTGGCTATCAAAGCATGAGGTTCTGAAAGGTCCTGAGCCCACCTGAGTTGGATTGTGAGTACCCACCTAATAAAGATTGTCAAGCCGGGCATAGTGGCGCACACCTTTAATCCCAGCCCCAGGAGCCAGAGGTAGGAGGATTGCCATGAGTTTGAGGCCACCCTGAGAATACAGCGTGAATTCCAGGTTAGCCTGGGCCAGAGTGAGACCCTATGTCGTAAAAGCAGAAAAAAAAAAAAAAAAAGATTGGCATGGCCATGCATGATGGTAACCGCGGTGCTGTGGGGTAATGAGACAGGACCCTCACTGGAGCTCAATGGTGAAGCAGTCTGATGGAAAATAGCAGCTCAGGGATTAATGAAAGTCTCTCTCTCATGCAAGCAACATAGAATAGTGATAGGAAGAGACACTGAACATTCCTCCCTAGCCTCTGTATTCATATACCTGCGGCATGTGCATTTGCACACACATGTGCATGTACTGTACACACATCCACCACACACCCTACCACATATACTACATGCATACACACACAAGATAGAAAGTCTAGAAGTAAAATATAGAAATAAAATAAAAGATAAATATACAAATAAAAATGAATGACTGCATATACTGAGCACAAAACTAATAAAAAAATGATTCTCTACAATGAATTAAAAGCAAGCAGGATACTTTAGACAAAAGGATCAGTGATGGGCTGGAGAGATGGCTTAGCAGTTGAGAGCTTGTCTGTGAAGCCTAAGGACCCAATTCTAGGCTCAATTCCCCAGGATCCACATTAGCCAGATGCACAAGGGGCACACGTGTCTGGAGTTCGTTTGCAGTGGCTGGAGGCCCTGGCGCACCCATTCTCATTCTGTCTTTCTCTCTCTCTCCCTCTTTCTCTCTCTGTCTGTCACTCTCAAATAAAAATAAACAAAAAAATTTTAAAAAGAATCAGTGAACTAATGACCTTGAAGATCCAACTGACACGTGGTTATAGCATAGAACGGACAAGTTTGCAAAGGAAATGGTCTCCTGAAAAGCCTGGATGATCTGCGAGTCCAAGTCCAGATATTTATACATACACAAGATATACACACATACACAAATGAAGACTGAGAAGAAGAAAATAGGAAAAAATTAGCATTTGAAACACTACTGTATATATTGTGCAGAAAAATAATTATAAAAACATTTCTATATTTAATTTAAAAATTCAAACTACAAATGGAAGAGACCTCAAAAACCCGGAATAAAGGGTAAGTAAAACATACCTGTACCCATCCCAAAAGTGCTGACAGCCTGTTGAGAAGTGAGAAAGAGGAAGAGGAGGGGGCAAACAGAGATGTCCTTCCTCCCCCTGGGACTTGGGACTGTCAATCACTTGGAAAGGAAAACACCTTCAGAAAAAGTTTCCTACACTAGAGACTTTAGAACTTGTGCACAGGCCACCTGGAATGTGGACTGACATAATTATCTCATTGGCGTTTTCCATTCTCACCTGGGAGAGTATGTGGGTCTTTATTCTGCAGAGAGCACCTACCGTAGATGCACACTCTGTTTCTAGGCTCAATCCTTTCCACAGAGCCGGGGAGTTAAGAAATGTCTAGAGCAAGGTCTTGGGCCTACTGAGACTTTGGCAATTTATTAACTTTTTACTCAGAAAATTGATATTTTCTTCATTGGTTTCCCCTACTCTCTGTTTATAAGGAATTAATGAAAGAAACATTTTTAAATGATTTAAAAGTTAAGTCTCACAAGGCATGGTGGCACGTGCCTTTAATTCCAGCACTCAAGAGGCCAAGGCAGGAGCCTGAGATGACAGCATAGTGAATTCCACGCCAGCCTGGGCCAGAGAAAGACCCTACCTGCTTTATGTGCACCATACATGCCACTGCTGAAATGTACTCTTGAGCGCACAGTCATGACAGCTAGAGGAAGGGTTGGAAGAAAGATTAATTGTGATATTCTATGGAACGTCAACAAAGTGAACACTTGCTTAACAATATACAAAAATGACTTTGGGGGATGGAGAGATGGCTCAGTTTTTAATGCCCCTTGGTTGCAAAACCTGACGGTCTGCAGTCAGTTCCCTAGCACCTAAGTAAAGGCATGTACAGAGAAAGGCACTTGTATCTGGAGTTTGTTTTCAGTGCCAGGAAGCCCTGGCCTGCAGATTCTCCTCCCCCCCCCCACTCTCTGCTTGCAAATAATAAAACACATTTGATTATGTGTTGGGTGCAAAGAGACACACGTTCACATATATTATTTTGCTTCAGTCTTGAAAAGCTCTGGTTAGATATTCTTCCATTTTCCCAACTCTCCAAACTCTGGTTCTCTCATCTCTAAAATGAGATACATACCATCCATCTCATAGAACATTAGTGTATTTTAAATTAAATAAGGAAGAAAATATGTTAAGGCTATAATAATATTTGTGACAAATGGTTCCTCTTTTATCATTTACAAAATACAAATATTTAAAATATCCAACTTGCTCATTTACCTTTCTAGGCATGGGTACTAAGTGCTATTTCCCATCCTTTAGTTAGGTTTGTTGCTCTCACTGGGAGCAAGAAAGAAAACTTCAGGGAAAACAGTTTCAAAGTCTCCCACATGTAAGAAAGCATGACTTTGAAGTTGCCTCTTGAGACTATCAAGATCTGAAATAAAGTAGAGATAAACAAGGGAACTAGGAGAGAGAAAAGGAGAAAGCTGTGAAGTCAGGACGATTGTGACAGACCACAAAACCCCCTGGGAGGAAGAGATGGAACTCATGACGGAATCACACTGAGTCATTCTGGTGCCATTTCTCTCCCAAGGTTGCACATAGTTTGTCCTAAAGGAATAAGGCAGGATTTTCCTTGTTGAAATAGGAACTAATTGGGGACCTAGGATTGGATTATGACTTGAAGTAGATATATCATGCTTCCCCTACTGAGCTGTAGATGGGAAATTGTATAATTACAAATAATCTGATTATGGGCATGATTCAAACTGACTCTTTTGCATTAAAATGGCCCACCAAAAGAAAATGTCATGTCTTATTGAAATTGCTCAATTTATTTTTAAGGCAGGAGCAATTTCAAATGACCATAAACAAATAATAAAAGATTTCATCTTCTTGGTTATTAAAGAAATGGAAATTAACTGTTTTTTTTTTTACCATATGTCAGAATGAAAAATATTAGGATGAATGCTACCATTTGATATTGGTCAACAGAAAGAGCAAGTATGCATTTTTAAACACCAACACCGAGAGTGTAAATGGGGATGTCGGGACAAAGTGCCAAATTGTACAAAGAGTGAGAGGGAACTTGTTAGTACAGATACAGGTATACTTTCTTCTTCATGAGATTTCTGTTAAAGAACTACAGCATAACCACACAGTGAAGACAGTAAAAATGAATGAAATGATATATTAGAATGTCTAATTAATAAAACAACTGTTTTAATTCTGAGCTTAAAATGTTCTTATCTGTGTGTGTATCATTTATTTACATGCATTACCTGTGAATATTATGTTAGCTTTAGGTAGAAATAAGCCAAAGTTGAGGGATCCTTTGAATGGTGGGTAACCCATGGCTTTTCTTCATTTTACTTACCCTATTCCCCTGTGCAAGTTTTCTATGATGCAAAGGACTGTCAACATAACAAATATTTTTCATAGAGTGCCCATTTGAATCTCCTAACCTAATTTTTATATCCTACTTAAGTCCACTTTTATTATTTTTATTTTAACATGTTTAATGTAGCTCATTTCTGCAAATTGATCCCGACTTTACATATGGGAACATAAAGCTGTTGGTGATTTTGATGGGCTCAGAACATCCCCGGCAAACTTTTCTACCAAATAAGAGTCAATGGCATTTTCTTTTTTAGTCATTTAAATAAGGAAGTGATTGTTTACAGAGGAAAAAAATAATGTTCTCAATTCCTGCAGAAGGTATCGGCTCTTGAGGGCTTTAATGGGGACCACAGGGAGGACAAAATAAGTGGAACATGAGCCTGCAGTGTGTCAGAGAAACACGAAGGACTGCAAAATGGCAATCTAATGAAAGGTGACATGTCTCTGCAGGGACATGTCAAGCCTGTGCAATTCAAAGGCCTGGTTTTGCCTAAAACTTTGGCTGAAGTATGGTCCCAGTTAGTTCCATGTGAGGGACTTACAACAACAACAACAACAACGGCAACAACTTTATTAACAAAATGCTTAAACTGTGGCAAAATCCTGTGAGAAATCTACCCAGTAGAAAAAATGCTTAAGTGTGCCCTTGTGTAAATGGAGGTTCTTGCAAGGACGGCATTCCAATCTGGAACATTTACAGCCAGAGACATCATTATTTTTGCCTTTTCAGAGTCTGTATTCAAAATTTCTTGGAAACTGACTAAGACTGCTAGTTTTCCTGTGTGTTTTACATTGAGGTCAGGAAATCCTGAATGCTTGCTTTTCTGTTCATCTATATCACAATGTGCATACTTTTTAAATGAAACACTATTATGTCCCAGTTAGTATTAGCTATTTAGTTCTGGTTGTTTGTTCCTGAAACATTTTATTGACAATCTCCATACATACAGACAGTATACCACGGTCTCCTCCCAGGACTCTCCTATTTCCCACCCAAGTCTCCCCTTCACTGAATCCCTTCTTTCCTACTAGTGATTGTTGTTTTGTGCTTCAACATTTCAAAGGAGAGACTGATCTACATTTTCTTTTCTTTTCACTCTCATATACATATTAGGGTTTCTTTTATAGTTGACTGGTTTTAAAAGTGCCTCAACTGCACCAAGTGATAAATGCCCCTTTCCCTACTGGCTTCACTATCTCTGTTCATGGTATTTTCATTTCATTGTTTAATAAAACACAACACTTTGTTGGAACCATTAAACTTGGGGACTTTGGTTCACTCTAAGTTTCTACAGACATTTTATAATATGGACTTTGGTTATTAAAGCAAATACTGCACATTCTCAGGATTGCAAATGAAAAATGTCCATGCTTAAGCTTTTGGAAACATCTTTTCCACTTCTGACTCTTTTAATGTGGTCTTAAAAATATATGTAACAGACCACAAGGCACATGTTTCTTAAGAGTATGGACATTAAATACTCAGAAGTGAGTAAGTAATTCTATGCAGATGCTGTTCTGGTAAATACTCATGATAACATAAGTGAAAATGGCCAGAACTCAAGTTTAAATCTAGCCCAGGCACACGTAAATTACTGACTGTTATTTTTCAAAACATTTTCCTTTATTTTAGTCTTAATGAATGAATGTTTTCAGATTTGATACAATAATGTTTGAATTTTGTTGAAACCACAGTTTTCTTCTGCTCTATACCTACCGCGAGTGCTGAGAAGACAAGAGCTAAGAGGCGGCTCCCTGGGGATCACTGGCCGGTACATGGAAACAGCGTGATTTTCCTTGAAATTTCAAGTTGGCCCACTACAGAAATCTCATAAAAAGTTCTGAAACCATTTCCCTAAAGACAAGGACTTTTTTATAAATTGATTTTCTAATCTACTTGTTTGTTATAAAAGTAGAATGGAATACAACTAAGTTGTATTTAATTTAGGTCTGATTGTCCCTGCTTTAGAAACAAGTATATATAGTAGATAGTTTGTTTATCACCTTGAATTTATGCTATTCCATACGAACTACACTATCATATTACGCACACACATACACACACACACACACACACACACACACAAACAGGCTCTGGAATTCTGTCTTTCTGAAAGTTTCATAGCTAGAATGCAATTGTTGTAATTGTATTTGGCCCTCACTTAGACCACATGTGAAAAGCAGTAAAAAAATGTGATATCTATGATTCAAAATTTGTGATGTTATGGTAGCTTAAAACTCTTATTTCGCATTATCTTCCAGAGGTTCCCTGGAATTCTCAAATCCAGATTGTAGCGTATATTCCCAGAAGAATGAAATTTGGAGTCTAGTTTGTGCCTAAGTTGCCAGCTACCTATACGGTAAAAGAGGTTTCAGAACTCCTGGGTTATTTACCTGCCTTCTCATTACACAGAAAGCAAGCCAAGGAGCCTTGCTCAAGTGCCTTGTCCAAGCTCATTAGTCTTCATATTCTTTATTGAGCCTCTTAATCAATGGGAATATCAGTTGTTTATCTCTTAGATAGGAGTCATATGTTTTAAAACTTTTAAATTGTGTGTTAAATTACTGATTTATCACCTTGAACCTTTTTAACTCTATGGCTTATGAAATACACCATAATAACATGTAAACTATTTTTGTTCTTAGCATTTGATATCATGCCCAGCACATGGTAGGTTCTCTGAAAAAGTTTCCTATTGTGGAAAAGATTCTGTAGTTCATTCCTATTGGGTTTTCAGAGCAGAGCTATGGTTGACATCTGCTAACCTGCCTCATCTACAATAAATGCTTTTTCTTGCCTTTAGTGGTTACATGCTGCTAACAGCATGCTCTGTTACCTAGTAGAACATGTGAAGTTTAATCACCAAAAGTAACTCCTTTAGAATATATCTAGAGTAATGACCTGATTAACGGGGCTCACTCCCTAGAAAGGGTCTTTGCTTTGTACAAATTCTCAAATTCGGTATGCATTTACAAGAGCAACAAGTATCAAAATACAAGTCTTCACTCTGTCACTCGCTGCGTTCAATCACCTGTGCAAAGGGGCCTTATTCTGTGGTTGTTTGTGACAAAACATATTAGGGTATGTTTATGTCCTTCAACCTCAGCTCGAGTAAGCAGCCGTTCAGCATCCTGGGCGATCAGAGCTGCAACAAAGCAGCTGAACTGTTTCCCCTTGCATGAATACAAAGTCCTTCCACAGAATTCCCTCTGGGGAGGTGCACAATAATATCAGAACATGGGCTAGCTTGAAGTCACACATGCTGACAGTTCCTGCCTTTGGGGAACAAAGAGACAGCAGAGACTTCCTGACAAATGTGTACTTGACGTACTTCCTCCTGATCTGTTCACAGAGCAAGTGCCTCACAAGGGATTGCAAAGTCAATGGCGATTTCCCTATTAAAATACCCTAGGTCTTAGGCTGAGTTCCAAGACAGGAAGAGCCAACCATCCGGTAATGCTTCATGACTTACCATACCCAGAGCAGCGCAGCCCTGCCGTTAAAGGTAGCTGATATCACAGGGCATTGGCTTCTAACACAAAATGAAGCTGATGTGTTTAGAAAACAAGCAGCTAACATTACTGAATAATTGAATTAGGACAGGGACATTTCTGTACACATAGCTAGCAACAATGTTAGAATGCATAGTGCAGAGTTGTTAGATTTGATTTAGTTTTCTGTAGAAAAAGCACAGAGACACAAAAAGACAAATAGAACCAAGTAGAATGCTATTCTAGCTAAATTGGTGGCCCAGACACCCAAGGTGCCAATTCTTTCCTCTTGTGCCAGTGCAACCATTTATAAATGTACACTTGACTATAGGAATAAATATATAAGGATGGGAAAGTTGGTAGTTGGTAGAGATCCAGTGAGTAATACTATGGCTTTTTTTCTGTTGACTTTCCTTTTCACATTTTGATTTTTTGACATTGCAGGGACAAAGAGTCTTCCTTTTAATAAAATTCATCTATTCCATAAAACTTATGTTGTACAAATTTCCCTGAGAAAAATAGTATGGAACTTCTTCCCCAAGTGTGTTTGGAAATAGATTAGAAGCCAAGGAAATTCTTACCATATGTGGGGTGGGGGGTGTTGCAAAATAAAATTGGATGTTTTTCATATGTGAAAATAATTTTGTTTCGGCTCATGTAGAAAATACCATGGAAGGACCAATGCAAAGTGCATTTAAAATCTCTCTGCTCTAAGTTGCTCTTCACCTTGAATTGAACAGTTGCACATATTTTCATACTTAAGGCTATAAAACTAGCCTGTATTCCTCCCTCAGAATGAACTTCTGAAAAACTCTGCAGATGGTTTGGGCCTTCCGTTTCATGTTGCTCATTAGTATCAAACAAATAATGGCTTAAGAAATATGTTTCAAAAAGACAGGTGCAAAGCAAAACCCAAAGCTCTCTGGGCAGAAGAGCCCTGGAGTTAGAGGATTCCCACAGTTCAGTGATCTCAGCCCATGTGCTGCCTCCTGCCGAGGGGAAAGGTCTGGATGATACAAATACCCAAATAGCTAATTTACAGAACCTTGGTGTGGAACTTGCTAATTCAAGAGCCCCAAGGAAAGGCAGGTTTCCCTGGTGAAAAAAGTCATAAAAGACTGTTTATTTAAATGAGTTAATCTCCAGCTATTTAAACGTATCTATGGTATTTTCAATGTGAGGCTCCATATTCTTCAGGATAGTGGATTTTTCCTAAAACAAAAATTCTCATGTTTTCTTCCTCTATTTTTGTTTTGTTTGTTTCATTTTTTGAATAGGAGCATAATAGTTCCAGTTCATTACACTTTTAATTACCTTTATTTAAGTACCAAGCATTTTTTTAATAGTTAAAGACACAGCTTTTCAAATCCTTCCTCATTTCTAAACCTTTTAAACCGTCAATGAACTGGATTTCCACATGGAACATGGATACAAATATTTCAGTGTGGGAGTTCCTTACTAATGCTGAAACAGACTGACCATTGGCTGCCTCGCTTGACACTCAAATAAGACATTACCTGACTTCATTACCACAATGCTCACCTATTATATCAGATGAGCTGAGCTTCAGTAATTCAGACAATGATTAGAAGATGAAGAAAATCACCCCCAGCAACTAGGATGCACATTTAAAAGCACTTTAGACCAAATGTACCTCTTGCAAGACTTTTTTCTTCATTCTCTTTAAAGCATTTTCCAACCCAGTCTTATAATTGAAAGAAAATTTAATCCTGCATTAACCATATAATCATTCTGCAACCTAGGTCCTGGAACTTCTCTGCTTTACAGAAGTGGGTTAACCAAGAATGTGTGGATTAATGACAGCTGACCCTACTTAAAATCTAGTAGATTTAGCTTACTTCAAAAAGTCTCTATTTTGATTCTTGCAAAGTCTATTTACAATGAAATCCTGGCATTTCTCTTTTTTTTCAAAAAGCTCAAAGAGTAATAAGAGCTGGAGAAAAGAGTTAGGAGATGGTCCAGTGGTTAAAGGCACTTGCATATAAAATCTTTTGGCCTGAAGTTAAATTTGCCAGCACCCATGTGAAGCCCCATGCACACTCCTTGGACCATTCACAGAGAGAAGGAGGCAAAGAGAGAAAGAGAGAAAATGGGCACGCCAAGACCTCCAGCCACTGCAAACGAACTACAAACACATGCGCCTCCTTGTGCATCTGGCTAACGTGGGTCCTGGAGATTAGAGCCTTGAACTGGGGTACTTAGGCTTCACAGGCAAGCGCTTAACCACTAAGCCATCTCTCCAGCCCATAAGTAGGTTTCTTGATAAGATAAATCAAGCTAAGTTTTCTGTAAGCATACAGAATGACTGCCTAAAATTATTACACAACTACTTTTGATTATTATAGTGTTTAAAGGCTTTGTGTTTGTTTTGTTTTATCTTGCTAAAATATTTCCATATATTCTAGGGCCATATGTCCGTCAGTATTTTGAGTATTTGGAGTTTGAGTTTCAAAGAAAATGACTATTTTAAGCAGGGAGAAATGAATATATTAAGCTATGATTCAAACAACAAAGTTGGCTTTGGGAATTTGAATTTAAGGATTCGAAATAAAATATTTCCATTTCTGTCTTAAGTTTTAACTTATCTTTAGTCAAATATATCAAATTGCTGCAATTTATAGAAAATAAATAAAGAAGAAAGAAAAAATTAAAAAAGAAGAAGGCAAGAAGGAAATAAAGATTAAGGTGACTGGAGAAGTCAAAGCACTTGCTTGCAAAGCCCAGGGACCTGAGTTTGAGTCTCTGATACCCACCTAAAGACAGCCGCAGGTGATGCTTGTGTCTCGTGCTTCATTTGTACTGGTTAGAGAACCTGGTACTCCATCTTGCTCTTCTCTCTCTCAAATAAATTAATTAAATAAAACAGAAATAGGAAGAAAGGTGATTTCCTTTCTTGTTAGTCCCAGCCAATATTAGAAATATGTTAATTTGCCGGGCATGGTATTGGCACACGCCCTTAATCCCACCACTTGGGAGGCACAGAAGGAGGATCGCCATGAGTTCAAAGCCACCCTATGACTACGTAGTGAATTCCAGGTTGGCGGTCAGCCTCGGCCAGAATGAGACACTACCTCAAAAGAAAAAAAGAAAAAAAAAAAAGAAAGGAAGAAAGAAAGAAAAAGAAAAAAGAAAGAAAGAAAAAAATATGTTAGTTGGTGTCATTGAACTTAAATATCAGTTGTAATAGCAGTCATGGCTAATCATTGATTGGGCACCACAGGTCATGTGTCAAAATTATTTCAGTTTCTAAGACAGTGGACCTGAGATGGTAGGTGTGAACAGAATTTGTGATGGGGTTAGACATGTTCTCCGGAGAAAGATCTCTAAAATAGAGATGTATACACCCACTGTGGGTATTTTAAATGTGAAGTTTGAAAGACCATGAGATAGGGTACTTTGATTTGTGTTTTCAAACTATGTAAAAATCAGATCCAGGGCTGGAGAAATGGCTTAGCGGCTAAGCGCTTGCCTGTGACGCCTAAGGACCTCGGTTCGAGGCTCGGTTCCCCAGGTTCCACGTTAGCCAGATGCACAAGGGGGCGCACGCGTCTGGAGTTCGTTTGCAGAGGCTGGAGGCCCTGGCGCGCCCATTCTCTCTCTCTCCCTCTATCTGTCTTTCTCTCTGTGTCTGTCGCTCTCAAATAAATAAATAAAAAATTTTAAAAAAATCAGATCCAATAATTTATTTATTTATTTATTTCATGTTTTACAATATTTTTGAGAGAGGATCTCATATACCCCAGGCTGGTTAGGAACTTGCAATGTTGCCAACGGTAACTTTGATTTCTGTTTCTTCTGTCCCCCAGTGTTGTCATTTCCAGCATATGCCACCACACACAGTGCCTGAAACCCCAGGTTTCTGAAACCTACACAAACACTTTACCAACTGAGCTGTCACCCCAGCCTCAGATCCTATCATACGAAATCATGGGCACCTGCCACTCGCCGCCCCGTACGGCACTGTCCAGTAATAAGAAACATCATGCAGGTCTGGTGAGATGTCTCAGAGGTTCAAGGCGCTTGCTTACAAAGCCGGATTGTCCTGATTTGGTTCCCCAATACCCACATGAGCCAGATGCGCTAAGCAGCGCCTGCATCTGGAGTTTGATTGCAGCGGCAGGGAGGGGGTCCTGGTGCTGTCTTTTCCTCTCATTCTCTTTTCCTGTCTCTTAAATGAACAAAGAATAGATTTTAAAAAGAGAAACATTGCTTGAAGCACTGTTGTTTGGTTGGTTGGTTTGTGTTGTTTATTTGAGTCAGGATCTTGTTTGGTGCTCTGGCTAGATTGGTACTATATAGCCCAGGCTGTTCTCTTGGCAATTGTCTCCCCTCAGCAAGGTCACTGGCATGCCCCATTCCTCGGTTGAATTACGCTTGCTGCACTTAGCAAGACCTGAAACCCTTAGTATAAAGGATACTGCTAGCTGTAGTTCTGCCTGTGATTCTAGAACTCCAGAAAGGTTCACAAGTCTAGGGAAAGCCTTTGCTATATGTTATATGCCTCAAAAAAAAAAAAAAAAAAAAAAAAAGCCCTGAAATATATAGACCAACCAAACCAGGGCTGGAGAAATGTGTTAGCCATTAAGGCACTTGCCTGCTAAGCCAAATGACCCAGATTCTATTTCCCAGTACCCACATAAAGCCACCTACAAGGTTCCACATGCATCTACAGTTTGCTTGCAGTAGCTAGGAGCCCTGGCACACCTATTCTCTTTCCCCCACCAAGATGATTTGATAAATAAATAAAATATTAAAAAATAACAAGCAAACCAAGCAAACAAATCGATAGGGTATTGTAGCTACTGTATAAGATGAAAATTGAGGAGAGGGTGGTTTAGGGTTCCTGTAGGTTGAGTCAGTTTGATCACACCTATTGTTGCCTGTCTCTCAACAGGCTTCATCCTTACACTCATTTCTTCACTCCTTAAAGATGGATGCCAACGTGTCATGTGATTGCAGTCTTTGAAACTTAATAAAAAAATAAAAAAAAAACAGGGTATGCCTGAATTGTTCATGCATGAAAATAACAAAGCTCAAATTTGAAATTTTGATGTAGACATAGAAACCAGGAAGGCTTTATTTGTCTCTGTCACTTATTTTACACAAGAAGATTGTCCCTAATGTACAGAGAAACCAAAATGAATGTTTTCCTCCAGGCCCATTCATGTTGGTGGCACCTTCGTAAGAGAATGCGTCGGGAGGATTAGGTAACTTACTCCGAATATTTTCACAGCCCAAAGAAGGCTTCCACTCAAGGACTGTTCTGGTAATGGTTTGATGTCTAACAGAGATCACTTTCTCTGATGACCGTTGGCTGCACCCATGTGTTGTGGGTTTGTTTATTTTTAATTGCTCTACAGTTGTCCTAGTGTGAGGAGTAGGGTTTCATTGAGCAGGCACTTCTAGATTTAATTTATGCATGAGTTTGTACATTGGTTTTTCTCCTGCAGTTCTCAAAGAATTTTATGGGCCATTACTGAGTGACTAAAATGGGTGCAGATTTTGCCAGCTTTTGCCAGAAGATGTTTATTACTGTCATCACTCTTACAAAACCATGTTCCAGCAGGTTCAGGCAGTGTACAAAATGTGGCGCATGTGTGAATTGGCCATTTCACACCGCTTTTACAATATTGTCAGTAATAATAAAACCAAGGGAAAGTCCTCAGGGAAGGGAAGAAGCTGCGCACTCATTTGGTCATGAAGCGAGATGTGAGCTCTTTGTTAAAACAGGGAGGAGAGGTGTTGCCCGCCTCCCGGGAGAAGGCAGAACCTTTCTTGTTGTAAGGTTTCCACTAAAAAAAAAAAAAAAAAATCCCTATCTCATGAAGTATCCAAACTGATATGACCTTGGAAATTTCTAGATAATCTTATTTCTATAATTATTGTGGTGAACTTGAAAAGCACCCATTCATGAATATGTAATACTGTAGTAATAAACAATACAAAACTCTACCAAGATTCAAATGATATCATACCTGTAGATCTTGGAGTCTACCACAAACTCTTCTACTCAGTACCTCTCCCTTTCCACCCAGAATATTTCACTTTCCACACAAGCACCCTTCCATTTCAAACCAGCATCCCTCTCTTTCCGCCCCAAAGTCCTCCTTTCCCAAGCAACTTCCATCCCTTTCCTCCCAGCATCCCTTAGTTTCCACCAAACACTGCCTGTTCTACAAACATATTTTGCCTTCTGTTCAGCCACGAGCATGGGGATAAATGCAGGATCTCAGGATTCCTCCCTAATGATATCGCCCAGCTTCCCCAGCCATTTAATATAGTCCCATTTCCCCAGCCTCTGCCACTGACTCGGTGACGCCTGCAAGCCGTCATAGTAAGGTACTGCTTCATGTTCTCAGAACCTGGCACACTTTCTGTGTTTACTGACTACATGCAGTTCATTTATTGTCAAGAAGTACAATGGAGAATAGACTTGGTGTTCTACAAAAGCTTAAGATCTTTTTCTCAAAGTTTGGGCCAATAAACTTTTTAGGCCCTTCCCGTAAGAAGGCAGCTCGCATAGGAACCTCTGAGAGCCAAGGGGCAAGGAGGAGCAGGCCACTGGGTGTTGGGGTTTTAGTAGCTCTTCTGTTTCAAGTTCTCATAGTCAAGTGTGAAAAACATACGCGGTGCAAAGAAGTGACAGGTGGGGTCTGGAATACCAATTTTCTTGTTTACATTCAGGGGAATTTCAAGAGGGAAACGAGCTTCTTGTGTGTGAAAGTCAAGGTTAGAGAGCATCATGCACCAAGCAGCCGGGCTGAGACCTCCTGCGGGCAGCGGCAGGCTCTAAGCTTGGACATGGCCAAGGCAGCTTCTGCTTGCAAAGGAAACAGGCAGAGCCTAGGAAACTTGTCCAATGTTACTTCGGAGATAGCCAGAGAGAGAGAGAAGGGCTGAACAGACATTCCTCCCTTACACTTACCAAGTTGTCCTATGCTTGCATAGCGACTTTCTAGAGCAGCAGATGAGATCTACAGCCAGTCTGAAAAGTTTTCTTTTTTTTAAAGCCACATTCAGGTACTACATTTAACATAGCATTTAGAGTATAGTTTCACACAGCATATTTACCTGTTGATTATCTGCAATGGGTGGATTCATCAGTTTGAGCACATTATAAATTTCTATACATTTTATTATCAAGATTCACTATATATATATACACACACACACATACATTATGATATATGATTATATATATGGTATATATATATATATATATATATATATATATATATATGTGTGTGTGTGTGTGTGTATATATATATATATATATATATATATATATATATATATATATATATATATATATATATATCTACTTACAAGGGGTCTGGTTAGAGGTAATTACCTCACTCACTGAGCCTTCTTCCAGGTTTAACCCGGTTGAGATCACTCAGTAGCACTTGTTGTAGTTACTTGCTATAGGTACAACTTGCTCCATGACAATTAGAATATGGCATTACTTTTTCTACAGAGAATGTCTCTGAAATGGGTAATGACCAGCTAAAGGGTCCTAACCCATTTGCAAGTTCTGAAGAACTGGACTGTCGGGATTCTGGGGGAAAATTGTTGATTTTTCAGAGAGTTGCTGGTAGCCAGCTTCTTTCTCTTTCTGATGAAATCTGGTATAAACACAGAAAGTAGTGAAACTGTAACTTTTAAACCCTCACTATGAAGGAGTTCACTGTTGGGGTAACACTAGTAATATCCAGTACAGGGAAATAAAACGTACCTGGATGTTAGTGTGATTAAATGAGAATACAAGGCAAAAATCTTCCTGAGGGCTGGAGAGGTGGCTTAGCGGTTAAGTGCTTGCCTGTGAAGCCTAAGGATCCCGGTTCAAGGCTCGATTCCCCAGTTCCCATGTTAGCCAGATGCACAAGGGGGTGCACGCGTCTGGAGTTCGTTTGCAGAGGCTGGAAGCCCTGGCACGTCCATTCTCTCTCTCCCTCTATCTGTCTTTCTCTCTGTGTCTGTCGCTCTCAAATAAATAAATAAAATATTAAAAAAAAATCTTCCTGTGAGATTGACAGTTCTTTGAGTCAGCAAATGACCCATATTATTCAAGTTTTAATGTAAGGTCAAGTTGTACTTTTTTCAACTTGAAAAATTATGTTTGAACTAGGAAGGATCCTAATTTATATGAAACATATTTTCATCGAATATAAATTGTTTTGGGTAGGCGATGCTGAAGTTCTGAAGATTAAAAGAAGCAAAGAATTTTATCATAAATATGAATATCCTGAACAGAAGTATATTCTGAAATCACTAAAGTTACATCTGAGCTTTGTGTCTAAGTGTGATGTCATACTTCCTCTTTGAGCCAGTGCTAAATGGCTCAAATAGTTGAGGCTTAATTCTCTAAAGGTGTGAAGACTAAATTGAATATATACCTTGAACTTAATTTAAAAGCAAGAACAGCTGCAATTTGATGTGGCCATAAAAAGAGGGCAAATAGTTTTTGTGTGACATAAAAAACTCACCTATAGGCATAAAATTTGTATTACTCTTGAATGTATATTTTTATACTTTTGGACAAAAATACTAGAATAGATGTTTCACTGAAAATCTAAGGAGGTGAAAGTCTTCTCATGTTCCTGTGAGCAAGTATCCACTAACATGTCAACATGTTTCTCCTTGTTGATGGGGTGGGGGGAAAGTATTTTGAGAGAGCTTAGTGGTCTAATGTGAAGAGTCAATGAAATCAAAGGTGCCAGTTTGATGATTATATGAGTTATGAGTTTAATGATATTGTTCAACAAATACATGTTGAGTACTTATTTCATGCCAGGTGGTCTAAGACATTCCTGTGATTAAATAATGAAAACCATACTATTTGCAGTCAAATAACTCAGAATGTAGTAAAAGAAATAAAGAGCAGTACGGAAGTTTAACCCTGAGCCCTGACTATATTCTCTGCTGTGGGAGGAAAGGAAACCACATATAACAAACCTAAAGAAAACAGAAAAGGAGTTGCTTGGGTTGTATCTCAACACAGGAAAAGAGGTAGGCAAGGGTGTGTGTAAGAGGGAATGCAAAAAAAGAATTGGTAGTTGGATTATACTAAAGATATTCAAGAAAATGAAAATAGCATATTTAAAGTTAGATATACAAAAAAATGCGGACTTTATTTACACAGCTGAGAATGGTTAATGTTCAAAGTACCACTTCATAAATAAGAAAATAAATTGGGGGCAAAAAGAAGTAAAGCGGAATAAAAAGATCATGTTATTCAGTGCATAGAGAAGTTGACAATTTAGTTAGTGAAAAAATCATTAAGAAGCTTTTAGCAATAGGATGATGAAATATGAGCAATACCACACGTCTAAGAGAGCTTGAAAGGAATCTAAGAGCAACACTAATAACATGAAAGATATTGCTATCTTTAATTTATTTGAAAGTGTTGGTGACCTAAATTAAGGAGCAGGAGGCAGAAATATAAGAAAAAATTTTTACCTGTCTATCATCCATCTCTTTCTCTTTGTCATATAATATATGATGTGACTTTCAAATGTTTTATGTTAAATATCTGGAAACATATGATCTATACATATTAAAAATTCAAGACTGAAATATTTTCTATGTTTTTTCTAGGTATGATGGAAATATAGGTGTGTTTTTGTTTTTTCTTCATTTATATCTTAACATTTTGAAGGAGTTAACTGAAAACAAGAAGGAAGTTCAACACAAAAATTTACTTAGGTGGTCTGCCACCAAACACATCTAATTATTCTCTTTGTTTGCTTGAGAATTATTTGGTCTCCCTCTTGTGCTCACTTACCTCCTTCAACATTTTCTACTCTTTCACCTTTTAACTTAAATGCACTATATAATCAGTTAAAGGACAGCTGTGGTGGCTCACACCTTTAATCCCAGCACTTGGGAGGCAGGGATAGGAGGATCGCCATGAGTTCAAGGCCATCCTGAGACTACATAGTGAATTCCAGGTCAGCCTGGGCCAGAGTAAGGCCCTATCTAAAAAAAAAAAAAAAAAAAAAAAAAAAAATCAAACAAACAAACAAATAAAATAGTTAAGATGTTTCTTCTATCCTATATCCTAGTTTGTTAAAGTTAATAAGCTACAGGGTAAACTTTCTAAAATAATTGAAATATTTATCCAGAGAAAGTTATACTGATAGAGTCAAATTATTTTATACTTTTGAAGTATTATTTTATCTCAAGAAAATATAATTGATTCTTATGTTTTTGACCATGATGGCATAATTTTTATGTAATTTCTTATATTAAATAATTATGGCTTTGAAAACATTTTAAAAATCCTCAAACATTGGTAGGCAGGCAGAATAGAATTTAAATTTCTTATATAATATAGAAGTTTGAATGATATTTATGGTAGCCATAGGTTTCCAGACTGTGGTAAGAATAGCAGTATAAGGAGTTATGGGAGAAACAATTATTGTAAGTTATGAGAGAGAGGAAGAGAGCTGGTGTAAAAATGGTGAAAGATAGAATCAATAAGTTAGACTCTTTTAAACCTAGAGCAAACATATATATACACACACAACCAAAGCTACATATACATATAATTGACATACTACTTAGTGGACTTAAAATGGAATCATAAAACATACTTAATTAAATGTAGACAAAGTATCAAGGGAAAATGGACAGAGAGAAAATCTACCTTTTTTCTATCTCTCCATGTATCACTTTTTGTACTGTACAAATACCATTAATAGACAGTAGAGCAAGGAAAAGAATCAAATATAGTAATATCAATTTCATACTAAAAGGCTTAAATAATAAATGAAAAATAAATCCTTATAAGGTACCAAATTTGTATGGATCTAATAAAAGAACTCCACAGCATAAAACAAATATTGATAGCTTCAAAGAAGCAATAGGTATTTATATATAGTGTTAGAGTTCAATATTCTTATGTGCGCAACAGAACACAGGCAGGCAAAAATCAGTAAAGAGAGCAATGTCTTGAAAAATTCTATTAGTTAAATTTACCTATTACATCTGAGAGGTGAACTGATGTGTGTCAAATCATGTACCCATGAACATGAACACGTGTCTTTTTGTGCACATGAAACATTTCTCAAGTTAGATAATAAAACATAGTAGTGTCAAGAAGCTTTAAATAATTGAAAGGATTTGTGATTTAAAATGCATAAGAATCTAGAAAAAAGAGAATAAAATAAATTCCAAGTGTATTTAAAGAGGAAGCCTTGTAGATAAGAGTGCAACTGATCAAACACAAATGAAAATAGACTTGAAACAAACATTTAGTTTTAAAGAAAAGCTAGCCTGGCATGGTTGGAGACCTTTGTCACCATAACACCAGGAGGCTGCGGCAGGAAGAGGACTAAATCTGTGACATCCTAGGACACAGAGTGAAACCATTGTTAAACAACACCAACACCAGCAAGGAAAGTTCAGATCAAGAATGAGTGAGTGTGAAATGACCAAGATAAAGAATTAGAGAGTATGAAGGCCCTACTGATATTGGCAGGATACGGCAACTGTGATAAATATGTCTGTTCTACACAATTTTCTAAGTGTAATGAAATGCACAAGCCCTTAGATAATAAAAATGTTTCAGAAGAAAAGGAAAATTCCATTCACTGTTATATCCTCATCACAGGTGATGGTCTAGATCCAGATAGCTCAAGAGCTAATTTTTTGTCAAGACCAATCATATATAAATTCTTCTGGAAATGAAATTTAGTTAATGATGCAAGTATATTCTGATACCCAAACCATCTAAAATGTTAAAATAATGCTACACATAACCTTCAGGAACACAGGGAGAAATTATCCGTAAGAAAATATTATTAGCATATTGAATTTGGAAATACATAATGATAATAATGTTGATGGGCAGGAACAAACAGTTGATTTCACATTAAAAAATCAATATAGTTGGAATATATTATATTATCAGTAATAAGTATAGACTACTTGATTATTCAAATATAATGAATAAAAATGTGAAAAACTCAAATATTCATTGAATCTGACGGGTGTTGGTGCATGAGGCTCAAAGAACAGCTTCCTAACCCAATTACAAGCATGTATTTTTCCCTTACAGAGAGCACTGTGAGCTAATAGTGAAAATGAATATGTTTTCCACTATGATCAGAAATAAGACAAATAGAGAAATAAGTTTTCCCTATTTGTGTCTGTTAAATATTTTGTTTACTTATTTGAGAGAAAGAGAGAGTATAGATGCATTGGGGCTTCTAGCCACTGCAAATGAACTTTAGATTCGCGCTCTACCTTATGCATCAGGCTTACATAAGCACTGAAGAATCAAACTTGGGGACTTTAACTGCTAAGCCATCTCACCTATCCCTTTCTACTAGTTTTTTGAGACAAGGTCTTTGTAGCCAAAGCTGTCCTGGAATTCGCTGTGAACACAAAGCTGGTCTTTAACTCATAATAATATTGCTGCCTCGGTGTCACACTGTTAAGATTACAGACATGAGTCACCACGTCTAGCCTGATTTTTCCACTCCTATACAACATTGTGCTGGAAGCCCAGTTTAAGAAAAGGAAACTTAAAGAAATCCATAAAGATTATAAAACCCTAATCAGCTGGTCTTGTGAATTGATGTGGTTTAAGTAGGATGTTCTAAAGAATCACCAACAATAACCAAAATTGTGCAAACAAACAAGTTTAACAGAGTCACAGAATATATACAATATATTTGAATATATATAAATGAATATATTTTCACAGTAGGATGAAACAACTGGTATATTGAATTTCAAAAGAACCATACTTTCATCCTGGCATACAAGAGTATGCACGATGTAGGAATTAGTTAACAAAATACATTCAAGATTTATAGGGCATGTGATTCAAAGCGTTGTTGAAACAGAACATTTTAATTGTTAATTAAATACACTTTACATGTGTATGACAAAGGACTTATGTCCAAAATATACAAATCATTTATACAACTCAAGGAGAAAACTAGCAACCATTTTACTTTTGTTAATGGGAAAATGATTTGATTAGAAATCTCAGCCAAGGCACATGAATTCTTACAAGCACAGAAACAGCAGTTGGATGCTTTGCAGTAGGTGTTATGAATATAAGTAAAACTGCAGTGAGAAAGTGTTCTATACCCTCTAAAATAGCTATGATTAAATATAACACACACACTAGATGTTAGAAAGATTGTGGAGCAAAGGCAGTCTCTTGCAGCACTGGTGGGTATACAAAGTCAAATAGACACTTTGGAAATCCATTTGGCAGTTTCTTTATGTACAATTAAGTAATTCTATGTCTATGTATTTACTTAAGTGCTTACTCTTATATGGCATGAAAAGGCTGGCACTTATATTTTTTCACAGAAATTGTCCTCTCAGTAGGTAAGAAAAGTATAAAGCATCCAACCATACATCAGCAACTCCAAGAAACAAATAAAGAGCTGGGGAAATTGCTTAGTGGTTAAGGCACTTGCCTGAAAAGCCTAAGGACCCTGGTTCCATTCCCCAGGACCACATAAGCCAGATGCACAAGGGGTCACATGCTTCTGGAGTTCATTTGCAGTGGCTAGAGGTCCTGGCATGCCCATTCTCTCTTTCTCTCTCTCTCTCAAATAAAGAAATAAATAAATAAAAATATTTTTAAAAAGAAACAGATAAAGCCAGTGTAGTCATACAATGGGATACTATGCAGTAGTTAAAAAACAAAATGCTAATGATGCTTGTCAACCAGCATGGTTATAAGAGAGTAAGGTGAGCAAATGAAGGTGTGTGCCACACAATTTTATTTACATGAAATTCCATAATACACAAATTACCAGAATGGGGAAAAAAATTACCGTAACGTCACAAAGGATATCAATGATGAGTAAAGAAAAAACACAGGGGGAAAATAGCAACTGGAAACCAGTTACTTTGGGGGTGATGGAGATGTTCTAGATAGTACTAACAATAGTGGGTTAGTCCGTGTGCCTGTAACTTATTTAATAAATTATTTTTAAAGTTCATGAAACCAGAATTTGACTAAATTGGTGAAAATGTAAGCTAAAGTTTAAAATCACACAAGAAGAAAAATTACAAAAGTTGAAAAACTTGGGATTACTTTTCCTATCTCTTCATGTCTTTATTCCCTTCTATGTAACTTGAAGTTTTATACTAGAAAACTATTAAAAAATCGCCAGATTAAATAAAATTTTATATTTTTTTCTCCAAAGAGGAGAAAGCTTAATATGGAATAGATAGACATTGTCCCTCCTGGATCAGGTAAACCTTCAGATCCTCTTGCTGAATAGGTTAGTAGAATCTCACCTCTGAGGGCTACTGTTTATTCATCTAAAAAACTAGGATCACCAAAATCTATACCTCATTTACTCATTTAAAAATATCAGTGATTCAAAACTTGATAGAAGTCTTTGTCTCTCAATGGCTATTGACTTGATATAATTTCCCTGTTTTTCTTTTCATCAAAAAAAAGATTGTGAACACTGAAAAAAAAAAGCTAAGCAGAATAACAACTATGTTCTCTGATCAACTGGATAGTCCTTTGGAGAGGAGATCCAAGTTTGCATAAAGGTTTTCCTCTACTATTAACCACTGCTGCAGATGTTCTGAATCGGCCCCTACCCTGCTGCAGCTGCACTGAGGACAGGCCACTGAGCAACTCTCAGGGTGCGCAGTGCAGACAATTAGTTTCCTTTGCACCTCCCTGAAAGCACCTCCAAGTAATCCCCACATTTTAGTCACTGGATGTCATTAGATACTAGAATACTAATATATAATTGTATATATTGTATTTTAAGTTCAATATGTATACTTGAATTTAAGACAGTTCAGCCAAGACACATTAAAAAAACACTAGTTGTCTTTCATTAATTACATTTTTTCTTAAAATAATAACCACCAAAACAATACGATACCAAAACCACAGTTAGAATTATATATAGCCCATCAAGTCTTATGGGAAACAAAATGTGACATTTCCCCTAAACATCTGGCAATATTTTCCTTACAGACAAAGGCTTGTGTTTATCTGATCACAAGGGGACAAAAGGGTTTAAACTTCAATGATATCCCAAAACAGGGTCAGAAAAATTTGGCTCTCTTTACCACCTATGGACATAGAATACTTCCTACCCAGTCTATCAGCCAATGGGGCAGTTTAAACAACTCCTCCAGGGCCAATTTAAAAGGGTAAGCACGAGAAAAGCTTTTATTAATGCTTCCCTTCATCACAAAAGCACTTCCTTACTGTCATGTGGGCTTTTTATGATGGCCCACTAGCAGCTCAAGCCACTTTAGTCTGCCTCTCACTGTGCAACGAGCAGCAAAGAAAACAAATCAAATAATTAAAACAGTCAAAAACTGTACCCTTCCTGAACAGCTTATCCTTTTAAAGTTTTATGAGAGCCTGGATTTCTACAGAGGAGAAAGCATCAAGGAAGAACAGAGCCGTGGCCTTCCCTTCTCAAAATGAGCCTGCCATCTCAACACCGTCTTTGTCAGGATAGAGACGAGAAACCTGAGGCCGCAAGCTGAACCAGCACATCTCGCGCTTTCCAGCTTCAAGTATTTCTACTTGTGATCTAATGCCATGATGCTTTTACGACTAAAGTGCTTTCAGACTGGTTGAAAAATTTATACCAGTTGACCACGGTGAGAAGTGAAGATTATCCCTACTCAGGAAAGAAGAGTATTCTGGGAGAAGCAGGGTTAATTTCCTTTCGCCTGAGCCAGTAGCTCCCACACCTGTCAACCATGAGGCTGAGTTTGCCAGGAGCCTAGGAGTGAATGGCGTGGACGCAGCTGTGGCAAATTACAGTATCCTGAGGAGGTCCAGCGTAAAAGATGTGATGTCTTACATGTGTCTCAATGGGGTTTGGGGCTGATCCCAGGCAATGTTACTATGGGGACTGCAGTATGGAAGGAGCCTCACAGGGTTCAGCCATAGCTTTCCCTTCATAGTATATAATAAGTTGGAGTATGCGTATGCTTCACTTTGTGTGGATATGTCCATATATTTTCCATAAGGCCTTTTGGGAATACAATGAGGCAACAACTTTTTCATACATATTTAATTGTGAGAAATGATTAGGGGGGTTACCCCCTCCTGCCTTCTCATTGGCAGGAGCTCTTTTATAACCTGTCCTCATTTCTTTACTTAATCTAATATAGTCTCTTTAAACTTAAAATAAAAAGGTTAAAATAAAAAGAAATGATTTGGGATGGGATATACTGATGTAAAAGATTTTCAGCTATTTTCATCATACATATGAAAGGCACATAATTATTGATGAGATAATACTTAATAATTTTCATATTCTTCTTTTTGCCAGAGGACGCACTCTTCACATTATGGCAATCATATGCAGATATTGTAAAGAAAGCAATGAAAAGCAAATGATCTTGACAGAAAGATACTTGTCCTCATTGTGATAATTGTAGACGGCAATTGTCTTTTTATTTTGAGCCTTAAAGTCTGATTTGGTTTTTATCTTGATTTTTTTAAACGCAGAAAATATACAACTAATCATATCATAATAGTCTCTCATATGTTGCCTAAGTATAAAGCCTTCTAGACTTTTGTTCCCTTCTTATTTTTGGCTTCACACATAAGGTTATAGAAGTAGAATGGTAGAGAAGAAAGAGATTTTTATATAGTGCAAAAATATGAATATTGAAGGGAACATGGAGATATATTTAAATGGTACATTATACTTCTGAAGTCGTTTCATTTTTTAGTGAAATGTGAATGAATGAATATTTTAAGCAATGACAGAATAAAAGCATGGCAGATTGTTTGTTTTCTTTCTCCATAAGCACAGACTAAAAGAAAAGAATGGGAACAGACTTATACAACTTATTGATTCCACAAAGTCAGTCCATATCTTCAGAAGAAAGGGAGAAAAAAGACACAGGAAAGATGTCTAATTGCTTATGAGAGTTCGTTGTAATCATTTAATTCAGTCTACCAGAAAACCCTTCATCGACATAAAAAGTGCAACCATACAGAAGTAAAGCAAAGTGACATCATGGCTGACCATGACCCACGGGGTCATGATTTAATACCTTCCACACCACCACCGTCATTAACGGCAAAGACATAACGAATCCACATTGGAGAGAGACTGTCTCCCAGGCTCCCCACTTAGACGTGAAGTTTTTGAAGGGGAAGAGAGTAACTGATGAAACAGGCCTCATATTTGGTATTTGGCCAAGCATAGTCACTCAAAGCAGAGTGAACATACACACAAGCGCACATACACACATACACACACAGTCATTTGGAAAATTTCAGGAACTTGCATACATACTCAATCCAACAGCTTCTCTGTTCAAAATACTTCAAGCATCTTAGTAAAAGTAGCTTTAATTATGGTTTCTATTCTGGGATCCTGCAGAACCCATTTCTTTCGGACCTGCAGTGTGGGCAAAGCCTTGCTAAGCAGGCCTCTCCTGCCATACTGATGGTTAGCCAGATCCTCGCTGTTTCAGCAAGTCACACATGACCTGCAGAATAGGAAGTTTGACACTGCTCCACAAATGCTCCCAGAATTTGGAAAACATCTATTAGTGAGAGATGGAGTCCCAAGGAAGAGCATATGACACCTTGCTTATTCACTGTTACAGCCAACACCAGTCTTACAACACTGATACGTTTTGTTGTTGTTTTTTTTTTTTTTTTTTTTTTTGGTTTTTCAGGATTTTTGAGGTCGGCTCTCACTCTAGCCCAGGCTGACCTGAAATTCACTCTGTAGTCTCAGGGTGACTTTGAACTCGTGGCTATCCTCCTACTTCTGCTTCCCAAGTGCTGGGATTAAAGGCGTGTGGCACCAAGCCAGACAACACACATACTCTTTTGATGTGTGTTTTCAGTCACCTTGACTTATTCACTAGATGAATAACTTATTCACATGTGCTAATGAGAAAGACATGGGGTAGGAGGACGTATTCTTTTTTTCTGACCACCTGTTAAATTCACTATATAAACAACTACCCTGACTATACTGATATTCTTTCCATGAGTAACCCCAACTTCCACACTACAAACTTACAATTGAATGAAGGGAAGATACTTCACAATGGAATTTTTAACACATTCCTTACAGGTAAGAATGGTCCATGTTAAACTTACTTGGTTGAGAACTAATAGTATTAAGCCAATGATGAGCATAGAATATTTGTATTAAATCTCCAAAGAGTAGCAGATGTCTAAACATCACTGTAGTTAATGTCATGATGATTGTGTCACTTAATGAAATGTAGATATGGTCAGCCTCTTGGTATAATGATATTGCAGCCATGACATTGTCCTCTGGGTATAGAGATAGGGTTGTCAGTGAAGAATCAGTTGTTAATTTCTGTTTTGTTATTGGCATTTATTTCATCTTTGCTTGTAAGGAAGTGAAAGTAGATAGGATTATTGTAGGATAGGTGTTTAAATTTCACAAATGCTAAACTTCCATATGACAAAGTGATATTCTTTCTTTTCAAAATTTATACATATTTTCTGAAATTTGGATTTTCTTTAATGGTGGTAAGATTTTTCTAAAAATATTTTTATTTATTTGCAAGGAGAGAGAGAAAGAGAGTGAGAGAGAGAAAGAGAGATAACGGGTGCATCAGGGTCTCCAGCTGCTATAAATGAACTCCAGATGCATGTGCCACTTTGTGTGCATGGATTTCCGCACATAGCAGGGGATTGAACCTGGATCATTTGGCTTTACTGGCAAGCACCTTAACCACTGCTCCATCTCTCCAGCTCTTTAAGATTTATTTTTATTTATTTATTAGGGAGAGAGGGAAACAGAATGGCTGTGCCAGAGCCTCTAGCCACTGCAACCAAACTCCAGATGCATGAGCCACCATGTGCATCTGGCTTACATGGGACATGGAGAATTGAACCTGAGTCTTTAGGCTTTGCAGGCATTTGCCTTAACTGCTAAGCCATTTCTCCCCCCCCCCACACATACCGTTTTGTTTTTGATGGTGATTAAATCCAGGGCGTTGTGGCTTCTATGCAAGCCTTATTCTATTGAGCTATATCTCCACAGCTAATGGAAGCCAGAGGAGCCACGATCAGTGGGGTTCAAATGTGCCCTCTAAAAGCAATCCATTTCTTTTGCTGTAAAACTTGTCCCTTTGGTTATCATCATTCTCCCCTCCTTTGACCAGTGGATTCCTCCAGAGACATTTGCCCACATGGTCATTGTTCATCCCGCTGAGGCTGATGAAGTCATGCTGATGTTTTCTTTGGCATTCTTCAGTGATCGCCCTCATGTCTCTTCTCTTACAAAAGCAGGCTCTGCTACTTGACATGTCTGCAACCCAGCCTCCCCCTCCTTCCCTGTCTGCCTTGTCATTCTGGGTCTCAGTGGAGATATTTGTCTTACGTGTCTTTTCATGGCCTGTCTGTAGTGTAACAGGCTTCTCAGTTCTCCACTGGACTCACATGGTGACTTTAGATATTTCTCTTTTTAGGCAGAAGCATGGAGTCAGGAGAGAGAGGATGGGTATGGAACTTTCTAGGGTCACTTGGTGATCACTGCTCACAGCTTGCCTCCAGTTGTTGGATATTATTGTATAATATTCAATCTTGTATATGTTTCCATAATAGCCAAAGAGTGGGAACCTGTCTCATTTTCTTTCCTTGCCTCCTCCTATAGGTTTCTTGAGCTTTTCACTATCATCTTATGTCTCATCTTCAAATGAGCCATGTGGAGGTGAGCTAGAGAATTAAGTGCAATGGTGTCTGTTGTATCATTTATCACTCTCTCCTCCCTATCTATGCAGTAGACTCAGATATGTTCTTTCTTCTCATAACCTGTGATTAGTTTCTATTCATCTGTATTCTATGTATATAGGATTTAACATTAATGTAAGGTAAATGAAGTGTTTGAACACATCAGAGAAATTGGAATTTGTAAATATTTTGTCTTTCATTTAAACTAGACTTCAAACTATTGTTTGGTTGGCCAACTAAACACTATTTAATACTGACTTTACATTGATGTTTGATTGGGGCAGTAGACATTATTGAATACAGACCTTACACTATTGTTTGATGGAGATAGTAGACAGTAACACAAACACATTATATCTTTGCTCATATTATTTTAGCATTTTTTTGTCTGAATCTTGGAAACACTTGAGTTAATAGATGGAAGATAAAGAGGATAAAATTTAAATCAATTCAAAGCACATGATTTGATTAAAAACTATTGTACTCATTTCCAAGGAACATACTAGAATTTTAAATATCAGGATTTATGGATAGATTTCAAATCAAGGCAGTAACTGGCCCTCAGCTACTGGACCATTTCTCACCATCCTGTGGGGAACTCCATGTGCATTTTCTCCCTCACACCACATATCTTCATTACCTTTATTGGATCACCTATTAGTTTTCTCTTCATAAGTAAACTGGCTTATGTTCTAAAATGGAAAATATGACAATCATATTAAAGCTTTCTAGTTTAAAATATTTTTAATTTTTAAAGGCATTATTTACCTGGGACTAACTAGGCTAGCATTGCGACTTTCAAATTTATTAATTTCAGATTTAGCCTGAATCATGAGCCCAGTTTTCACTCAGCTTAGCACAAGGCATGGAGTTGCATTCACATGCATCATGGACAGAAGTGTATGAGTGTGTGTGTGTATGTATGTGTTTGTATGTTTCTTTTTAAGAGAAAGAATGTGAGGCAAAATGCATAAATATAAAATTGTCAAGTGAATTCTTTCTACTATTTCCAATAAATTATTTATATTTATTTATTCCATAAATGTAACACTTCCAGTTTTTTTTTAAATATACATAGAGTTTTTAAGTAGAATTTAGCTGTCTTTAATTTGAGGGTTTAATTTAAACTGCTTTGCACTCATCCTCCAGAAATTTCTCAAAATAAAATATCATGGCATTTTAATAAATCTATGATCAAGACAAAAGCAAAGGCAAACATAAACCCCTTCATAATATCAATATTTTCCACATAACTGCCCCAGGTACTCAAGATGCATTTTCTTAAATTTCTTTCCTCTTTTAAGTACTATAGCATTCTTCAAAATCTGCAACTTACTCAGGATATTTATTTCTCATGGACAATACAATTTTAACTAGATTATCTAATTTGCATATAAACTGAATTATTTAAGATATTGCAGTTTAATCTGTACCTTGATTAACAGAATATGTTGAATAACATATATTCTCTACTTTCCTTTATTGACATAATAAATTATGTTGATTTCATAATGCCACACCATCCTTCTATACCAATTATGTACTTTTTTAAAAAATTTATTTATTTATTTATTTGAGAGCGACAGACACAGAGAGAAAGACAGATAGAGGGAGAGAGAGAGAATGGGCACGCCAGGGCTTCCAGCCTCTGCAAACAAACTCCAGACGCGTGCGCCCCCTTGTGCATCTGGCTAACGTGGGACCTGGGGAACCGAGCCTCGAACCGGGGTCCTTAGGCTTCACAGGCAAGCGCTTAACCGCTAAGCCATCTCTCCAGCCCCAATTATGTACTTTTAAAGGATGTGTTTATTTTCAAAATGCTGACAGATTTTGATCACCTTTTAGGATATGATTATATTTAGAATTGTTTATTCAATTAGAAAGAGTTGCACAATGAGAGCTGCATAGATGACTTAGCAGTGAAGGTGCTTGTTGGTAAGGCGAAAGACCCACGTTCGATTCCCCAGTGCCCACGAAAGCCAGATGCACAAAGTGGCACATTAATCTGGAGTTCGTTTGCAGTGGCTAGAAGCCCAGAGGCCCTGTCTCTCTCTCGCTCTCTTTCTCACTCTCACTCTCTGTCTCTCCCAAATTAAAAAAAGAAAAATAAATAAATGCTCACTGAAATTTTTGTCGTTAACATTCCTCTGGCACATGCTGAGATTAATGTTCTGCTGCTGGTTTCAGGGATTTGTGCAAGTTTGTCATTACTTAGTTCTCTGTAATAACTTAAAATAGTTATCACTATTGGTTATTTTTGGGTTTGAGACAATGTAGTCTTAGACCCCTCCTTAGTTGCTGTTTTAAAGGTTTTTTGACTATTTTCTAAATTCATCATACTTACATACATATATATATATATATAATTACATACATATATATATATAATTTTATGATAATATTTTAATAATTTCTTACTATTTTATAATCTTTTTCTAGAAAAATCACATATTATTTTTCACTAGTCATGTTTATTTCCACAGGTATTCTCTATGCTAAGTCCTATATTTTCATTTATATCAAAATACGAAAAACAAAATAATGACTACTATTATAATGGCAAAATATTAAAGACTTTATAAATAACCACTGCTCAGTAAATGAACATTGGAAAAATATTCCGATGTAAGATGAACAATTTTGTCCAATTTTTTTGTATGTACTTCCTATCAATAGTCTGTCTCTTCATTTACTATTTTCAAATATTAGGTAATTAACTTAAGGTTTCAACTTAAAATTATTGAGGAAAGAATGTCAGTCTTGAAATGTTTACCAGATAAATTAAATTAATTATAAACCAGCTAATGTAATCCCTCACAGAGTTAGTGCTTGTTAAGTTTCATGTATAGTCTAGATAGTGCAAGATTCAGTATTTCAATGAATAATTATGGCAACCCAGATGTCTTGTACTAACTGCCCATAAATACATAATGGGACAAAGAATAATACTAAACTTCTCCTGCACAGTATTTATCACATATTTTTCAAAAAATAACTTTCCCTAAAAGAAAAAGAAATTGTGTTACATGTTGAGTGTGGTGGCACAAGTCTTTGATCCCAGCACTCAAGAGGCATAGGTAGGAGGACTGCCGTGAGTTTAAGGCCACCTTGAGATGACAGATCAGCCTGGGCAAGAACAAGAACCTAACCTGAAAAAAAAAATTTTCATTTTAATTAGATAAAATATTAATTAAATTAAATATTAATTGGCTATATCAGTTAAATGAAGTTATTTAATTAAAATAAATTAATTAAATACATTTAATTGATTATATACATCATTTTTATTTCCATTCTCTAATAAAAATCAGTGTAAAGTAAAACATTCTTTTCTATGAGATTCAATCTGGTGTAAATCAACACCTCAGTATCCTGTCTGCATACAAGAAAACTTTTTATTAGCTGCCATTTCATCAGAGTTAAAACCAAAGTCTTCCTGTTCTGTTTTATTGCATCTTTCGTGGTTATATGTTACAGCTGCTAAAAACTGAAAATCTGGGCTTTCACTGCTAGCTGTTGTTTAAGAAAAACATACAAAGGTAATAAGAAAAAGTTACTTGATTCAAGATTCAAACCGTGAAATTGTCTGCTGCAAGATAGAGCGTGCATCAGGGACAGAAGAGCCAAGGACCAACAGGGTTGCTTACACGTAAAGTGATGATTCATGAGACGTAATTCATGGAGAATGATAAAATTTTAATTCATGGGATTTCAAATCCATGGAAATTAACATTGCCTGCAACTGTAAAGCTCAATAAAAATGCCATGAATGTCATATAAATTTTTAATGGCCTACATCTTACACATATGCAAGCATGTTTCCCTGTGCATATTTTACCAAACGCACACTCACATTGTGAAAATTAAGATGCTTTTGATAGTGAACATATTAATTATTTAAAATGAATGAGATGCTGATCACACGTCACTAGACATGACTATCAGTCAGTACTATTGTGGATGCTAAGAGAAACTGTAGGACTTGAGAACAATTTTCCATTGGTAAAAGGCTGGGTGTGTAAACACGAGGGCCAGGGTTAGAACCCCCAAACTCATGTGAAGGCTGGATGTGGCAGTGCAAGCTTGTAGCCCGAGAGCTGGGGAAGACCTCTGGAACTTGCTGGGCAGCTAGCCCAGTTCGTCATAAGCTTCGGGTTAATGAGAGCTCTTATAGCAAAAGAAGATGGATGTTTCTGAAACAGAAATAAGATTGAAGGTTGTCCTTTGGCCCCCATATAAATGGACACACATGAGCATGGACATAGAGACAAAAAAGAAAAATGCACACACACATAAAACTCCTACCTAAAAGATTTACATAAGAAACAGAGAGAGGGAGGGAAGGACAGAGGCAGGAAATGAGGGGCAGATTAAGGAAGGGAAGGATGGAAGGAAGGAAGGAAAGATGAGAGAGCGTATGAGAGAGAGAAGCTGACCCTGGAAATTCTAACTTGCCTAGTTATCATCTTCACGTCTATCCACACTGCTGCAACAGCTCCCAGACTGCCTCTACTTTTCCTTTTTGGAGCATAAGCTTCATCACTATCAGTGCCCTTCCCTGCCTTTTGGTGGTACCCATTTCACTTAGCATTCAATTTGTTCAGGTGAGTGTGTTTTGTATACACCTGTCATGACACAGCCTCAACTGAAAGGCCCCTTCTAGTTGTATGGTCTAATGTTAAAAGCCTTGGTCTCCGAAGTCATCCAGGTTGTTTGAAATCTTGATTCTACATCTATGTATGGTGTGACCTTGCACAAGTAAATTATCCATTCTTTGACTTTTTTTTTATATCACCTATGGAATATAATTAGAATTATATATGATAAGACATTGGAAAAAAAGACAATTTATGTAGAGCATAGAAAATAATTTCTGGAATATAATGAGACCTCTATGAATGAGCACACGAATATCTATTCAACTGTGTATCCATGTCCCCAACAAGATTCAATACTGAGATACTCAACAAATCCAGCTGGTGAATGTGATGGGGTTAACTAGTACTAGCCTGAATGACACTCCTGCTTCTGCTATAGAGTATATTGGCTATGTACTACTTTGACTTTAGGTCTCTGTCAAGTACCATAAGCAGTTAAAGGTTTCACTGACCCTGAAGACTAATGTGATATTTTGCAGTCATGTCACAGATGCTGGTAGAAGATAGGGTTCAGATCAGAAACAAAGACTTTATTATTCTCAGCAGTAACAATAGTCAACTTTCAATGGTAGCTCTGCTTCTCTGATTCCCAATTCCCTTAGGATTGTGCAGCATGTGTCAAGTGACACATGCATAGATATTGTTTTACTTTTCACATAAGGTTCCCTGAGCCTAGGGAACCTAACTGTTATAATGGGCAATAAGCATTTCTTACTCTGATTGCCAAAGAAGGCACTATATTGAGTAAGACCTTAGGTTTGATAGTCATATTTTTGTCCATATAACAGATACTTGAATACTGAAAATAATTAATTAATATGACAAAAATGGTCTCAGTTTTGTATGCTTCAATCCATAATTAGGAAAATTCACTGCTTTTGTAGCAATGTGGGAATATGTGGCATAGCAAAACTACGCAGCTCATGGACACAAAATTAATTATAACAAAGCAAGCAGGTACATTATTCAGAGGGAGGCAGTGTTTTTCTAACTTCCAAGAATTTGGCACACAGACATCACTGAAAGCCTTCACTGTGGCATGTCTTTGGACAAGAGGTAGAGAAATGCAGTAAGAAGTCTCTGGGACAGCCCTCTTCATATACTGAACTAGAATCCACTCCGCTCTTCATCAAGACAAGCACATTAGCCCATATAGATTATAAACTTCTTGAAAATATATTAATTCTATTTCTAGCCATTTATCTCATAATTTATTACATAAGGCAGTCTTAAAAATATTTAGTATAAGGGACTTTAGTATAAATGAGATATACTTCCACAATGTGTGTCCTCCATTAAACGTGTATACAAACTACATATAGCAACAGAGAAATTTTAGTAAAGGAAGATTTTACTATGTAAACTTGCAAGTACAAACATGTGAGTTGCACTGACTTTGAATTACAATGAGAAATATATATTTTATTTGCATACTTGTTACTTAACAAGCTACAGGTTCTCAGAGAAAAGTTAGAAACCTTCATAATTTTATATGCATTTATCCAACAACTATTTCTCTTTTTAATATTTATTTATTTATTTTACAGAGAAACAGGAGGAGAGAGAGAATGGGCATGCCAGGGCCTTCAGCCACTCCAAATGAACTCCAGATGTGTGTGCCCCCTTGTCAACATGGGTCCTGGGGAATCAAACTTTGGTCCTTTGGCTGTGCAGGCAAACACCTTAACTGCTAGGTGATCCCTCCAGCTCCCCCAACAACTATTTCTTAATCTGCCCACAAATTCTGGGCTCTTCCAATACAGATTATTGCTAATAGCCAACTCCCATGCTTTCATGTACATATCCCACAATCCAGTTTATTCAGCCATGAAGAAGAATAAAATGATGTTGGTTCTTGAAAATGGATGCAAATGGAGACCATCATATTCAGATAAATAAGCCAGACACAGAAAAACAAATATCTACATTGTATATTATCTGTGTATCATAGAAGTCTTTATAGATCCATAAAACTATACATACATACATTTATTTGCATGTATATATACAACTGTTATGTGGACACAAACACATATAGGTGTATTGTATCTATGACAGAAACCAGATGGTACACTATGGGAAAGAAAGAGAGATGGGGGCATAAACATGAATAGTGAAAGATGAGAATGGGAGGGATGAATATGTTTAAAGTGTATGATATATTTGATTTTTTTTTTTTTTTTACTTTCACTTTCAAGGGAGGGTCTCACTCTGGCCCTGGCTAACCTGGAATTCACTATGTAGTCTCATGCTAGCCTCAAACTCATAGTGATCCTCTTACCTTTGCCTCCTGAGTTCTGGTATTAAAGATATATGGTTTTCAATGAAGACACAAGAACATAGCCATGTACAACTTGCACTGTATACTACATGCTAACAAATCTACTAATGACCTATTATGCATGTAATTAAACATCTATTAGTTTTACAGAGATCACTTATTTCCCATTGGTTCTATGTTTCTGCCATGTTCAACAAATCCTACATTCCATTTCAGATCATCTCTTTTTATATGTTATTTTACTTATTTATTAGGGATTTAAAGAAAGAGACAGAGAGAAAGAATAGGTGTATCAGGCAAGGCCACTAGCCACTGCAAACAAACTCCACATGCATATACCACCTTACGCATCTGGTTTCCATAGGTCCTGGGGAATTGAACCTGGGTCCTTGGGCTTTTCAGGCAAATGCCTAACTGCTCAGACATCTCTCCAGCCCTCAAATAATCTCCTATTTATATGTGATTACTAATTAGTAATCATCAAATCTAGATAATAACTTATGTGTAAATTTTCTTACTTTTAATAAAGGAAAGAAAGATTTGTTGGGCTGACAAGATTGCTCCGTGGTTGATGTGCTTGTCTGCATAGCCTAATGACCTAGGTTCAATTACTAGTACTACTGCAAAGCCAGATGCAAGATGACACATATATGCAATTCCTTTTCAGCCGCTGGATGCCCTGCTGCACCCATTCTCTTTGTCTCTCTTCTCTCTATCTCTCTTTCCATTGGAAAATAAGTAAACACTTTTTGTTGTTGTTGTTTTTTGTTTTTTGTTTTTCAAGGTAGGGTCTCACTCTTGTCCAGGCTGACCTGGAATTAACTATGTAGTCTCAAGGTGGCCTTGAACTCATGGAATTCTTCCTACCTCTGCCTCCCAAGAGCTTGGATTAAAGGTGTGTGCCACCACACCTGGCCCCACATTTGTTTTAAAATGAAAGATTTGCAAGCTAAGTTCTGTATATGATCTCAAACTAACAAAAGCAGATAGCAAGTTGGGTAATAGAGAAAACTCAATGAAATTCCTAGCTTTATACAATATTCCCCCCATAGATACAAACATGTAACATTTATTATTTTAATCCTACATCTCAAATTTCAATGAGAAACATATTTCATTTGCATCCTTGTTACTTAACAAACTACATGTTCTCACAGAAATGTGTAAGGCCTTCATAACATTATATGCATTTGTCCAGCAACTATTTCTTGATATGCCTATAGATCCTGGGCCCATGACCATCAGAGATTATCACAATTGTAATGATTATGAACAATATTGGTGTGGTGACCACAGTCCTGGAAAGGACAGTCTCATTGGCATTCTCAATATGACAGCACTTCAGAATCCTGTGATTTCCATAGCAGTCAAGGACCTCGGGTGGTGTTTACAAATAGTTAACCAGGATTTCTCACAGCTGTTGAAAATTGAGGGCTAGTGAACACTTACGAAAGCAGAATGGAATCTTGTAAGCACAGATGAGCAGGAAGGGGAACGCTACTCTGAATGAATATCAAAGAAGAATTAAAATTCATCTCATCACGAAGACAGCAAGAGATGAAGAAAGAGGACTGAGGTACTGGAAGCCCTGAAAGAGATAGTTAAATCAGATCAATAGTACAGGCCAAACTTAATGAATATTGTTTATAAACACAAATTTGGCATATTTTAAAATGGAATGTGAAAAACAAGTGCTCAAATGCTATCTGTCTATGTGGGCAATGCTTGAGAACATTTTGTTTCTTAGTCATTAAATGTGGTCAATTTAATGGAGAATACAAGGCATTGACAATATTTGGGAATTTTACTTATTTGGTTATTAAGTTTGGCCAATTTATTAGAGAAGCTAAGATTGAAGATCATCATATGGGTTAAGTTTCTGTGAGATGCTTTCTTCTAAAATCTCATTAATCACTTAATATTTGTGCATCACAGCAAGGTGACACAAATCATAAGTCATAGGGTTTCCAGTGAGGAACGTTTTCATTCAAAAATTAATTCTGTTTTACAAGATTATGGGAAGGCAGCTTACCAGTATATCATCATCACCATGCCAATTTTTACAGGATTCCTTCTCAGATATTTAACTTATTTTCTCTAAATCCATTGATGATAAAGTGTCAAGAGCAAAGTGTGTGCTTGTGTAATGAATTTTATTCAGTTCTGCTATCCAGAAGCATGTACTGAGCCTCTATCCTTCATTTAAGGATTAGAATGTACACAAAATAGGTAATATTGCCCTAGTTTTTCATTAACACTATCTGCTGGTAGAAGCGCTGACTTTGACCTACTCAAGCCACAGAATCATTTTAGTGCTTGGTGAGCCTGGTTTTATGAAGCTTATACATTTCCCGGGTGAAAATTTTGTTGTTAGGAAATCCCTCAACAATCTCTGCTTCTTCCTCACTTATTACAGCATTTGCTATTCTGTGACACAAACATTTTTCTTCATATGGGGGAGTTGCTTCAGTAATTTCCAATAATTAGATAAGACATAGGTTCAATAGCTACTTATTGAAAACAACAAGTATCTGTTAGAGTTTTTATCATTGTAACTAAATACCTGAAAGAAGCATTGATAGGAATGATGGATTTGTTTGGGTTCACAGCTTCAGAAATTTCAGTCTACAGTTGGTGTGTGCTGCTGCTATGGGCCTAGTATGAGGCTGAATATCATGTTAGCAGAAGGGCATGATGGGACAGAGCTGCTCATCTCATGGTGGCTGGGAGAGAAGGAGGGAAAGAGAAAGGGGGGTGGAGAGATGGCTTAGTGGCTAGGGTGCATGCCTGTGAATCCTAAGGACCCAGGCTCAATTCTCTAGGTCCCATGTAAGCCAGATGCTCATGGTGGTACATTCATCTGGAGTTTGTTTACAGTGACTATGGGCCCTGTTGTGCCCATTCTCTCTTTCTCTCCTTTTCTCTGTCTCTAATAAAAATATATAAATAAATAGAAATAAAATATTAAAGTAAGAGAGGGCAAGGGAAGGGGGCAGAGGGAGAAAAGGAGAGAGAGAAATATTGCCTTCAAAATAAAAATCACCCATGTCCTCAGTAGGGTACTTCCTCCAACCACACACTAACATGGCATTAAGCTACTAGCTCCTTTATGACACACTCATCTCTCAGTAGCACACTGCCTGTGAAGACGGTTTTCAACAAATAAACCTTATAGGGAGTTATTCATGTCTACAGCATAACAATATGAAAAATAAAACTTAAGAAACTTAGTGATCAATTAAATGGATCTCGAAGTATTAGTCATCAGTCATACAGGGTAACATTAAATGCATTCATTATCAGATCCAAAGAACTTAATAGACACTATGGAAGAAAGGTGGATGTGACATAATCACTGTCTTAAATAAGTTTAATGATATAAAAGTTTAACATGAGCAAGCTATAAGGGGCATCATAAACTATAATTTAATTACTAGTTTAGCTGTCTGATATATTTCTGTAATATTATCATTTTTCCTCACCCTGTTCCGTACTGACTGAGGTGTCCCAATATATCAGGTACTGATACACATCACGACAAAATTAATGCAGTTGTACTAATTCCAGACAATTCAGAACAGTACAGATTATAAAAATAACTAGTAGCACCATGAAAACCAATTGTTCGAGAAGACAGAGCAATCAGTAGTTTATTGCAGCCTAACACCACAATGTAGGAGGCAAAACCAAGGAGAAGTTCACAAGAAGTGAGCAAGTCCAACTGCCACTGGAAACCTAAAACATGTGCTATTAACTAAGTTTTCTAAAATGCAGAAAGTAAAGAAATAGATGATGAACTCTATCAATCAATTTAGCACATAATCTGAGTGCTTTCGAATCCATACTCTCTAAATCGTATGTGGAATATTCACCCAGATACGTAATATTTTGGATCATCAAACACACTTTAGCAAATTTATATTAAAAAGAATGGAACTCAAAGAAATATTTTCTCATATACAACTAAAGTAGAAATAAATTACATAAAGATAGCTGGAAAATGTCCATAAAGGAAACAACACATTTATCTAAAATAATGGATCAAAGGAAGGAACTTTATTATTTTTAATTTTTGAATCATGATAATGAATCATAACACAATTTTTTTGACTAGGGAGTAAGACTCCAATAATACATACATTCATAAAATTGAAAATTAAATTCAATCATCTAAATTTCCCTCTTGGTAAAAAAAAATAAAATAACCTCAATTCCAGACTAAATCAAGCAGAAGAAAAGAAATAATAATAGTTTGAGCAGAAATAAATGAAATTCAAAGCCATATGACAATAGAGAAAATTAGAAAACTGAAAGCTACTTTGTTGAACATCATTAAAACAGGCAAAGCTCCAACTTGGATAAACAGCTAAAACAAAATGGAGAGAAAAATTACCAGTGTATGAAATGAAAAGAAGTCATCACTTCTAATCCCATGGAAACTAAGAATCTTAACAAATAATAACATGACTAACTCAAATAAGATAAACTTGATTAACTTAAATGAAATTATGATTTATTTAAAAGACATAAACCCAAAACCCCACATAAGGAAAATTAGAAACCTTAATCATCTTCATGTCTATTAAAGAAATTGAACTGGTTATGAATTCCTTACAAAAATAACCAGGGTCAGAGTGTATCCCTGATAAATTCTTTCATATATGGAAGGAATAAATAGTAAATAGTACCATATTTTCACAATTCCTTTCAGAAAAAGCAGGCAGTAGGCAACATTTCTTAACTCCTACAAACCCAATATCATTGCTGGTGGCAAAAATGTAAAGTCATTACTAAAAGAACCACAACAAAAACAGAATAATATTTCTCATGAACAGAGATATAACTTTCAATAAAATACTAACAAACATAATCTGATAAAGTTGCACATGCCACAACCAAGTAGCATTTATCTTATTTATAATGCTGGCCCAAACATTTTAAAAAAATCGCTCAACAAGAAAAGAAGAAACTTCTATCATCTATTGACACCAATAAGGAAAACGTAAAATACCATTATCCCGTCATGATAAAAGCTCCCAGGAATTTTGGAATGAAGTTTACATTCTCAAATTGATTAAGAATATCTATACGAAAACCTACAATCAAAATCATAATAATGAGAAAATAGTCATTTTCTGTCATATTGAAAGAAGCCAGAATGTTTACAGTCTGTATTCCTATTAAATATAATGCTAACAGTTAATAGCTGCTGCCACAAGACAAGAAAATATGAGACAAAAAATATTTGAAAGGGTAAAAATATTGTCAATCTTTGAAGATGACATGGATATACTTCCAAAGATTCTACATGTAGACTTAGGATATAAGACTCTAATCTGTGAAAAATATACAAGATGGACTGATTGGGATAGGGGACATAAGTGGCTGGCCTTAGCAACTTAGAAATGGATTCCATCTGTAGGGCATAAATGAAATGGATGTATGGTAAGGTGATTAATAAAGCTTTCATTACAAAGAAATGGGTTAACCACTCTAAATATACTGGTAATTAAATGGGAAAAGGATGGTGCAAACCATGTTATCCATTGTTGGAAAGAAATGTTTTGTATCTACAAGGGGAAAAAGTCAAAATTATTTAAGTGACTATATCACATTAATGCCTGTTCATTCAATGTAGATACAAAGGTTTGTGTGCGCGCACACACACACACACACACACACACACACACACACACACACACACATATATATATATATATATATATATATGAATTAGTATGCACACACTTATATCCTAATTCTGTCAACTGAAGGTCTAGAAGCATCACTTCATTAACAAACAAGTCCATAGTGTTAACCAAGCTTCTCCCCAGACACAGAGCCATCAGGACACGGCATGTGCTTTGGAGACCTGAGTTTCCTAGATCTGCAGAACGAGCCTGCAAAGGCTGGCGAGTGGCCTGGGACAGCGGATGGTGTGGTTCCAGCTCCGGGCTCAGTGCAGCTGGTTGCAACCAGGAAGGTACAAGGCCGAAGTCAGGAAAAATGCTTGCCAGAGAGAATTAGATTCTTCTGTCCTCTCCAAGATTTTACCTAATTGAATGAGTGCTACGCAATTATGCAAGACAAATTCCCAATTCACTCTACAGATTTAAACATTAAGCTCATTCAAGAACATCTTCATAGACAAAACCAGCAGCAAGCACCCTTAGTCTACCTTGTGACACAGATTAGCATCAATACTCTGAAGTCATATGTCCTTGAGGTGACATGATGAAAATGACAACTTGCTCTAATGCGATCTAGTGACAAAATGAACATCAAGGACATCAAAGAAATTGGGAGTCAGGGACAATGATCAGCATTTAAGCCGCAGTCAGGTTGGCAAATCAAGCGAAGCATCACGTATACCTGGGACTCAGATTTTGTTTTTAAGATAATTTTCCAGCAGAAGAAGCCAGAGTTTTTTATATGAACTTACTTTAGGATTGGTGTTAAGAAATATGCTTAAAGTATCCTACAGTGCCTAAAATAATAAGAATCTGCATGCGCACATACACTGCCCCCCACACGCCCCACACAGACATTTGTTGGGAATGTAAAAGAGACATAAGACCCAAGTGTGTGACATTTCAAAGACATAATAAAATATAGTCAGTAAAATAAAATAGCATTGGGATATAAACCAGTGTATGAAACAATTATCTATGAACACATACGGGGAAAAGTAGAATAAAAGTACATGGTTGAGAGCTGGAGAGATGGCACAGTGGTTAAAGGCACTTTCTGGGAAGGCCTGACAACTCAGGTTTGATTTCCCAGTACCCATGTGAAGCCAAATGCACAAAATTGTGTGTGTGTCTGGAATTCATTAGCAGTGTCAGGAGCCTCTGATATGCACATTCTCTCTCTCTCTCTCTTTCACACACACACACACACACACACACACACACACACACACACACACTTGCTCTCTCTATCTTTCACAATAAGCAAATAAACATTCATTTCTAAAAAATGAATAAACAAACAACAGAAAACATTCACACAGAAGAATTCTAAATAAATTAAGTAAATGTGAACTTTCCAAGCTGGAGACCCTGTAAGGCCAATCTATCTATCTTTGCTTGCAAATAAATAAATAAAATATTTTAAAAATAGGAAAATAAACAAAGTAAATGCTGCCTGCATATAGTGATTTTCCTAAAATATGGATGGAGGGAAGATGAGAAATAACTCTGGAGTGACAAAATCTAATAAATACTACCTTATCCATATGACTAATATTAACATAAGTAGTAGTAAGTCATACCATCTTGCTGTGACATGATCATGTCATATAAATGATAATAAATTGACAATGTACACTATTGCTATGTAGTGATAAAAGGAACATCAAAGAAATCCTAACCGAAGAATATTTTAAAAAAATATCATGCCAATTCTCCTCAAAACTATCTCAGGTCTTCAAAAATAAGGAAATTGGAGGAAGTACTATAGCCTATAGGGTCTAAGGCAAAAGAGAACAAATGTAGTATGATATGGCAGATGGAACCTGAGACTATTAATGTGGTGGTTTCATTCAGATGTCCCCCGTATACTTAGGCATCCTGAATGCTAAGTCCCCAGCTGGTGACAAATTGAAAATTAAAGTGTCCTGGAGGTGGCGTGTTGTTGGGGGTGGGCTTGTGGGTCTTACAGGCAGTGTCCCTTTGCCAGTGTTAGACAGACTCTCTTCCTGTTGTCCATCTGATGTTGGTCAGGAGGTGGTGTCCACCCTGTGCTCATGCTATAATTTTCCCCTGCCACCATGGAGCTTCCTCTTGAGTTTATAAGCAAAATAAAACTTTATTCCCACAAGCTGCTCTTGGTCAGGTGATTTCTGCCTGCAATGGGAACCTGACTAAAACAAGTAATAATGTGATTTGGTGAGGGATATCATAATCTGAGTAAGATATGGCCTCTGCTTAACAATTATATGTTAATTTTAATTCACTATTTGTGGTAAATGATCTATGATAATTAAAAATATTAATGAAAAATTCATAATTATTCTAAAGCAAAATGTTTATTTAAGGTTTCACTAGGTATTTGGTTAAATTTCCATTTTAACAAATATACTGTTGAACTAGCAATGTTAATTAACTTATGTTAGCCAATGAGTGGTCAGTGGGTATAATTAAGGACCCTCTGCTGAACATCTGTAAGAAACTTCCACTGTTAAGTTTCCTTTTTGCATGAAAACAGGAATATCTCAAATACTCTGTTATTTCAGCTTGGGTCCTTAAAAATGAACATGTCTCATGGGACAAAATCAATCTACATTCATCACATAATGAGAATGAGAAGTACACTTTCTTTGTAGTGCCCATTAGGGCTGTTTGAAATTACAATGTAATCTAGCAAAGGTACTCACTAATTCACAAAGGTAGTCCTGATTAAGTAAACAAAACGTCTGTGTGGTGTTCAGCTGTGACACAAGCACACTGTTTTACATATCACACAGACTTTCAGCTAGGTACGTGTCAGAGAGGATGATCTTGGTGACTGGAGGAACAGCCACCCACAATGCATGTACAGACATTATAATTTCCGCCTCCACTTACACTGCAGAGCAATTGCTGAATGAGCTTGAGCCACAAGGGAAGTTGGCAACCTAGAGCTACCCCGGGGCTCTTGGCTACATTTGATAAGATGCTTGAGGAGTTTGATGTTTGGAAATACACTGGCCGGTTCACAAACAGACATGAAAGAGTCCTTTTTTATTTCCCCAGTGAAACATTATATTGGGAAACGTGTGTGTGTGTGTGTGTGTGTGTGTGTGTGTGTGTGTGTGTAAAAGATTTATTTCCAGCTCAGATTTTCAAGAGGAAACTTCACCGTGGCAGGGACAATAGGCAGACAGCCATCACATCTCTCATCTTCACATCGGCTGGGAAGCAGTACTAAGAGAATGCTGAGGGCGGCAAGCAGGGCTGGACTATAGCATCTGATCAAAGACCAGATTTGTCATTAGAGGCACCCAAATCTATCATTAAAAACCAGAAGTCGGGGCTGGAGAGATGGCTTAGTGGTTAAGTGCTTGCCTGTGAAGCCTAAGGACCCCGGTTCAAGGCTCGATTCCCCAGGACCCACGTTAGCCAGATGTACAAGGGGGTGCATGCTTCTGGAGTTCATTTGCAGTGGCTGGAAGCCCTGGTGTGCCCGTTCTCTCTCTCTCTCTCTATCTGCTTCTTTCTCTCTCTGCCTGTTGCTCTCAAAAATAAATAAATAAAAAAAAAAGAAGAAGAACAACAACAACAAAAATAAAACCCTGAAGTGCTAATATGGAATTAGTTCCTCATCTTTGGGCAAATGTCTCTTTAAAGAAACTCAAAGTAAACACTTTGTGTAGAATCCCGCTATGTTTAAAACATCAGCTATTAGAAAAGAAGAAACATTTCAGCATAAAAAAAAAAAAAAAAAACAAGTTGTATCTTGGAACTAGAAACTGACTAGAATCTAGAATCAGATAAATAAAAAGCACATAATGATATTGACAGTTGTACCAGGTTTCTAGGTTAAATTGACAATAATTGCTTGAAATTTTATGTTTCCTTTGGGTCCTTGGTTTCCAGAGTTAGAAACAAACTAGGTGCACCGAGGTATTACTGTGACCTCCACAGTCTGAGGCAGGAAGACCAGGAGTCCAAGACCAATTTGGGTTAAATAATGAGTTCAGGCCCAATGTGAGCTAAATAGAAAAGTCCAGTCTTCAAAGGGTGAGGATATGGATTGGTGGTATAGTAGTTTCCTAGCATGCACAATGTTCTGAGTTTATTCATTGGCACCATAAAAAGAGGAAAAAAACTTATACATGTGTGTGTATGTGTGTGTGTGTGTGCGTGTGTGTGTGTTTATGCATTAATTTGAAGCTCAAGTTTACTTAAGTTTTGGCTAAGACCAACTCAATCTCAATTGCACACAAATTATATTTGGGCTATACTTTCATGCTTTTACTAATATATGATCTTCCTAACTGGCATGCAAATTTAAACACTTTATTTGTCACCTGATTCTGAGCCCAGGAAGTAGAATGAGAACCAATATAAACTGTCCAAAAAAGGTTCTTTACATACGATCAAGGAGTCAAACTATAAACAATGTCTGAAGAAGTCAGTTCCAAGACTCATCACAAGCATAGGGTGAGGAACCTACTTCCAGAGAACAACACCCACACAGACACTGGTTCAAGTCCTGCTCTACACCACTGACTGGTGAGGGCGTCACAAGTTCGACAGGACTTGGCCAGCAATGTGACGAAAAGTTCCTGGGCACGTTGCTAGTTTGCAATGTGTACCATGACCACAGGGTTCTGCAATCATCCTGTTCCCGCTGCCACTGAATCAGCAGTGACAGGGACAAGCTGCACCTTAGCCAGAATCCATAACGAACACAGCACCATGAATATATGACAGTTGTCTGCAGGCAACTTACATTGTAAACAAGAAATGCTTCCCTTGGGGAGTGGGGTTGGGTGTGATATAGGAAGATCTTTGCCAGGATGTATATATTTGCCTCATAAAAGCTAAACAAACGAGAATATGCTCTAACCAAAGCACTCTGGTTACAAATGAACATATTCCAATGAACATTTTCCAAGTAAAAGAAGCCAACTGAGTTTTGAAAAGAATTTAGAAGTGGAAATGTGGACTCTCAAGGAGAAATGTCATAAAACTATATTTCCAACTCACCCGCCTCTGGTCCAACACATCTTTGGCTTTTCATTGCCTCTTCTCTTTTGTTTGCAGTGAGTCCCCTCTCACCCTATTTGTTTATTATTTTAGATATTGGTTTGTATGCTATGATGTTAATGCTGACCAACAGTTTACAGAGCTGGGACAATCTAGAGGAATGTTTCCTCCTTTTGTCTCACATCTCTGTCTCTAAGTTCAGATGGTTGAGGGGAAGCTGACTGTTAGTTGGAATCCTCCTTATCAGTATCCATTTCCATCCAATTACCTTTAACAGTTCAGGAGAGTCACCTGTGGTGTTGGATATCTCTTCTAAAAGTTTGAAAATTGAAAGTTATATTAGAGAACTGAGTTTGGTAGGCAAATTAAAAAGGCAAGATGTTTTTTTCTTTAAAGGCATGGTTCCTAGTACAACAATATACACATATACACATCATATTTCAAACTTTATCCAGTGAGGTCAACTATACAAATATATTTTGACATTGTTTCTTTATATATGTTCTAATGTTAATTTTGCAAGATTTGGAATTTCACATAATATATAGTGAATAAATTTAGAACGTATTTTGAAGGATTTTACTTATTTTATTTGATCTAAACTGTTGATTGGAATTTTTTTATTTCAGTGAATTTTAAGGTTTATCTATTTTTTCTATAATTAGTATATTTTAATTTAGTTTACATTATCTTTTCTCCTTAAACTAACAATGTGATATAAAAATGTAATCTTACTAGCTGATTGCAAAGAATATCTACAATCAAGTTGCTGATTAAGACTAATTTAATACAAGTAACTTTAAAATTTTTGTTTAGCCTGGCATGGTGGTACATGGCTTTAATCCCAGCACTTCTGAGGCACAGTTAGGAGGATCATTATCCTGAGACTATGTAACGAGTTCCAGGTCAACTTGGGCTAGACTTGAATATGTATATTCTCTCTCTCAATCTCCTTCTCTCTCTCTCTCTCTCTCTCTCTCTCTCTCTCTCTCTCTCTCTCTCTTTCTCTCTGTCTCTCTCTGTGTGTGTCTATACATAAATATATGGTCACTCCAGGGTCTCTTTTTTTAAATTTTTTATTTATTTATTTGAGAGCGACAGACACAGAGAGAAAGACAGATAGAAGGAGAGAGAGAGAGAATGGGCGTGCTAGGGCTTCCAGCCTCTGCAAACGAACTCCAGACGCGTGTGCCCCCTTGTGCATCTGGCTAACGTGGGACCTGGGGAACCGAGCCTCGAACTGGGGTCTTAAGGCTTCACAGGCAAGTGCTTAACCGCTAAGCCATCTCTCCAGCCCACTCCAGGGTCTCTTATTGCTCTGCTATGAAGCAACATCCATTCAACTTCATGTGGATGGTTGGAGAATTGAACCTGGGCCATCATACATTGCAAGCAAGTACCTTTAAGTGCTTAGACATTTCCCCAGCCTCGAAGCATTTATTTATTTTTTTTCTTTTCTGTACAAAATACATTTATTTGCATTTTTATGTATATAGGTACATCAGGGTTTCTTGTTGCTGCTAGATGCTTGTGTTACTTTTTGCATCTGGATTATCATGGGAAATGAACCTTGGGCCTATAGCCTTGGCAAGCAAGTGACTGTAACCGCTGAACCATCTCCCAGCCTCAAGAGAGACTTCTGTCATAGTCTCCTATATTTTGGCATGAAATATTTTTTATTAATGAAAAAGTATTGACAAGGATTTGCATCCTCCAACAAACCTAGATGGTAGTGAATACATTTAAATTAATGGTGATATGAAAAAAAAAACAAAAAAAATAAAGTAGAACATTCTTCTGAGAAAAATAATGTTATATAATAGCAAAATCATCCTGAAAATGCTAAATTCCATAAGCATTTTGGCAAAGCAGAATTTTCTCTGCATATAAATGAAAGATTAATACAATTTTAATGTAAAGAATAGGAAGTGACTGCTGAAAGTGGTTTTAGATAAGCATAGAACATCAAGAGTGCATTTTTTTCTAGAGTGCCTCCCTCCCTCCCTCCAGCTTTTGCAGAGGACATGGTTTTCTTAGGGAAGCTCTTAGTTCCATGTAAGCCCTACTTTGCCCAGGGTCAGGTTGCCAGATAGAGCACATCCGTCCCCTCCCCAGGGTGAAGTTTCAGCTTTGACGACAGCAATTGTGTCCCCTCAAAGCAACTCCTTGCTGAATTGACTGCATTCTCAGTGCCGGCAGTGGAGCCACCCAGAAAGTGGTTTGAAACTCCAGTGCATTGTGGGTGCTGCCTTTGAGAGCCAACCTCCTTTGGATTGCAGCTCGCTTAAGTGTTGCTTTAGTACTGAACAGTCCACAGTAGGTTTGGATGGCCAGTGAAGAGCCAGTGGAATAGACCTTCCTAGTAACTATACAACATGCTAGCAATAGTTTACATCTGAAATTGTAATTTTCTAATTATGTGAACAATGCTATCTTCACTCTAAAAAATGAGAAAATTTTCTATGAGGTTTTGCTTCCTTATTGCAGACAGTTGATATTATCTATGTAAAGCACAATGAGACTATGTTGGAAATGCATAACCTTGTGATGGTAGGCAGTAACCTTCACAACACCTATTGTCATCATGATCTTCATTCTCATTAAAGCTTACTTTCTGGAGGTGAAGCAGTTGACAGGTAATTAAAGGAAATATGTGTTTTACGTTGTTTAGGTGATAATTACTTTTAAAAAATGGTATTCTAAAATCCTACTTAAAGAGATTACATCAATTATGTCAAGTATTAATATAGGGCTATGTACATGGATCAGTTGGCAAAGTGCTTGCTGAACAAGTACGGACCTGAGCTTTTATCCCCAGCATAAATGCCTGGAACAGTGGTGAACCCATAATCCCAGCACTGAGCAGATGGAGACTGATCCTCCATTGGGGCTTGCTGCCTAGCGAGTCTAGCTGAATTGTTAAGCTCCAGGTTCACTAAGAGACTTTGTCTCACAAAATAAGATGGAGAGAAATTGAGGAAGACACTGTCCATTATCCTTTGGACTCCACATACATGCTCACCCACACACATACACACAGGAGCATCTCTTAACATGCATATACACATACACACACCATGTACATATATACTCTAAAGATAATGCAACGCACTTAATATTCTTCTGATTCCAATTTTTTCTCTTAAGTACATTCACTAATTCTTATTTCTCACTCTGCAATTGTAAGAAATACAAAGAATAAAACTTCAACTTTCTTACCACATAACCATTTATTTCTATAGAATAATATATTTTGATTTCTTTCTGGTTCTTTTGACTGAAATCTCTATGAATGAATATATATTTTATGAGTAGTGTGATAACATTTAAATTATCATGATTAGCCTCAATAATTTAACATTATCCATTACACACAAAAACACATATAGGCATGTATACACTCAGAAAGAACTCCAACTCACCATACACCATAAGAGACCAAGAAAAAGGGCCATTATTGAAGAATATAGACCTACTGGCTGGAGAGCTGGCTCAGTACTTAAGGTGCTTTCCTGCAACGGCTAATGACCTGTGTTCTATTCCCCAGTACCCATGTAAAGCCAGATGTATGGTGGTGCATGCATCTGAGATTTGTTTACAGTGGCTGGAGGCCCTGGTACATCTATTCATTCTCTCTCTCCTTTCTCTCTTTTTGTCTCTCTGTCTGTCTGTCTTTCTTCCCTCTCCACTTTCAAATATATGAATAAATTTTTTAAAAGTTCAGATCTAATTGAAGACAAATTCAATATACCTAAAGTTTCTATCATCTCATATTGAAGAAAAAAATATTCATCAGAAGTAAAGTTGAAAATATTCAGAATTTTAATGATCAAAACAAAAAATGACCACCTCTAGCTGTTTATAAATGAAAGAAGCAACTACTGAACTTCACAGTGGGAAATATTATTCCATACACTTGGAATAAATAATAAGCTTTAAATGTAAACATTCATACAGAGGAAACTAGAGGATACTCACAATTAAGTTTTAATAAGAATGTGCAGCTTCAACCTCACTGTAATGCCAGAAAGCAGGCTAAGAAATCAGCTGAGTCAGTGAATGCCTGACTTGCAAGCAAGACAACCTGACATCAAGCTCGGGAACTCACACTAGAAGCTGGACATGATTTAAATTGTCTGCCTGAAGGTGACCAAAAAGTAGTCACTTATTTTGAGAAATCTTGCCAGCTATGTGTCTTTGCATTAACCTCTGCCCATCGTAGCACAAACAAAACAAAGCACTTCTATGTTCAAGGCTTCAAGCAGTACTTATCTATGGGAACAAATACAGATATTTAGAAGGCAGTTTGACATCAGCACAGCAGTAGGATCATTCCTAGGGCCTGCATTCTTAGCCTAGGCTATTGGGCAGGTTTCAAGTTCTAGCCATGGTGTGTGTGTGAGAGAGAGAGACTGAGAGAAAGAGCCTGAGAGAGAAAGATAACAATACATGTTATCAAGTTAAGCCTGTGGGAAATAGGAAGATGTAGATTAGTTTATATTAATAAATATGTAGAATGATTAAGTCAAAAGAGCTAACATAAACCTAAAAATGACAGGTAAAAACAGTACATATATATATATATATATATAAAATTGTATATATATAATTGTATATATATGCATATATTATAATTATGGACATATGCATATGTGATATATATGTGTATATAATATATATAATATATATATATATTTTATATATGTATGACTGTATACACACACAATGATATTTTAGACTTAAAAAAAGGAGGAAATGTGGCTATTTGTCACAACATAGTCAAAGGGTGATATAAGCCAGATACCAACTAAAAAGTATTACAGATCTCACTTGAAGTGGAACCTAGAATAGTCATTCAAGTGTAAGTAGGTCAAGTAATAAAGGATGAAGGGGAGATTAGAGAGGGGCTGGCTGATGTGTGTGAGGTAACAATGCTTCATAGGTCTCATGTTCTGCAGCATAGAAAGATAACTATGATCAACACAAATTAATTGTGTATTTCAGAATAGGAGTAGAGAAGATCTTAAATGTTACCAACACAAAGAAATGGTTAACGACGGTATGCAGCACTTGAAATTTAACGCCGTATCCCCACCTGAAAATGAACTTTTCACTTCTACTCTTATGCAACATAATGGTTACCAACATCAAGCTGGAGGAGGTGAGACAATGTAAATCAATTTATATATAACAAATGCATGGAATGAATTCGCCAAAAGGGCTACATAAAACAGGAAAATGATAAGCAAAAGCAGTGTATGTATGCAAGATATTTGATAAGTGAAGAGACTAAAGTTCTTCTATGTGAGAAGAGATATGTTAATTTGTTCCACTGAAGTAATAATTTTACTACACATGTAATTTACAATGTCATTTTTAGCTGGGCGTGGTGGTGCACACTTTAATCCCAGCACTCAGAAGGCAGAGGTAGGATGATCACAGTGAGTTCGAGGCCACCCTGAGACTACATAGTGAATTCCAGGTCAGCATTGGCTAGAGAGAAACCCTACCTCGAAAAATCAAAAAACCAAAACACCAAAAAAAAAAAAAAAAAGAATGTCATTTTGTATCTTGTAGACAAATTTAAATTAAAAATAAACAAAACAATAAAATAGGTCCAGGTGTGGTGGCACACCTTTAATCCCAGCACTTGGGAGGCAGAGGTAGGAGGATCGCAGTGAGTTCAAGGCCACCCTTAGACTCCATAGTGAGTTCCAGGTCAGCCTGGACTAGAGTGAGACCCTACCTTGAAAAACCAAAGTAAAGAAATTAATTAGTTAATTAGTTAGTTTCTACACTTCTGTAATCATTTTAACACCTATTTTAGAAGGAATTCTTAATTATCCTAGAATTAATAGAACAGCAAAATGCTGGAGATAGGGCAAACAAGTGTTTAAGAAGCAGGAAAATTATGATTGTATTCTGGAGAAAAATTCTTAGTGAATACTTTGGTTTTTATTTTTCTCCTTTTGAATCTCTAAGGTCTCCATTGAAATTTATACCATGTCATCAGTGAAAAGCAAAATGGAATAGCTATTTTTTCCAGCTCAGAACTTTCATGAGTAAAACATCCAACTATCTTGTTGAAGATAGGACATTGACTTCATAATTCTTAACTTTTTCTTCATAATATTTTTCATCAAGAAAGACAGATGGACCATAATAGAAATATTATGGTAAAGTTTCCACATCTTTGGTATGTAATCAGAATAATCATTTATTCTTGTTTTATCACCAACCTTTGGTAAACAACATATATTCAGTCTAGCCAGACTTGGCTGGATGAGTTTTCAATCTTGTTCCAAATGGATGAGAACTGTAGAAAGGACCTATATACTGTTTGCTTTGTTGACCACATATTTGGAATAAAGTGTATCAGCAAACATTTGCTGGTTGCTATAGATTCGGAATGGGAAACTTCTGTGAAAGAAGTTACAAATAATACTCTTTAAATGAAAAAGATATTCCATGAATCAATTGGCTTGAAACATTGAAATTTTTATTGAAAATATTACAGATCCCATCTCTCAGTAATTATATCAATTAGATCAAAGAACCATTTTATCAGGATGCCAATTAAGTGAATCTCACAATATCTAGAACTTACAAAAAGAAAGTTTAAATTAGACCAACCAACTCCCATGTTTATGGGAAATGTATGTGGCTCTTAATTATGTAAAAGGGTCTCAAATTGGGTCATGTTTCCTACGGTTTAACTAGCAACAGGTACATCATATTCATTCAGAATGCTCTTCTGCTTGAATTAGAAAAGTACAAACTTTAACCCAGAAATATTGCCCTGGGACCTTATTTTTAATCCTAAGAACTGGTTTTATGTACTTTATTTTTTTCATTGGTATTTGGGTTTAAAGGTTAATTCACTGAACAATTCTTGGGTTGGTAAATATGTAATTTTGTTTGGCTAGTATATGAGATTTTTTTAATGCTCCCCTTTTCATAAGATGAATAAAATTTAATGTAAGATTAATAATGACAATAAAATGATTTTTTGCTTTTTTTTTTGTTTTTTTGAGGTAGGGTCTCGCTCTAACCCAGGCTGACCTGGTTCAGTAATTTTTGGGCCTGCAACTGCTATTGGACTACTGTAAGCTGATCCAATAAATCCCCCTTTTAAATAATTCATTCTAGCAGATCTGTTCCTCTAGAGAATCCTGTCTAATACAGTGATCCTCCTACCTTTGCCTCCTGAGTGCTGGGATTAATGGTGCATGATGCCATGGTCAGCAATTCTTTATTTATTTATTGGCAAGCAGAGAGATAAAGAAACAGAGACAGAGAGAGATGGGCACACCAGGGCTTCTAACCACTGCAAATGAACTCCAGATCTGGCTTTATGTGCGTACCGGGGCAGTCAAACCCAGGTTGTTAGGCTTTTCAAGGCAAACACCTTAACTGTTGAACCATCTCCCTAGCCACACTTTGTCTTTCTTGAATCAGCTCTAAAGCCATCATTTTAAGAGACAGAGACCCGGTGCACAAAGCACCATTCTCTCATTCCTAGCCTTTAGAGTCACACATTTTGCTTCATCCTCACTTTGTGACAGTTGAGAATCCAAGAGACCTTCTCAGGCTCAGAGTGAAGGATATAGGCTGAAGCTCTTTGTGGACCAGTAAAGAAGAAGACAATGTGGGTCCTAAAATGTTTCAGACATGTTTAGAAAACACATTGTGTGGCTGTAGAAATGACTCAGAGGTTACAGCACTTGTCCATGAAGCCTAAGGACCTGTTTGATTCACCAGCACCCAAATAAAGCCAGATGCATAAAGTGGTGTGTACATGTGGATCTGGAGTTTCTTTGCAGTGGCTATACATCCTGGTTCACTCATTCTCTTTCTTACCTTCAAAATAAATAATAAATAATATAAAATAAAGAACATACATTGTTCCACAATAAACTCGAGGATGTTCCACAATGAATGTTAAGAATCAAGAAATGTGAAATACCAGGCACAGTGGCTCGTGCCTATATACTCCCAGCACTTGGGAGACTGAAGCAGGAAGATTGCTGCAATCTCAAAGCCAGCCAGAACTATATAATAAGGCTTTGTCTCAATAAAAAGAACAGAAAATGCTTGAGAGAAGATAATATTTTATCTTTATTATGTTTAAGTGTATGAATGACTGTTAATAATGAATTATTAATCAATGTCAAGTATTTCAAGGTACTTGTAAGCTCCATTTCATCCAGTGTTAACAATTATCCAAAGAGTTAGACGTTATTATCACTCGTTATGATAGATGAAGTAACTGAGGCTTAGAAGTACTACTTCATTTGCTATTTAATTACTGAAGTTCACACTAGTATTGTAGCTCCTTAGCTATGTTCATATGCTGATGGATGCAGTCCTGTAGAGATAAGGATGTGAAGGTGTTCTGTAGAAGATGGATAATTTAGGAATATAGTTATTGAAAGGGAATGTGATCTGATGTAAGTTTGGGAGGTGTAACCATGTAATCAGAGAAGGCTTATCTATTCTGGCAGATTGGAAGATGATAGGTGATTTGACATGCATGCAGCTCAACTGGTTGATTTATGACCAGTAAGAAAACATTTGCTATTATGGTTGTACCTATTTTCTCACTGAAATTAGAAACAATAACATGACTGAGATGTGGTTATTGAAGGTTTGCCACTGAGCTATTTTAAAATAGTCAAGTTTCAGAGGGGGGAGTGTAGGGAATGTTCAGAAATCATTGAATATTATAGTCATGAGTTTATCAGAGAGTTGGATAGGAGAAAATAGGGACTTTATTACAGCTATAACTCAGGTTCTGAGACAAAATAGAAGTGCTAGATGTAACTACTCTTGAAATTTTCCATATTAGTGTGATGGAAAAATAAACTGATTAAATATATCAGTCAATACATTTAATGAATTTAGGGCAGTAGCATGTGTTAGAACACTTGCCTACCATGTCTGAGGCCTGAGATTCAATTGCCAGCCCTATAATAAACAAGCTAATTAACTAATTCAATAATTAATTGCTGTAACACTTGTCTTAATAATCTAAGGAAAAGGGGAAAGTAAATTATGCTGAAGAGAAAACAAAATAAAAGAAGCTTAATGTAATAGAAGAAATTCTAGGAGAAAGCAAAAGAAGTAAAATAAATTCCATAGCAACTTATGTTGCAAACGAGATCAATGAGTATCTAATGTTAGCATCGGGACCTTATTCCTTCCTTTACCACTAATTTTGGCTCTACTTCCAAATGAAAGTACATAATTAAAGGTTGATTTTATTCTAATGCATTGAAACATTTTCTTTCATCTTATTTTTTTTTTTTAATTTCTAGAATAGTTACCTCATTAGAGTGTCACAGAAAGTGACAATATAAACAATTTCCTACACATCTCCTAAGGTTGTGCTGAAGGCTACTAAAATTCTATATTCATATAATTTCACAGATCCTAAAAGACTAAGTACAAGATTATTTTGGATAGACAGATTTCATTTTATTTATTTATTTATTTATTTATTTATTTATTTACTTTTAGAGAGAGAGAGAGGGAAAGTGAGAGAGAGAACTGGAACACTAGGGCCTCCATAACTGCAACCAAACTCCAGAGGCTTTTGCCACCTAACGAGTATGTGTGACCTTGTACTTGCCTCGCCTTTGTGCATCTGGATTATATGGCATCTGGAGAGTCAAACACGGGTCTTTAGGCTTTGCAGGCAAGCCCCTTAACCACTAAGCAATCTCTCCAGCCCAAGGAAGATTTTTTTTGTTTTGTTTTTTACTTAGCAGTAGAGAATAATGAGATGATATTATCTCCAGGACAGACTGTATTCAAGAAGATACATGAAACAGAAATTTATATCTATGGAGCAGTTATTTATATTAAGGGAAAAGTCTGTACACCTTTAGAAACATTGTATTTTCTTATCAGGATTGTTTCTCTGAAGCAGTTTAAGAAGGGATCTATGTGGGAAACTCTGTTTTCACCAGATGGTTTTTCAAGAAATATTTCTTTGTTATATTTTATAATTAACCACAATTCTCTTTAGTGGACATCATTTGGTAGGAGTAGGGAACCAGCTCATAGGCCACTGCCTCTTTATAGATATACATTAAAAGCTAGAATGGAATGAAAAATACAACATGAATTTTTTTAATATTTATTTATTTATGAGAGAGTGTGAGAATGGGCACTCCAGGGCCTCTAGCCACTGCAAACAAACTGCCGATACATGCTCTGCAATGTGCATCTGGCTTACATGGAGAGCACGAATGTTTTCCTAACACATAATTCTGAATGAGCTGGGTGGTGGAATTATTACTGATCTTTTCCCTGTCAATATTGTACATTCTGCCTGGAAATTAGAGTGACATCTAAGAAATCACTGCTTTCCTAAATGGAGTTTACCATTTGTCTTTGGTATGGCTCATGAACTTTGGATACCTACCCTAATTCTTTTTGCTTTTTTGATTTTTTTCATAAGTAGAAAATTTGTATGGACACATCATGTGTTGGTATCATCATTTTTCCCTTCCTTACCCCCATTCCACTGAGCATCCTCCTCAGAGGGGTATGAGTTGTAAGCAGCAGTTTTTGTGGTGGATGGGGACAATGCCTCTGGATATTCCCTCCCACCTTGTGGCTATTACAATCTTTCAGCCCCCTCTTCTGCAAAATTCCCTGAGCTGTAGTAAATGCATTTTAAGTCTACTATAGTGTTGAGCTCTCAGTAGCTTCTGGATTTCTGCTTTGGTATGTTTTGAGTCTCCTCAGTGTTTCTTTCCATCACCCTGGTGCAGATTGTCAGTCTTCCCATGGAAGCAGCATTCTTGCTCATCTTACCAATTCCTATGTAGTTTCATCTGGGCCCCACCTGGTGTGTGAGGGGTGGTTCATCTCCTGCCAGGGTGTCACCTATCTTTTCTTGTCTTGCTGACATATTTTGGTTGTTCTAGGTTCTAACTGCCTTCTGAAAAACAAAAACAGATTCTCCAACATAGAGTGAGATCAGCATAGGTTAAAGGGGATAACCATTGTTATTGTAGAGATTTTGATTGATGTAGCCTCTCTTTTGGCCAAAAACTACTGGGGAGCTTCTAGTTCTTGAACAAAGGGTTTGTAGGATTAGGCTGAGAATCCATCATTTCCTGGATTTTTCCATTGAGGAAGTTTTGGTTACCTTTTCAATCTTCATGGATGCACTAGGCTTGACTGGGAAGTTTATGTTCTGAGTTTAATTTGGGCAGATGGTATGTGTACAGCAATGCATCCATTTCTTACAGGTTATCCATTTCTTCTCTTGGAGTAGAGGTCTTGGGAATATATACTGATAATTCCTGCAATTTCATTGGTGTCTGTTGTGGCCCCTCCCTTTTCATTTTTAATTTTGTTTGTTTGAGACTTCTTTTCTTTTTGGTTGATGAAATTGGCCAGGGGTTATCAATAGTGTTCATTTTTTCCAAGAACCAGGTCTTCAATTCATCAATTTTCTTAATTGTTTTCTTAGTTTCCAATTAATTAATTTTTGCTCTGATAGTTTCTTGTCATCTGGAATGATTAGGGTTGGAATGTTTTTGTTTTTCCAAATTGCTTTGTTTGCCTTTAGCTTGTTAGTGAGGTTATTAATTTGATATCTCTCTATCTTTGTTATGAAAGCATTTGTTTCTATGAATTTTCCCCTTAAGACTACCTTCAATGTGTAACATAAATTTTGGTATGTTGTATTTTCATTATCATTAAGTTCTAAATATTTTACAGTTTCTTTTTTGATTACTTTCATGACACATTTATTATTTAGTATTGTGTTGTTAAGCCTGCAGTAGCTGGTGTAATTTCTGTTGTTTCTCTTGTTAATTTCTCACCTTAATGCACTGTAGCCTAATATAAGGCAGGAAGTTGCATCAATTTTCCTGAATTTATGAGTCATACTTTATACCCTAATATATGATATATTTTGGAGAAGGTTCCTCAGGGTGCTAAGAAGTCATCTATTCTGTAGAGTGGGGGCAGGTTGAAATATTCTGTAGATGTCTGTTCAGCCTAATTGATTGAAACTATTGCTAAGCTCTAATTTTTCACTGTTGATTTTCTGCTTGGATGATCTATCTCTTGAGATAGTGTGGTTCTGAAGTTCCCTACGATAATGATATTGTGGTTTGTTTCTGATTTGCTATCACATAGGTTTGGTTTTATAAAATGTGGTGGCCTGTGTTTGGTACATATAGATTTGTGACTGTGATGTCCTCTTCTGCATCATTCCCTCAATGACCAAAAAGTAATCATCTTAGTAATTTTTAATTACTTCTGGGTAAAAATCTATTTAGTCAGAAATTAATATAGTCATGCCTACCTATTTCTTATTTTCATTTCCTTGGAAAATCATATTTCATACTTTCACCCTGAGGAGGTATAGCAGACAGCTTCAGGTTCAAGGAGATGAACTTCCAGAAAAGAGAAAACTATGGAGGAATGGATTTATTGAAGCTTACAGATCAGGAGAAGCTCCATAATGGCAGAAGAAGCTGGCCTGCTTTCACAGGACCAAACACACAGAGAGAAGCACAAGCCTAAAAGCCACATAGCACAGCTCACTTCAGGAACTCCAGCTAGGCACACTTTGCATAGCTTTAGATTGAAATCTGAAACCCACCACCACACCTTAAGAGCCAACCAGTGACACTGCCTCCAGCCAGGTGGCAGATGTAAAACTACAAGCTAACAAAACACTGAATATATTGGGGGCCATATATTTAAACTACCACAGGAGGCGTCTATCCTTAGTTGTGAGGTGGGTTTCTTGAAGACAGAAGATAGAAGTGTCCATTTGTCTGATCTCCCCTGTTAACTTGTGTCTTTTGATGGGTGGGTTAAGACCATTAATACTTAAGGTTATAACTATGAGGTTTGATTTAACACTTGCCATGTGAGAGGCTTTATGGGGTTTGGTGCTTTCTTGGGCTTTGTATATTTATATGCCTATTTGGGGGATTGTGTCCTTCCTTGCATAGACTTTTAAGGTTTGTTGTTTGACTCTTCCCTGTAGAGTATTTCCTGAGGTGTTGTCTGTAGGTTTGACTTTGTGTACTCTGTGCTGTGAATGTACATTTAAGGAATTTCTATGTAGCAAAATGCTAGACATCTGGGAGAATTAACAACCAGAGGTGTAGATTTCAGTCAAAAGTTTGTATATTAACACTTCAACTACCTCTTTCTGTTTCTCAGATTATGCCAGTAGTGTTAAATTTCAGTCATGGGTGGAGTGAATTGTTTGATAATTTGCCTTTAATGGACTCTATACTACCCTTAATGTGACTTGTTGACTTTCTTATCTTTTCTGGGCTCGTCTCCCAAGTAAACATGCTCCAATCTTTGTCACAGTAATCACATTAAAATTTTGATCTAAAGGCTTATTTAGAGGGATCTGTATTTAATTCCTATGGAAAGAATACCCCTATTATTTGGAAAACCTGTATTGGATTGCTTCTTGAGCCCCTAGAGCTCATATAACAGTTATCATAACACGTATCACACTTCTCAAATTATTCTTCTTCCCACTCGACATGCCCCCTAAGGATAATAAAGAAATTATGTCTCCATCTTCATAGCTCCTTCTTTATCAGTTTTGGTTTCATTAAAAAAACAACTTAAATATATTGTAAATCGATTGAATGTTAAATAAAAGTCACCATCTCCATGACCATATATTTGAAATATCATTTAAATGCAAAGAAACAGAACTAGATTGGATATCATATACTATGAATAATATTAGGAATATAGTTTAGGCATTACAGCTCTTTAAAAATTAATCATGCACAGTAGTTGTAGAGTCAAAAAAATAAGAAACTTTGGTTGGTTGGAACATATCACTATTTTTAGATTATATTTTGAGGAGTTGAATTTTTTATCTATTCAGATATATATTTAGCAAAACTTAGGAATGACTGAAGTGAGCATTTATGATTTATAGACTCTTTATGATATGAATAATTTTACTATTATTAACAAAGAAATCATGGCAGGAAGTTTTGTTTTGTTTGTTTTCTAATCATAAACATTTAATAAAGAAAGTGTTGAGTAAATTTTCATAGGATAAATATTTTTGGTGACAAGATATTATCTTAAAATAAATTATTATTGGAACTAAACTGATGTTGGAATTGGGAAATTAAAGCACAGTCTTAAAGATATTTGCTTTTTTACTAATTTGTGATTTGAATTTCATTTAAATGAATGCTACTTATACACCTGTTTACTACAACTAATTACTTTATAAAGTTCAATTAGGGGGAGGGCTAAACCTCACAGTCACTGTGTAGCTTAACCAGAAGCTACCATAGCTGTGATGTAGACCTATGTCTGATGAAGCTTATTAGCATTTGCAAATCTCAACAACTGCTCAACTATCTGCTTCCTATCAATTAGACAGCTGCTACTTAAAAGCAACAGGAACAAAGTCTAGTTGCTTTTGCTTTGAAAACTAAGTGATGTCTTGTGCAGCTTCCTGATACATCATAGTTTATTAACGAAGCCACTTTGCCTCATGCTGTTATATGATATTTCCACAGCTCTTACATGACTGCTTCACATGACTTTATGTATTTTCATTCTATTTTTTGTCTCTCTGCTAAAGACTTGGCTTTGAATATCTTTGAATTTCCCTTGTCAGGATCTAATTCATAATCATTAATATGTATAGTAATGGCATGTGACCTGATTTAAATATGTGGGATAATTTATAGCCAAAAGCTGTGGTAAAATATGTAAGAGTTCCATTCAAATTTCAAAAAACAATTCGGGAATATGTTTCATGCAGTTCAGAAGGGATAGGGATGGTGAAAACTGATGGAGAAAAGGGCATTAAAGAACTAGAGAGATAATTGCATTTGTATTGGCTTCTGTAATAAGGGAAACAATGGCCTAAGAATGAAGAGTTGTAACTGACTACATGTGAAAAACTATATCACATTATTACTTATCATATCAAATCTACCATATACATTCTGACTTTATGGGATATACTTTAATTCCAGAATTTATATCATGTTTTGGTGTTTATTTTAGATATCTTACATAGAAATGGATTTTAGAAGTATAGTAGGAAAACTGGCTGAAAATTAGCAATGATGTCATCAAACACCATGCTATTGGAATACTACTATTCTATAGTATTAATGATCCATCCCAGAGTAACTTTGCACATTTACACTCAGGCTTTTTTTTTTTTTTTAACTTGCTCTACCTTTCTATTTCCCAAGAAATACTGCATTTCTTTCAAGTCTCTTCATAAAATTTACTTGGATGTCTCACAAAAAGTGAAGCAATCCATTCTCCCTCCTTTATCCACTGTACTTTTTCTATAGAAGGAAAAATAATGTATGCAATAGAGTTACCTGCATTGTATGGGCTACAGCAGGATGATAAATGTTCCACTTCACAGCTCCCCAACTCTGTTAAGAATATATTAGAAGAGGCAATATTGTACCTGCTCAATAATTCTCACTATTTTACATAATTAGACTAACAAAATAAATATTCCTCAAGGCATTGCTTCACAGACATGTCTCATAAAGTCTCCTAAATCATTTTACTGTAGGACTTAATGTTTCTAAGTTACTCTACAGCCTGCTTCTTAGAACATTCTGGTAACTCTCTTACTCTGCTACCTGGAGTCACATCACGTCTCTAGTTGTTCTTCCTCTTTGCTTGAAGATACCATATGACTTACTTAAAAATGAATAGAAGACAACAACTTTTCTTCTGTGAATATGGGTAGTAGCTTTCATGGAAGAGACTTTGTCTTACTGTTTTACAAAATGTGCCATAATGTTCTTCTGCCCAGTGAAATAAGATACTGACTTTATATTTTCTTTTTCCAGGTAGGATCTCACTGTAGCCTAGGCTGACCTGAAGTTCATATGTAGTCTCAGAGTGGCCTCAAATTCTCAGCAATCCTCCTGCCTCTGCCTCCCAAGTACTGGTATTAAAGACATGCACTACCATGCCCAGCTTGATACTGACTTTAAAATATAGACACTACAGAGACACATTCAATATATTTGGTTATGTTGATTTCTGGAGTTTCTTTCTCTAACTTTGATATTCAATAGAATATTAAGAACTTAAAAGATGTAACAATAAATCTTATTTAACTGCATCTTAGAATTGGAGAGTCCAGTGCTTTTCAGACAGTATCTACTCAGATTTTTTTCAATTCACACTTTTGTAAGGATGGGAATATATAAATAGTTTTTAACAATTTACTATAGTGACTAAAAAATGGAGGCACTCTTTATATATTCTCCTGCTTTTGCTGAAAGTACATATCTGTGAAATATATACACATGAATTCCTAGTACTTTATATTATATATTTGAGGTCGATTATTTGTGTTTGGTTGAACAGAGGAACTTCCTGGACTTAAATGTTCAAAGATTGTGATTACCAGTTTCATGGTGATTAAACTAAAATACTTGAATCTGGGTTTGAGTTTATATCAATAGTGGAAATCTGAAATATCTACTTTAGATATACTTCTTCATAAACAACTACTCCATAGTGGAAATGAAGTGGAGGAAGCTGCAAATGATATGTAAGTACTTTAGAGTACAGTCCACCAGAAATGAAAGTGTGAAACTACTTGAAGATATAAAGCTCTATAAATAATCGGCATTTTACATTAAATATGATTTGACACATTCAGACATTGGAGACCTGGCTCAGTATGATTAGAGAAGAAAGGAAAATCCAAGTATCACTTTGATTGAAGATATACCTATTCCACTCTTCAGAAATAAGTCAGAAATGCTGACCACTGTAGTAAGTCTGAGGTCTCAAACCGTCGCTCATTGGTAGAGTGCTTGCCTGCTGTGCACAAGGGCTTGAGTTTGTTCCCCAGCAACCTGAGAAAAATTTAGGTGTTTTCCTTAGTGTAATTTCCCTAAACTTCAAAATATCTACATATCCTCACAACATAAAGCACTTTCTCTCTCCCTTCCCTTTTCTAAATATGATCATGTTGCTTAGCAGGTAGGAATTTTTGGCTTTACCATGCCTACTTATTTAACCTTGGCACCTGTCACATTAACCATTTTTCCCATTATTTCTATCTATATAAAGTTCAGGGACTTTTAGATCTATGAGTTCTATATTAATATATTTCATATAATTGACACAGAATTGGAAATAAATATTAAATAATCAATAGCTAAAGATAGATCACCAGGAAGAGAAAGTTGTCTGAGGAGTATTAAAGCTAGTCAACATTTCAGAGATAATTTAAATAATCTGAATTTGAGTATTGGACTAACTGTTTAGGATTGAAAATATATATTTTATTTTCTTACATTCATTCATGTATTGAACATTTGCTAAATGAACTTGCTGTTGACAGTTAAAAAAAAAAAAAAAACAAGCAGAGAAGACTGAGGAGCAGGGTTTGATGGAGGTGTGTGGTAGGTACGAGGTGACATCGAAATACTCATATTTTTGTATTTACCTATGTATGAAAAGGTAAAACAAGAAAAAAAGTGTCACTTGAAATATATTTTCTTTAATTTTATTTATTTTACAGAAAGAGAGAATGGGTACGCCAGGGCCTCCTCCAGCCATTTCAAATGAACTCCAGATTCATGTACCTCCTTGTGCATCTGGCTTATGTGGGTCCTGGGGAATCAAACCGGGGTCCTTTGGCTTTGCAGGCAAATGCCTTACCCATAAGATGTCTTCTCAAGCCCCCAAAGTGTCATTGTAAAGGCTTTAAGACCTAGGCTTAAAAAAGAGAACCCAGACCAAAACTAATAATAATAAAAATAACCCAGACCCAAGAAGCAAGGGAAGAAAGGGGGAAGGGAGGAAGAGAGTAAAGGAGGGAGGATAGGAGAGAGGGAAGAGGGAATACAAAGAGGGAAGGGGAAGAAAAGAGTGAAAAATATATTATGTGTAGCAAAGATGAAATATTTTCCATAGAAGAAAATGAGGGTTGGCAAAAGCATGGTGTTTTCCCTTAACTGCTGTATGTAGGGATGATTCCAGTAGGGCATTGTGCTTATATGCATGTTGAAGAGGTCATAAGCACAGGTATCTCTGGGGAACCAGGTGCATGTACATGTAACAGGCAGATTTAACTATAGTGAAGTCCTTCAAGTTGAAGTGCTGAGGCCTTCCCTGATCCAGGAGTCTCTGTCATGTATCAAGATGCCCCAGCATCTCTTTCTTGGTCTTCTGATGATATTGCATCACTGAAAAGAATTATATAATTATAATTTCAAGTTGTGTGTGTGTGTGAAAGGCAATCAAAATCTCGAGGAAATGTACCATCTTCCTCTTGAATCAATAAGGGGCCTCCTCTTGCTGGGAATCCACTGGAGACAGGGCACTGAGGAGCAGCAGGTGTGAAGGAAGCACAACATTGGATGCTGGCTTGCAGCTGGAGACACTCTGTTTCCATGACCTCAGAGGCCATGACACAGGTTACCAGATGTGGCCATTCAGTTCTTTTCATGTTTTCTTCCCATTTCTCTGAGGCACTGCTCATTCCCTCATCTTCACGTTGCCAGCATTCTATCTTTTTTCCCCCCTCTTTCCTTCTCCTTCTCCTCCTCCTCGTCCCTCTTCTTCTGCCCTCCTCTTTCCCTTCCCTTCCCTTCCTGTTCCTCTCTCTCCTCCTCTTCCTCCTCCTCCTCTTCTTTTTATTGGCTTTTTTTTTTGGTGGGGGGGGGGTAGAGTCTTAATCCATCCCAGGCTGTCCTGGAACTCACTCTGTAGTCTTGGACTGGCCTTGAAATCACAGCAATCCTTCTGCTTCTGCTTTCTGATTGCTGGGACTAAAGGTGTGTGCCACCACATTCAGCCTGGTCACCTGTATTGTAGATGGTCACCAATCTTCCTTCTCTTTTATGCTTATTTCTCCTCAAGTTTGGGCTAGGTTTGAGTTAAACCATTCTATTTCTCTCAGGTTTCCAAATTTGAGTTTCAAATCTAATCATTGCCTGTTTCTTTATTCTATCTCACACTCTTACTGTTCTATTATTGGTTTATTAAAGGTTGCTTAACAGTAAATTTTCACTTAGGAAGGGTTTAATCAGCAGGATGAAGTCAAGAAAGACATAAGGAATAATATGTAAGCTGTATGCAGTCATATAGGTACATGGGGGCACTTTTGTCCTAAAGCAAAGGTGAACCTGAAATATTTTAGGAGAAGAAAAATTTCAGCTATTTCCTTTTTAAAAATATTCCCTTTACTGAAGGGTGAAGGATAAATCATAGTAATATCAGAGTAAAGAGAAAATGTACAGAAACCATTGTTCCATCCAAGGAGAGAGACAGTAAAGCATCTTTGCCTGTTATTCTGTCCCTATTTATAATGATGAAACAATTAGAAGTAACATCAAGAACATGTGCAGCAAATGTTTGATGAAAAATACCAAATAAGGATTTAACAATCTTTTAAAAATGTATTTGTTTGATAGAGAGAGAAAGAATTGGTAAAACGGGTCCTCTAGCCACTGCAATGAACAAACTACAGATGCTCGCACCACTGTGTGCATCTGGCTTTGTGTGAGGACTGGAAAATCAAACCTGGGATGTTCAGGTTTTTAGGAAAACACCTTAATTCCTGAGATATCTCTCCAACCTTCTTAAAACAAACTTTTGAAATTAGTGTGCTATACTGTGCTTTTTGCAAGCAACACATGTGTAGAGATATCTTTCAGTATAATAATAATGGGAGCACAAAATATTAATTATGTAATGTAATTCATAATTTCATTCAAATAAAAAGAAATAGCTTAGGTAAATTTTATATAAATTTTAATTTTGTTACTAAAAATTTGTGTGTGTATATAATGTTTCTATGTTGTGTGTGTGTGCTCATGAGTATGATTGTGGGTACACATTGTTGACTGACATTCATGTGCAGGCCATAGAAAAGCTTTTAGATGTCAGTCCTTACCTTCCACCTGGTATGAGGCAGGCTCTCTTGTTCATCACACTGTCCATGAGGCTACCTAGCCTATAAGGTTCTGGAAGATTCTCTGTCTTTCTCTCACCCTTAGGGGTTCAGAGAGTATAAACACATGTTACTGTGCCTGTCTTTATGTGGATTCTGGGGATCTGAACTCATGTGCACACAGGGCAAGTACTTTATCCATTAAGGTCTCTCTGTAGCCTTGAATTTTAATTTTTATGTTAAAAAAGTAGTAGGAGAATCATTTTGTCACTATAATTGAAGGAAGGAGGAGAGTCTATCAGACATTAAATAAGTCACCAAACTACGTCATTTAGATGATAGGACAAGATCATAATTATTCATCAATAATTATTGGAAAACATGTATATAGGATTCGTTTCTCATGAGAAATAATAATGTCATAGAGACATCACAAAAAATAGCAGAGGAAGGATTGTTTCATTAAATTGCTTTGATAATTAGTTTACTAATTGAAATGTAATGACTTTATATACTCACCTCATATGTGAAATAATCCATGGTGGTTGATTTTATTTGCTAACTTGGCTTGAATGCACAGATACTTGGTTTAGATCTATGTTTGCATATGTCTGGGAGGGGTTTCTGCATGAGATTGGGCTTGGAACCAGTGGACGTGGTATCAGATTGATCTGCCCAACAGGAGTGAGCATTGTCCAGTGTGTAAATAGAACCAAAGGCTGGAGAAGGAGAATTCTCTGATGGCCTTACTGACTGAATTGGAATGTGGCTCTTTGCCTCTTGCACTGAGACTCAGACCTTCTGCTCTCTAGTCCTCAGGTCTGTGGGATTGGGCCAGAAACATACGACAGTTTTCCTCAGTCACTAGCTTGTAGCGAGTAGACAGGATTCTCTGCTTTTTCTATGGTTTAGGCCAATTTCACAAACATGTATCATCTCTCCATCTACCTGCCTGCCTGCTTGCCCATCTATCATCTACAATACAACATCTGCTTATCTATCATCTGTCATATCTATGTTATCTATCTGTCTATCATCTACAGTCTATCTGTCAAATCCTATCTATCTACCTACCTATGCACTTACATATCTATCCACCTACCTACCTACATCTGCTTTTACTTCTCTGGAGACTTTTAAATTCATGCTCAGAATTGTGGTCATTAACTTTTGTTGTCAACTTGATGATTCAGTATCATCTTGGAGATTTGGGGGACACCTTTCTGGATGTGTTTTTTGGGAATTTTCAGAGGAGTTACTGAAGGATGAATACATGTCTTGAATTTGGATGGCTGGGACCCCAGAAGGAGTAAAGGTGGGAAGAGAAGAAACCCAGCATTCCCCTCCCTGCTTCCTGGTCCCTTGTGACATGACCTGTTTTGCTGAGTCCTCTCAGATTGTGAGCCCCCAACACCCCTCCTTTAAGTTATTTCCATCAGATATTGTGGTTACAGTGACATAAAATTAGTTAATTCAGTGACAAATCATGTTTGAGTAATGTATAGAATGTACACTCTGTGAGATCTTATGAGGCCATTTGTTTATTTAGTTGCTATAAGTTCCTAAAAAAATATATGAAATTTCTACAAATGAAATGGAAGAATTTAAAAGATATATAATCACCATAAAAAGCAAACACAGAAATATAACTGAAAAGGAAATAAAAATGTACTTGGACTACTATAGGTGGTAAAATATATGGAAGATATTTTTAACTCAATATTTTTCCATAGTTCTTAAAATAAGTGTATATATTCATTTTAAATGGATAAAAGCTATTTTAATAGATTTAACAAAGAAAAATTATTAAACACCTAAAATATTAAGTAAACCTTGACAAAATAAATGATTTATGATGCCCTGAACAGAGCCCAAGAATACACATTGGCACTCCCACGTAAGTACATGTACACGTGCATCTACCACTCACATACACCCACTGAAAAAGGAAAAGCACTCGCCCATTTGATTGCTAAGGCACCCACAAGTTCTGTAGTGCTTAAACTTCATTTACACACAGCCCCTTAATCAGAATGGGGGAACATGTAAAGATAAAAGGCCAAGAAATCACTTCTCTTGGCATAAAGTGGCTTCTAGGCAGGAAACACCCCAAAAGCGACTGTAATGGCTCAGTATAGGCATTTCTTACCCAAATGTATCCTAGCTTGCTCCTCTTAATGAACAATGCTGATACCCTCATCCAAAAACATTCATGCTTACACATATGTTGTTTTATTTTTTCTGTCAAGAAGAAACACAAAACAACATGAAGAAAAAGGTATGAGGGGAGTCAAGATTTTAGACAAAAACAAAGTTGAAAACTATTTGACCTAGAAAAGAAAGATCAAGTTTACATATTAACTAGTGATGTTTTGTGTTACAAAATTAATGCTCACCTTTATGGGGGGAATTGTCAATAATTACTGTTTATTACATTTTAATTACCATTGCTCTATGGTCACTGGACTCCTTTATACAAAAAAATATATGTATAGAGGCTTATACAAGGTTTTAATTTTACTATAATTTACATGTATCTATTTTATTTTCAGACTTATGTCTTATTTTGTTGGATTTTTGCAACATGTAATTGTGTGTGTTTGCATTTGTGTAGATTACACTCTGTGTGTGCACACGCATGAGTGCTTATGCTTATGTAGGCCAACGTTCTCAATAAGTGCTTTTCTTGATTTTTTTTTTCTTTGAATTTTTTGGAGACAGGGTCTCTTACTGTACCCAAAGATCACTGCTTCAGCTAGCCTGGCTAGCTCACAAGCCTTGGGATCTTTCTCCACAGCACTGGGATTACAGGGATTGTGGGTGTGAGCTACTGTGCCTGTTTTTGTTGTTGCTGTTGTTTGTTTATTTTTTCGAGGTCTCACTCTAGCCCAGGTTAACCTATAATTCACTATGGAGTCTCAGGGTGGCCTCCAACTCATGGCAATCCTCCTACCTCTACCTCCTGAGTGCTGGGATTAAAGGCATGCACCACCACGCCAGGCGGCTTGGTTTTTAATTTTTTTTTTAATTTTTATTTATTTATTTATTTATTTGAGAGCGACAGACACAGAGAGAAAGACAGATAGAGGGAGAGAGAGAGAATGGGCGCGCCAGGGCTTCCAGCCTCTGCAAATGAACTCCAGACGCGTGAGCCCCCTTGTGCATCTGGCTAACGTGGGACCTGGGGAACCGAGCCTTGAACCGGGGTCCTTAGGTTTTACAGGCAAGCGCTCAACCACTAAGCCATCTCTCCAGCCCTGTCCTGGCTTTTAATAAGAGCTTGTTTTAAATTTTACTTATAAATTACAGATAGTGAAAGGCAGCAAAATATAAATCTGCTTGCCATTCTGACTGGGCTACACGCTAGTGGCTACTGTATTCGTTATGGTGATGTTCAGTCCTGGACTCGGTTTTCTGGGCCAGAATCCTCCTATCCCCACGGGCTTTAGGGACCAAATTTCAGAGCATTCTTTCCTGTGGAAAGTACACAGCACTGCTGCTCTCCTCACTAGTTCACCTCTTACTGAATCACTAAACAGAGAGTCCTCTGGGCTCTCTTTGGGGAAATAGGTCAGACAGTTAATAAATTCAGTTTAGCATGGCCAGCTTTCTAAACATTTGTAGCCCTTCAGTACTGTTCTTCTGAGGCTCTTGTGGCATATCCATCCACTTACTGGAAGCCCAAATTTCCTTCCAACTCCAGGGAGCCATCCCAGCAGCACACCAGGACAAGTTGCAGGTGTGTCCACTGAATGTTGAGGGCTAAGCCATTGCATTGCTCTCCACCCTTGCAAATTCTCCACCCACAGCCAGTATGTTCAGTGGTTCACCTAGCACATTTCCTCTACTGCCCTCAAAATTCACTGTTGGGGAACCACTGTTAGTACATATTTGTAAGAACTTACACTGTGAGAGGTGTTGATATCTTTCCCCCTTGTATGTAGGAGTTTAATAAACTTTAAGTTAGTTCTTAGTCTATAACTGATTAAGGGAACTTAAAGAACTTGAAAAAAACTTATAAAACAACTTAAGAGACTTTAAGAACTTAAAAAAAAACTTAAAGCAATCACTGATCTCTGCAAGTGAGAGAAGGCTCTTATACTCTAGATAAGCTTGTGGTCTGTCTATAGAATTTCAGGGTAGAAGGAAACAGGAGGGTTCAGCATTCTCAGGTCTATGTACTCAGATGTTCCCTTGCCAAGGAGCCAGGGTTCATTGCTTTTGTACCTATATATTCTCTTTAGCATAAAAGGCATATGAGCTTTAAATCACACCTGTCATTCAGCTCATCTTCCAAGCTACTCTTAAATTGCTGAGAAAAATGTAAAACATTATAAATAAGAAGCCAAATAATTCTGCTAATTTAATTCAAACATCAGTAATGCAATATAGTGGTCATCCAATGTCTTAGAAAAAAACAGAGACATTTAATAAAAAACCCCAAAACACTAAAAGAGCAAAATCATTTTAAAATTTAATATATTCAAGAATTATTTAGCAAATTCCTATCCAAAGGAGAGGTGAACCAGATATACAAATGCTATTTTTATTACAGATAGCACAAACTCAGTACTCCTGATCATTGAACTAAAATATTTAATAATAAGCTATTTAAAGTACATTCAAATTAATGATTCTTCCACAGACTGTGGCTTATTAATAAGTTAAATGATTAATAAAGCTTAACAGCAACAATTTGGAAAACATTGGTTGGAAATACAAGAATCTTCCCATTTTGGATAATTACACCATTGAAAGCAATACTTCTTGTATTTTATCAACTAGTACAAAGAAGTTCATTTTTTCAATAACTTAATAATTTATTTATTTATTTTGCATTTTTTTTATTTATTTGAGAGCGACAGACATAGAGAGAAAGAGGCAGATCAAGAGAAAGAGAGAGAGAGAGAGAGAGAGAGAGAGGAAGAGAGAGGGAGAGAGAGAGAGAGGGAGGGAGAGAGAATGGGCGGGCCAGGGCCTCCAGCCACTGCAAACGAACTCCAGATGCATGCGCCCCCTTGTGCATCTAGCTAGTGGGTCCTGGGGAATTGAGCCTTGAACCAGGGTTCTTAGGCTTCACAGGCAAGTGCTTAACCACTAAGCCATCTCTCCAGCCCTAATAAATGATTTATTAAGTGCACCAGGCCTAGCTCCTGGCACTAAAGAAGCAGTGTAACTAAGTAGAATGAACCCAAGTCTCAAGATTGTACAACAATCAATTGTAGGTGTAGCTTTTTATTTACTTATTTATTTATGTGCAAGGAGAAAAGGAGGAGAGAGAGAGAGAGAGAGAATGGGTTGCCAGGACCCCTAGCCACTGCAAACAAACTCCAGATGCATGAACTACGTTATGCATCTAGCTTTATGTGGGTGCTGGGAATCAAATCCAGGTTGTTAGGCATTGCTGGCAAGTTCCTTAATCATCTCTCCGGCCCAGATGTAGTATTTTTGTTGAGATTTCTAAAATCTCAGGTATTTGTTTCTTAATGTCTTGTATTGTCATGTCTGAGTCTCTGTATAAAGAAATAATTTTATTAAGGGCTGGTGAGATGGCTTAGTAGTTACGGTGCTTGCCTGCAAAGCCTAACGACCCAGGTGTGATTCCCCAGGTCCTATGTAAGCCAGATGCACAAGGTGGAGCATGCAACTGGAATTCTTTTGCAGTGGCCAGAGGCCCTGTCGTGCCCATTCTCTCTCTCCATCTCTCTCTCTATCCCTCCCTTTCTCTTTTTCTGTCTCTAATAAGTATTTTTTTAAAGAAATAATTTTATTAAATGTTTCCTTATAATTGCTTGGTATGAAATTGCAATTTTTGCTAAACATGTGCATACTTAGAATTCAATTTTATGGTTCTAGAGGGGAATTTCATATTGTGTATTGTAACTGAGAAGAGTCTAATGGAATTCATAATGTTTTTATATACATTCTCATGGTCAAAAGGGTGATTTATTAAGTGGATGTCAATGTGAAGTTTCTAGAATATGCATCCTTGTGGTCTCAGAAAAATATGGTGTTCAATAAAAATGAGAATGCTTTAGCCTGAAGTTACTTATCATCAGACAGAAAAGTATAATGCAAGCATTAGCGGTATTGATGTTGGGGTTTCATTTCTAACATACTATTACTCCATAGCGCCCTAGTTAGGAGAGGATGAGATGCCTCATTCCCATTTCTTCTATGTCTCTTTCCTTGATTACAGAGAAAATAGAGCAATTCTGAAATCTCTCTTTGTCTCAGTGCCTGTGCATACATATCTCTTTCTTAACTGGAGGTCCTTGTTTACATATCCTGCAAATATTCCAAGACTCACATGGGCTCTCTTTCAGTTTCCATTCTTAAGTTTACTCTGCCCACCTTTCTTTCTCAGGGGCTGGAGCAAGGACCCATGCTGAGTCCAGCAGTGATGGACAAAACCATCACACGTCAGGCCTGCAGCTCACTCATGTCCCATGCATTTATTCCTTACTCTGACGTAGAATCCTCATCACTCTATGTTAAAGATACCTACCACCTTATTTTTAAACAGCACTATATCCAGGCTTCATAATTTCTCTCCCTTTCTTGATTCCATCTTCTCTCATCTTTATCTAAGTCATTTTCCTCTTTGTAGGATGCAGTGTAATTATTCTGGAAGGGAAATCTGATACCATATCCACACTAAAATCTCTTTGGTGGCATCTTATTGCCACTGAATTAAAAGTCAAACTCTGAAATAGGATACCATTTGTAATTCTCCTGTTTCTTTTTCCCCCAGCAAGTTCTAATTTGCTTCCCATAAATTCCTACTCATCATTCAAGCCTCCTTACATGTCACTTCCATCCTGGATTTTCTCTCATTGCTCCCCCAAGTCTGGGACTGGTATCTTTGTGGTACACTCCAAACACAGCCTATTCAACTGTCTTCACAGAACTGATAGCAACTCACACTGTGTCTCTATAGCTGGCGGTCGTGCTTCCTTCATCATTAATTTAGTTGTGAATACAGCAGGAGGATATAGTAGGGGAACAAAATCTTAGTGAAATTCATAAGTGTTCCGGTTACCTTCTCATTGCTGGTATAAAGCACTTGCCCAAAAGCTGCTGCCTACACCCTATGAGTGTTGATATAGCTGTGTACCTCCATACTCAGTTTATTTCATGTTTGGATTTGGTCCCAGGGTTTCATGCATGTCAGTAAAGCAGTTATAATATTTATATATATATATATATATATATGTTTTGAAATATGATTTAAGATCTTGCTTTGTAAGCACTTTTAGGCTGATAATGAAGGAGGATAGGAGAAAGATATATATATATATATTTTAGTCAGTTTCAGCTAGGGATTGAGGCTCAAGGAGAACCAGGAGGCACTAGCTCACACGCCACCTTGTCCAGGAACCAGAAAGAAATCTCTTGCAAAAATGTTTGCTGAGACTGATGCACAGCGCCCCTGGCTGTTCGCCATCACCTGCGTTAACTAGGTGGTCTGACCCAAATGGACTGAACCTTAAGAGTTCATCCTCCAAATTTTCCAGCCAATCAGGTCTTAGTCCCCCCCCACCCCCTCCCCCTTTCTGTAGGTGAACCTCAGGATACTTTAATTCTCCTTCCAGCCCTTATCCTTTGCTGCCCAAACAATCCTGAGGTGAGTCTGGCCTCCACCCCAACCTGGGTGCCGGTGGGAGAGCATTGCATTGTTTCTTGATCTAGATTTTTCCTACTTACATCTGCTTTAGAGTTTGGGGTAACTTCTCACTTTAATTACAGGTATGATTATTCTCTGATCTCCAAATCCACCACGTGGGTGCTCTTACCAACCCTCGACTTGCTTACCTGAGTACATAATCTAAACTCAGGGTAACCATAAACGTAACTCTTGATCTCTCAATTCTCTTCTGAATCTTTTCCTTGCTTCTTTGATATCTGCTCTCTCATTTAAAAAAAAAAAAATTATTGAGCCTCATCGTTTTGTCCTCTTAACTCCTTTAAAAGCACATGGCAGGCGCCCTGCGGGTTCCTCCTAGGTCTCCCTACACCAGCTCCGAGTTTCTGCTTTCCACTTGCCAACAGCTTTACCCTAATTTCGCTTTAAAAGTCTCAGTCCGTCTTAAGTCCATGTGCTTGCAGCTTTGTTTTAATTTCTCTGTAAGCCTCAACTTTACTCCCCTCCATACGCTTGCAGCTCCCCTACAGGTTTTTCCCAAAGACCCTCAAGTTCTCCTCTGCTTTGATACTTTCCCCCCTCAAGACAGCACAGCACAGGTCTACTCCCATGTGCTTACAGCTCTGTTCCAGTCCTTTTCTAAAGACCTCAATTTCTCTTAAAGGAACCTTATAAACTATACAGTATTTCCATGTGAGAGCATATGACCTACTTTCCACGATTTTAGCCTCCCTTCTAGACCCCAATCTCCCTTAAATAAACCCAACACTTTGTGCTTTCCCCTAAATAAACTTAAAAAAATAATATTTTACCCTTCTTGAGTCTGTCTTCAATAAAAGTTTATTGAAGGTAAGTCAGAACCAAAATTTGCATTTCATAAAATCTGGGAAACCCCTCAGGAACCCCCAAATCCTTCAATAGGAAAAATGATCAGAAAGTATGGAGAGTTTATATGTTCCCTTCCCTTGCTCCAGTCCTTATCTTACTTATGTCTGGTTGTCTACAATGCGTTGGTTACAATTTGATGAACGTATATTAACATGTTATTATTCAGTAAGGTGTGCTGTTTGCATGATGGCTCATTCAATTTTATTTTTCTGATACTTCAAAGTCAATTAGAAAACTGCATTAAGTACTTTGTAATTATAAGATGAAATGTCTGAGGATTTGACCCAACAATGGTGCTATGTATCTAACACCCTTAATTAATACATACTTATTAAGTAAAACAAACAAGTGAAGTATGTCAACAGGACGTCAGGACTCAGGAGGGAGTGGCAAGGCCCCTGTTCATCCTCAGCTCATAACTAGTGAACAAATGACCATGCTGGTAATTGGCGTTAGGTTGATGGCAGGTGGGTGGTGGTGGGGTGTCTACAGTGCCACAGTAGGAAAGCCTGGATGCTATGAACTTGACCAGGAGTGCGAAAATAACCTGAGAAAGATGGCCAGAGGCTGGGGTAACTGGAATGGAATATTGAAATTTGCATGGTATTTAGCAGCTCATGAAGAGAAGTAAAAGCATTGCAAGTTAGGGCTTGCAAGATGGCTGGCTCCGAGTTGAAAGGTACTTGCTTGCCAAGTTTACCAGCCTCAGCTTCAATTCCCAGCCACCCATGGAAAGCTAGATAGGTGTTTGTTCGCAGTGGCAACCTGGTGTATATGCGCAAATTAATATATAATTTTAAAGCATTACACACTGGAGAACTGCATCAAGCCTAAAATCACAAAGGTCTGGGTTGGTGACTGAAGAAAAAGAAAACAAGTTACAAAAGCAATGAGAGAAAGTTTGAATGAATCACGAAGGACTTTTCCTTCTAAGTAATGACTTGAAAATAAACCCAGAGTATTGAATAAGAAAATGAGATCATCAGCTTTGTCTTATGAAAATAAAAGCGACTGCTAGAATGTGCTGTTTAAAACAATAACGGCATCAAAAGGGAAGAGAGACTAGCTGGAAAGAAGACGGGACTCAGTGGAGGAGGATTCGGGAGAAGGAAAAGAGAAGGTGGTAAGAGAGAGTTAGAATCCCATTTTATTGTTTATCGTTATGGATGTTGGCAATAAAATGGTTAAAGGAAAATAAGAGTTCTTGTGGATGTGCATATATAGAGAGAATATTAAGGAAACCACTGGTGGGATCAATGAAATGGATGTTATTAATGCATCAAAGAAAAATATCCTAGAGAAAACTTGAGAGATGTACTCCAAAGTAGTCATCTGTCTAGAGGGGAATGGTAGAATACTTTGAACATTTAAGAAATATATATATGTATGTATGTATGTATGTATTCCAAATAACTGTAAGTGGTTAAAACCCTATTATTGCAAGCTGAGTTTGAGTTGCAAAAGACAAATATACATATACATATATGTATGTACAACTTTAAATCTAAAATTGTAAAATTGTTTAGATTTAGATTTAGATTTGTTTGCATCGGCAAACAAATTAAAATGATGTGTTATGAAGTATTGTTGGCACGGTGATGTCTTAGATACCAAGTTGTTTGGGTGAAGGAATACTTAACAACCTGGTAAGGCATCCCATTTGAGTTGGTGAGTGAAGCTGTGTCAATGGAGATGGTCATGTGAGTCTGGTTGGGCTGGTGGGGAAAGACCCACTGACCACCTTCAGTGTGAACGAGCCAAATCTAGCTGTCTGGGGTGCAGACAGGAGACAACAAAGGACAAGTGACTCTGCTTCACGGGGAGCTCGTGTTCATTCTTCCTCTCTTCCTGCAGGGCTGCAGCTGCAAAAGAATTTGCCCTGTGAGACATACATATCGGCTCTGTCTCTCAGCTTTGGACTGGCAGTTGCGCCATCACATTCCCTGGTTCTGAGACTTTCAGGCTAGGACCAAGCCATGCTACCAGCATCCTGATGGCTGTAGCTTACAGCTGGCGTGTCATGGTGCTTTGCCTCCATAGTTGCATGTGGCAGTCTCCCTAGTAAGTCACTCCTTGTCTGTCTGGTTCTGGCTTTCTGGAAACCTAATGCTAACTCAAATATTAATGCTACAGAAATGATTATCATCATAATCACCACCATTATAATCATTGCATAATTCCATACCACATAGTCAGAGATCTTGTTTGGCAGATGAAAAACAAATAACATGTCTGTCTGTAATCTACATTAAGGAAGAGCTTTCAAACTAAGGACAAATGAGAACATGTAAGTATATTTGGAAGCTTTCACTGTGAAGATCAAAACATGAGAAATCAAATGAGGAAATGGGGTAAATGAAAAATATAATTGATATTGTAGGTCCTACACAGAAAATATATACATTTTTAAACTATTCAAAAATTCATAAGGCATTTATAAATGTGGATCATATCCTGAGTCTCAAAGAATTCTCAAAAGAGAAAGAATAAATCATTCTGATACTCTTTATCTCATTTTAGTGAAGTAAAAATTAACTTTAATAACACGAACATTACTCAAGCAATACATTAAACCTTAGAGGAGGCAAAAATAATAACTGAAAGGACTCCTGAGTTAAAAAGAATATCAATGTCTCCAAGTCAGAATATGCCAACAATAAAGAACACACAAAATATACATTCTAGAAAATTCACAACTGCAAAATAAAAATAAAGTGAACATTTTGCTCATAAAGTTGGGGTAGGCGATGTCCAGGGCAACCTTTAAATATAATACTACATAGAATTTTGCAAATGTTATTAAGAGCCTAAATCTCTTCACCTTAGGAGAGGAAAATGATGCCCTTTGCCTAATCCCATTCTCTCTTTAAATCTGTGTCTAGAGATCAGAGATTCAAATCAGGACAGAGATTGATCCCATTGTTATAAGGATGAAAATGGAGAGGTAGTGGGGGTGGAGGGGAAGCATGGGTGGCCCCTCCATGCTGAGAGATGCTCCAGGTGACAATCCAGAAAGAGGTAGGGGATCTCAGTTCTGTGACAGCAAAGAAGTGGATTCTGCAACCAAGAATGATCTTGGAAACAGAATTTTCCTCAGTATTTCCAGAAGACAGTTGGACTACATTGGGAAGCCCAGGCTTGTGATATCTTAAGGGAAAATCCAGTGACACCATTCTAAACTCCTCAACTGTGACAGTTGGAAGCTTCAAAAAGTTGTTACACAATAACAGAGATAGTAAAAGTACATCAAAATAAGTTCCATGAACTTAGTAGAAAATAAATTATCAAGATGACATTATTACTTAAATCAAAATATAACTATAGCAAGTTATTTCATAACTATAATAAGATCCGTGACCTAAATGATGTCATGGTGTATGATGTAAGAATAGGAATTTACAATATTAAAGGCAAAAATAGATCATTTCAGGTATAAAGAAATTCTCACTTTGGTTATGCACATGAAATCACAGTTATGAATTTATACACTTAACAAATACTAAACTAGATTATATTAACAAAAGAAATTTCTCAGATTCATGACCTAGATGGTTTCATAAGTAAGCCTGTTTAACTTCTAAAAATATGTCATCCATTTGTTTTTTAACCTTATTCAGAGCACAGATGAACAAGAAGAGCTTCCAGTCTCTCCTATAAAACTTGTATGTTGCTGTTATCAACTTCTAAAAATCAAACATTATGGTACAGAATGAAACAAAAGCAGTATGACCAGCTGCAGCTAAATTTATGTTATCGTTAAAGACAAAAATAAGGGCTGTAGAGATGGTTTAGCTGTTAAGTGCTTGCCTGTGAAGCCTAAGGACTCTGGTTCAAGGCTCGATTCCTCAGGACCCAAATTAGCCTGATGCACAAGGGGGCACATGCATCTGGAGTTTGTTTCCAGTGGCTGGAGGCCCTGATTCACCCATTCTCTCTCTCTCTCTCCCTCTTTCTCTGTCTGTCATGTTCAAATAAATAAATAAATAATAAACAAAAAATTAAGAAGAAATAAACACAAAAGTAAGTTAGTAATTCAAATTTAATAGAACATCTTAGAAAAATGAGAATTTAAAAGTTCAGTTTTCATCTTCTTTCTCCTCTTCTTTTTCTCCTTCTTCATCTTCCTCTATTGTTACTATTATTATTATTGTAACTAGAGATCATTTAAAAGTTAATTACCATAACTAAAGATATATTTGATGAGTGTTATGACAAATGCCAAAAATCTTTGACAAACAATGCTCAATTTCTCATATGAATGTTTCCTTATTAAATAATCTTATGTGTTGTTTCTTAATTAGGAGAAAGTTGAAATTTAAATTAAATGCATATACAAGTGAAATCTTAGAAGGTTTGATCATTTAGAAGTAATCAGTAAAAAATTAGGTAAAAGAATAGATGTAGGTTATAGTTAAAATAATAGCATGGCATTGGTAAATTATAACTTGTTTTCAATTGTAATTAGTTCTAATATCTCTAGAAAAAAGTAGAAGAAAAAGTTATAAACAATATAAGAAAAATATTTTAATAATATTTGAGTAATTCAAAAGTGGTTAGTAAGACAATAAAGAAAATTATAATAGGGGAACAAATAAATGTAACTGCCTTTATTATTGCTTAACATGTACGCTGACCAATTTTATCAAATAAATGACTGTAATGATCAAGGAAAACAAAAAGAACCAACCAATAAGCAAAACATAAACAGCTATAGAACCAGGTATGAAGGTACATGCTTCCCTTGAATCTCAACACATGGCTGAGGCAGGAGGCTCTCCAATTCATGGTCACAGTAGATTTCCATTTGCCCTTCTTTCTTCAGCACTAAGGACATGGATGAATATGGGAAACATGCCTTTTGAAATATTGAACAGCAGTGCCTGGGTGTGATTGCTAAGAGCAGGGAAGCAAACATGGCAAAGGCTAAAGGAGGTAACTCTTTGCATATATATTCTGCCAGTAACCTCAGAGAAATCTCACTGCCTTCCAGGTCTTAGAAACTTGAGGGAATTGATAATGAACTGAGAAGGCCACAAAAGCAAGAACTTGTGGGAGGATGTACTATATTATCATACTTCTACTGCTACTATCTGCATTGAAATAAGTGAAGGGTGGATAATGATATTCCAAGCAAACAGAAGTAAGACACAAGCAGGCATAGCTATACTGATTCAGATAAAATAGACTTCAAACCAAAGAAGTCAAAGAAGGCTACATCCTACTTATCAAGGGACTGATCCAACAAGAGGATATTGCAATCATCAATCTTTATGCACCAAACACAGGTGTACCACAGTTCATAAAAGAAAACCTATTTGATAGCAAAACAGAAATAACCAATAACACCATCATAGTTGGGGGACTTCAGTACTCCACTGAAGCAATAGGTAGATCATCCAAACAGAAAATTAACAGGGAAGTGAGAGAGCTGAACAAAACCACAGATCAATTAAACCTAATGGACATGTACAGAACATTCTACCTAAAATCCACAGACTATACATTCTTCTCAACAGCCCATGGAACCTTCTCTAAAATAGATCATATACTGGGTCATAAAGCCTGCCTCCATATGTTTAGGAAGATCAACATAATTTCCTGCAGAATATCAGATCAAAATGCTGTATTGTTAGAAATCAACAACAACAACAAAAAAACAGATGCACCAGGAATCCCATCAGCTTCTGAAAACTGAACAACACTTTTTTAAACAATAAATGGGTAGTGAATAAAAAAAGAAATTGCAAAATTTATAGAAAAGAATGACAATGAGAACATACTGTACCAAAATTTATGGACACAATGAAGGTGCCCCCTAGGGGAAAATTCATAGCACTAAATGCCTTCATAACAAAGACACAGAGATCTCAAATCAATAACCTACCATCCACCTAAAGGCACTAGAGAAGAAAGAAGAATACAATCCAAGAAACTCCATATGGAAAGAAATAATTAAGATTGGAGCAGAAATTAATGAATTGGAAACTAAGAAAACAATTAAGAAAATTAATGAAACAAAGAGCTTGTTCTTTGAAAGAAAATAAACAAAATTCATAAAACCCTGGCCAATTTGATCAAGTAAAAAAAAAGAGGTGCTTCAAATTAACAAAATTACAAATGAAAAAGTAGAAATTGCAACAGATATAAGTGAAATTGGGAGAAACATCAGGATTTATTTCAAAAATCTCTACTCCACAAAACTGAATAATGTGGAGGAAATGAATGAATTCCTGGACACATACCACCTACAAAAGCTAAACTCAGAGCAAATTAATCTCCTAAACAAACTTATCACACCCATCGAGATTGAAAAGTTAGTCAAAAACCTCCCCAAAAAGAAGAGTCCAGGACCAGATGGATTCACAGTTGAATTTTATCAAACCTTCACGGAAGAACTGAAACCAATTTTTCTCAAGATGTGTCATACAATTGGAAAACAGGGAAAGCTCCCCAACTCCTTCTATAAAGCTAGTATCACCCTAATATGAAAATTAGGCAGAGATGCCACGAGAAAAGAAAACAAGCCTATTTCCCTGATGAACTTATATGCAAAGATCCTGAACAAAATCCTTGCAAATCAAAATTTCAACAACAAGTAGGCTTCATCCAAGGAATGCAGGTGTGATTCAACATATGGAAATCTGTCAATGCAATGCATCACATAAATAAGCTTAAACACAAAAACCACATGATCATTTTAGTAGATGCAGAAAAGGCCTTTAACAAAATACAACATCACTTCATGACCAAAACGTTGGAGAGAAAAGGCATGGATGGTCTATATCTTAACATAATAAAGGCTATATAAAAAGTTCCTAAAGCCCAAATAATACTCAATGGGGAGAGACTGAAGGAATTCCCATTGAGATCAGGAACAAGACAGGGGTATCCTTTCTCACCTCTGCTCTTCAGCATAGCTATGGAACTCCTAGCTCAAGCAATAAGACAGAAGAAAGAAATAAAAGGTATACAAATTGGAAAGGAAGAAGTACAGTTAGCAGACAACATGATTCTATACATAAGAGACCTGAGAACCTCCATCTCAAAACTCTTAAAGGTAATTAATTCTTTTAACAAAGTATCAGGAAACAAAATCAATGCACAGAAATTAGTAGCCTTTCTATATGCAAAAGACAAAGATACAGAGAAAGAAATAAGCTATATTGTCCCATTTTCAATACTAACAACAATAACAAAAGTATCTTGGAATAATAACATTAACCAAGGATGTGAAAGATCTATAAAATGAAAACATTCAATAAAGAAATTGAGGAGGACTTGAGAAAATGGAAAAACCTCCCATACTCCTGCATAGGCAGAATAAACCTTGTGAAAATGGCAATCTTACCAAAGGCAATATAGAGATTTAATACAATACAATGAAAATCCCAACATTTTTCTTCACAAAGATAGAATAAAAATATTTCAAAATTCATATGGAATAGCAGAAGGCCTCAGATATCCAAATACATCCTCAGCAAAAGAAACACCTCTGGAGGCATCACCATACCTTATATAAAGCTATATTACAAAGCCATAGTAATCAAAACAGCATGATACCAACAAAAAACAGGATTATAGACTAATGGAACAGAATTGTGGACCTAGACTTTGGGGTTCTTGATTAATATTTGACAAAGGCCCTAAAAATGTAGGCTGGAAAAAAGATAGCATCTTCTGCAAATGGTGCTGGACAAGCTGGATAACCATATGCAGGAAAATGAAACTAGATTCACATATGTTGCCATGCTAAAAATCAAGTCCAATTGGACCAAAGACCTCAATATAAGACTGGAAATTTGGCTATTACTGGAAGATAAAATAGAAGGAACTTTCCATGATATAGGAATAGGAAAAGACTTTCTTAACAAAATTCCAGTAGCTCAAGAACATAAACAATCACTCAACCATTGAGATCTCATGATGCTGAAATATTTCTTCACAGATAAACATACAATAATCAGAGCCAATAGATTACCCACAAAATGAGAGAAATTTTTTGCTGACTATATAACTGGCAGAGGCCTATTTTCTAGAATCTACAAAGAACTGAAAAACCTAAACAATAAAAAGTCAAACAACCCACTCACAAAGTGGGACAAAGAACTGGACAGGGATTTCTCAGAGGAAGAAATAAAAATGGAAAAAACACACTTAAGAAAATGTTCATCATCTCTAATCATCAGGGAAATGCAAATTCAAACAACTATGATATTCCTCCTCACCCCAGTAAGGATAGCAAGCATTAAAAAATCAAATGAGAACAAATACTGGCAAGGATGTGGAGAAATGGGAACCCTCATTCACTGTTGGAGGGGATGTAAGATGGTGCAACCACTATGGAAAGCAACATGGAGACTCCTGAAAAGGTTGACTCTGACGTTACCAATAGACCTAGTTCTTCCTTTACTGGACATTTACCCTAAAAGCTCCTTGCTGCAGTTCAGAGAGATTTGCTCAACCATGTTTATAGCTGCTCAATTCATAATAGCTAAGAGCTGGAATAAAAGCAAATGTCCATCACTAGACAAATGGATCAACCATATGTGGTATATCTACATGATGGAATTCTCACAGCAGTAAGGAAAAATGACACATTGAAAATTTGAAGAAAAATGTTTGAGCCTGGAACAGAACATTTTCAGTGAACTCCTCCAATCACAGAGAGATAATTGTTACATGGTCTCACTCATCTGTGGCTCCTAACCTGAATCCGAATGCTGACATACTTAATTAGTATTTCAAGGCCTGGAAAATAGGGAGGGTGGGTCAGGAGGGGAGTGTAAGGGTGGGGGGGGGGTCTGGGACACAAAACTGGACCCAAATGGCAATGGTATCATAAAATTCTACATCCTAAAGACAGACTAAATGGTTGAACCTTCATTAAGTCCTTAGAGGGACATGTGACTCACAGGGCCCTGGAAATGGCATGATACAGACTAACCTTAATCTTTTCCTGATTCTCTCTTTTTCTCTCTCCCTCCTTCTCTCTATGTCTTTTATATTACCTATCTTTTTCTTCCTTCTTTTCCTTGGCACTAGGAGCCTGTAACTACCAGTACCGACATGTGGTTAATATACCCAATGCACTGTTGTTCAGAGAGATCTACAAGGTTTTCTAAAAGAAGACAGATTTCTGTCAGAGTATTTGATGACTCACTAAAGGTTAGTGGTAACACCCTACTGCTAAAGACACCATATACTGTTGATATGTCACATGTTGTGACCTGGCTGGAATATGGAAGAGAGTCAATCCCCAGACAGCTCATCTAGGGCCAGAAGGTCCTACACCAGCGACTGGGGAAAAATGACCAGCATCAGTCCAAGCATCTTGTGGTCTAACTTAACCAGCAGCAAACAACTTCATGGGATGGTCATACAAGTGCAATAGTGGCACACAGCCACAGTGGGTAACCAACTGCTCTTGGTTTGGCTAACTGATCCACTCAGTGGAATGGAAACCATAGCTGGAGCTGGGAAACAAGTCAGAACCATATCCAAAAAACAAGCCCACTCTCCTTTATCAAGGTCCCACCAATCATGGGCTAGAAGAGGGCCTACACCTATTAAATTCTCTCTAAAATAATGATTATCCTATTTATCGGGTGCTGACTTTACTCTTCATTGGAGAACTTGCTTCTCTTTTTTTCAGATGGAGTTTTGCAGATCCTGAGGAGAGAATCAGCCCATCATACCTCAACAGGGCCCCAGCTGAAAGCAAGTGTAATTGGGGAAATGAGCAAGAGTGCTGTTTACTTGGTGAACCTGGTACCAGCACAAGGGTGAAGGAAATAGACACAGAGAACACTCAACTCCTACCAAACCAGATATCCAGAGACACAGAGACTCCCAAGACCTCATCACTGTAGCAGACCTAAAGCGAACCCAACATGGCTCATGGGGTGGAAAGATTGTTAGAGCCACATGTTGGAGCATTATGCACAGAGACATTGCCTCTTACCCATAACTGATGGTTAACCCCACAGTACATGATCCATATTTCCCAATGAAGAGGGTCCCTGTGGAGTGGGGAGGACAGGAAGTAGGCTAATGATGGTACCAACATGATTGTACACACTGTGTACATAAAAAAAAATTACTGTCCTAGGGATTTAGGGTGTAAAAACATCACTACCTCATTCATCCTCACTCATAGTGTGAGGTACCCATTCCTGTAGGGGGAATATGATTTATCTTGTCCAAATTTATTACTTTATATGTAAAAGTTAGCTCAGGGCTAAAGAAATGGCTTAGTAGTTAAGGCACTTGCCTGTGAAGCCTAAGGACCTACATTCCAATGTCCAGATCCCACACGAGCCTGATGCACAAAGGTGAGGCAAGCACAAGGTCACACATGCCCACTAGGTGGTGCAAGCATTTGGAGTTTGATTACAGTGACTGGAACCCTGGCATGCCAATCCTCTCTCTCTCTCTCTCTCTCTCTCTCTCTCTCTTTCTCTCTCTCTCTCTCTCTCTCTCTCTCTCTCTCTCTCTCTCACACACACACACACACACACACACACACACACACACTCTAAAATAAAAATAAATAAATGAATGAACTCAACTATGATACATACACTGTTCTTTACATAATTTGTGTTTGGACATTAGTGAGAATTCAGGTAAAGAACTGAAAATACTAATGATAGTATCTAAATACCATTACTTAAGCAAAAATCATAGAATTTTACACGAGTTTTGTTTTTAATTTCTACCTTTGAATTTTAGAAATTTTTATTATGAACAAAATATAGTCTTAATTTTCTAGTATTTTCATGTACTATACATTTGTCAGGGGGCATCTTTGACTTATAGTGATAAATGGTCAAATGGCAAGATGGAGATACTGACAGAAGAAATGTCTGCCTCCTATGCCTCTAGCTGGAGATGGACCCTGAACTTCACCATGCGTTTCTACCAGCTAGCTTACCTCAGCCATTAATACTCTTTTTGCCCCAGCTAATAGAGGAAGCATCTGTGAAAACCACAGACTCCTAAGAAGCAATATGCAAATTTTATTCTTAGTTGTCCAGACACATAAGAAAACATGTTTTTGAATATTCACATATTCATGTATTCAGATGTTGTCTTTAGTGTGTCAGTCTCTACGGTGTAATATTGGCACATCAGGGCCACAGGGCCCAAGTGCTAAGAGGAAATCAATGCACAGTTCTATAGTTCCCCAATAAAATCAAGTTGTATTCCATATACATCTCCATATAAAAGTACACACACACACACACACACACACACACACACACACACTGACATTTAAATTTTGTATTTTTCTAAGGTTTTAAACTTCTGTTTTAAAACAAAACAGAATAGGCAAAATGAGCAGTAAGGGCATGTACTTCATACAACTATTCCTCTAAATAATCTTAATATCATTGCTTACTCCAGACATAAACTATACACTTTTCAAATGTGATTAGAACACTAAATGTGTTTTAAGATATTTCACATTATGGGACCCTGTTTTGACTATTGTTAGGGCTTGACTTAATAAAGACTCCTATATTCCTCAATGTGTCACTCTCATTATGCAATTAATATTTTATGTTACATTTTCCTGAGTAAGAAAAACACTTATTTTAACTATGTATATATTATCTTTCCCATTTGAAATATTTTGTTAATAATAATTTTTTTTTTTTATTTGAGAGCAACAGACACAGAGAGAAAGACAGATAGAGGGAGAGAGAGAGAGAGAGAATGGGCGCGCCAGAGCTTCCAGCCTCTGCAAACGAACTCCAGATGTGTGCGCCCCCTTGTGCATCTGGCTAACGTGGGACCTGGGGAACCGAGCCTCGAACCGGGGTCCTTAGGCTTCACAGGCAAGCGCTTAACCACTAAGCCATCTCTCCAATCCTAATAATACATTTTTATCTAAGAGAACTTTTTCTGTGATGCCTTTTTGTAAATAACAATTATAAATTCTGTTTCTTCAAAAAATAGAACACTTTATTTTTCATAACCAAATTCTTTGCTTAAAAAGAAATAGATTTTAATATTTTCAAAGAACATCTCTCATGTCAATTAAATCCAATATCTAGAGGGATTGACCTTGAACAGAACGTGTGCCACCCACAGTTAGGTTTTAGCGTTTGAGCACTGACTAGTCACTGATGGAATATTTTAGTTATTGACATAATAAACTGGAGTCTATAAATAACTACATGTGATTCACAAAAAGCTAAATGCCAAAGCTTTATCAGTCAATTCCAGTAAAACTAGAACTTCATTGCTCCCTCACCCACTGCCCTGTGTCTTTATGGCAGAGGGATGCAAAGCTAGAATAGTTTAATAAAAAAAAAAAAAAGCCTTTCTAGTTATAATCACAGGCTATTCCGTCCTGCTTTTTAAAAATGTATATCCATATGTCTCATAATAGCTGATTAGCATGATAATAACAGGAGGCATCAAAATGTCCTAATCATTAGGAAGGTTTATGTAATGTCCACACACATCCTGCAGGAGAAAGTTCTAAGCCTTCTTCAAAATCTAGCTAAACAGACCCACACTTACCAAGAGATTCTGAGCACCTTATTTATTACAGCTTGTGGTCTGTCTTCTTAGGGTAAAATTAAGGCAGCCTTTACTGGAACCTGTCTCCAGAGCTCCTGGCGTCAAAGTGACAACTCCTTCCTCTGTTGATAGGGTCTTCTTTAAAGGAGAGATTCACATTATTACCATTTTCTTATTAATATCACTGTACAAGGTCAATTTATTCAAACAACATACATAAAACTCACCCTACTTGCTTGACGGTTCATTGAGCACTGGAGAAAACAGATTAATTGTAATTTTAGATGGTCTTTTTAGTCTTACCCGAATTTTGGATCCATTGTGAAACAAAAACAGATCCCAGTCAATGACTCACACATGAACAACGACTCTGACAGTTGTTAAAAAAAAAAAAGGTCGGGCTAGAGGGATGGCTTAGTAGTTAAGGTGGTTTGCCTACAAAGCCAAGGGACCCATGCTCGATTCCCCAGGACCCACATTAGCCAGATGCACAAGGGGGTGCACATGTCTGGAGTTGGTTTGCAGTGACTGGAGGCCCTGGCATGCCTATTCTCCCCCCCCCCCCACCCAACCTCTTTCCCTCTTTCTCTGTCAAATAAATAAATTTTAAAAAGAGAGAGGAGCTCAGTGGTTCCTCATCCTGATACAAAGGTTCAGACCTAGCCAGGGAGTCCCTCCGGCTCCCTAAAATGTGATATATGGCTAAACAATGATTAGAGGTGACCTTCACTAGAAAGGCAAAAGAGGAGGGGAAGAGAGAAGATTTTTGTAATTTCATGTGTGAAAGTCTCTGGGCGGGAGGGAGACTGAACCATCCATGGATGAGATGGATTGAGTGGAGGAACGGCTCATGAGCCTGTCAGGTTACTGAACCTCATTATTCTGAAGCTCCCCAAAGTCCACTACTTAAAAAAAAAGACAAAGGAAGGTGTTTAAAGGTTTTACTCAGCAGTGAGGACTACATGAGTATATTAGCAGTTCAAAGGATCCTGCTGTTGTTGGAGGAGCAGACACTCTTCGTCGTCTCTCTGGACAATATTCTTAAAGTGATCACTTCTTGGGCAGCCTTTCAGTTCTGAGGAGCACTGAGAAGTATGGTGACATCTATGGTTCATTTTCCATTACGATATTTTGTGCCAGGGCCTGACTTGAGAATCAGTAACATGGCTGTAAAGCTGCAAAGCATTCCACCACTTGCCTTGCTGAGTGTTCAGAATGATTTTGGGATAAACTATTTCATTTGGAGAGGTAGTACATTGTTCCTTGTATCTTCATTAGAAAGATGCAATAATGTCAACTTAACTATTTTTTTTTATTTGTTAATGTAGTTGTTTGAATGTATGTCCCCTTAGACTCGCATTTCTTATTAAGAGTGAGCTTGCAAGTTGAGTCTCCAGTGGGAGGAGCCCTGCTAGGAAAGAGATAGATCTTAAGCCCAAACCTAAACTGTGTTCAGAGATGTTTGAGCTCTGGCTGATTTTGCTGGCTGTTTTAGCAATTTCTCTCTCTGTTTGGATCTGTGGAAGTGAGCCACTTTCTCCCTCTGTCGATGGCATTTCTCCTGGATGCTGTGAGGCTGAAATAAACCCTGAAGTCAGGTATTTTGCCCAGCAACTAGAAGGTAAATGCAACAGTTAATATATAGCATCTGTATTTGTTGCCTTCTCTTTACGGTAAAAAATACCTCATAAGAAGCAATTTCAGGATAGAAAGGGTTTACTTTTGCTTACAGTTCTTGAAAGATATTTTCCGCCCTTTCAGGAAGGCAAGAATGATGTGTCAGCCAGAGTCAGGAAGCTCAGAGTCAATAAGAAGTGGGACCAGGCTGTTAAACCCTCAAGGCCCACTTGCAAAGACCCACTTAGGCTATCAAGGTTCTACCTCCTAAAGGTCCCACATCTTTTCCAAACTGCACCACAAAGCTGGGGACCAAGTGTTCAAATATATATACCGATGGGGAACATTTCATAGCCAAACCACCACATTGTATATCCTGACAGAGACGGATTGTAAATTTTTCTTCACTACTCTTTCATTTGTGATAGAAAATTCTATCAGTCTGTATAAATTATGTACAAGCAACCTATAGCCCCATAGTGGTTCTCACTGTTGTTCAGAAAAGCTGTATCAGGGATCTTCTGCTAGAGTAACCAAAGTACTTACTTCTTCTCCTCCTCTTCATCCTTCTTTCTTTCTCTTCTTCCTTCTCCTCGCTCCCTCTTCCTTTCCTTCCTTCCTTCCTTCCTTCCTTCCTTCCTTCCTTCCTTCCTTCCTTCCTTCCTTCCTTCCTTCCTCCTTCTTCTTCTTTTTCCCTCCCTCCCTCCCTCCCTTCTTTCTTTCTTTCTTTCTTTCTTTCTTTCTTTCTTTCTTTCTTTCTTTCTTTCTTTCTTTCTTTCTCTCTCTCTCTCTTCTTTCCATTCCAACTTAATATGTCTTAGAGATTTCTCAATCGAAAACTTAAACCTGCAAGGTTAAATGTCTTGTTTCAGTAGACCCCTATTCTTGCCTTTATTAAGCAGAACTAATCATTGGCTACATCAAACTTCAAATGAGCAGAAAACTAAATTGCTTTGCAGCAAGAGACAGAAAAACAGACAAAAAAAAATTATTGCCCAACACTAATATGTTCTGCCATTTAACATATTCTGATGACAACATTTGCTAAAATTTGACATGTAATAATTATCTTTGCAATTCTATCTAATTTCTATTTGAGTTAGGAATGTCTTCCTTATGTATAATTTCTATATTTTATAATCTTTGTCATTTTGATGATTAATGTTGTAGTGCTTTTACTTCATCTAATTACTGTAAGACAAAAGCTTTTAAATTGCTTACCTTTTGTAACTTAGACTATTAATATTCTTACAGTACAAATGAGAACAGTTATGTCTAGGAAGCCTAATTGATTTGAAAAAGGGCTTATAGCCAGAAAGAGCAGAGTCAAGTTTGGAATTCAAGTGTATTAAATATTTTATTAGTAGATCATGTAAATTCTCTATTTTATATTTTACCTCAATTTCTAAAATTTGATCCCATTTTATCTCTTTCCCAAGGCTCTCACACCTTTTTCCACCAATAATCAAAATTTTCTCTTAGCTTTTCAAGTCCCAGTGTACAGAAACATTCTTGTTTAATTGATGCCTGCATTATCACAAGGCACTTCATGAAATTCAACTCAACCTATACTGGCCAAAACATATATTCATTAAAATTCATTATATACCAAGTCCATGCTTCTGATGTTTTTCAGTGCTGCCTTACAGACTCACTTGCGGGAGGGCTAGCTTTTGTCTTGAGAGCACGGTGCTCTCCATGACTAACTGGCGCAGACCCAGGGTCCTTTTGTGTTACAGGCTTTATATGAGCGCCCGTGTGCACAGGTGCAAGGATCAGACACAGGTGTGAACCTGACGACTCTCCCTCAAGGTAGCAGAGCAGCACGGAATTAAGGGGCCATGCGCTTTTCTGAGTGCGCTTACTTTATTAGCAAATCACTTTTAAGGCCCCCTGTGCTCTTGTCATCCTCAGGACCACGGCTGGCCAACTTCCAGGTTCATTAATGTAGACAGGCCTTTCTCTGAAGACAGTCTTCTACCAACCAGACCACTTGAAATTACTTCCAGTGACTCTTCGCTTATCGTATCATCTAGATCTTGATCACTTTTCTTTACCTCATATCTATAAACCACCTTCCTCTTTTCATTTTGTTCCCGTCTGGCTTATGTTGCGTGGTCCACTATCTCAACCTCCATTGACGGCATATGCATTTCATTAGGAATATGGACCCACCCGTTCCCCAGCTGGAATCATCTTGACTGTCAAAATCTCCCTTCTGTCCACATTCCAGCCAACGGCATCACCACCTATGCTGTCGATCCTGACTCGACAGTTCAGGATCACCTCTGCATCTCCCTTCCTTACCCCTCATAGCTCGACACTTACCCTGGTGACTCGACCTCGTGCGTGTCTTTCAATTCCATATGCCCCTTCTCCCGCTGCCACCTCGGCGCAGTGCTGATCAGGGCTTTCGTGGACTGCTGTAATAGCTGTTTAAGTGGTCTCTCTGTTTTCAGTCTTGTCTCCCTCCAGGCAATTCTGCAGACTACAGACAGATTGACCTTTCGAATATCCAAATCTGCTCAAGTTAAATGACTGCAAATGTCCCAAGTGATTTGCCATTGCCATTCCTATAAATCTGAAGGGTTTTTTTTTTTTTTTTTTTTTTTTTTTTTGGCCTATCTGGTGAGTCTACTCAAGGTTTTGCACAGTTTACTTTATAGGCAAGTGCCCTTCTATTCCATACCATTCACTTAATATCAAGCCTCTACCCCTATTGAAATTTCAAGGTCTCTAAATTGCAATGTTTTGAAGAAATAATTTCAAAGCCATTGCAGATTTTTTTTTCTAGGATGAAAACATGTTCTTCCCCAGCCCCTCCTTGACCTTTCCATATCCATGGTCCTAATTACTCCTCTTCCTTCTGCTGCGGCTTTAGGTGGGTCTTACCCTCCTCAGTCCCTTAAGTCTGAAGTAGATGTCCTCCTCACATGTTTGACTATACACCAATCTCCCCCAAGGATTTCTGGATTTCTATGAGCTGCTTGTCCTAATTACTCCCTCTACCATTCATCCTGGAAGTAGTCCCAGCCAACCATCCATGAATCTTTCCTAATAAATTTTCAATTTAACCATTTTCACCTATTTTTCTATTTCTAGATGAAACTCCTTGTGCTACATCCAAATCCATTTTCTGAAATAATGTTTAAAATGTGCTTTAACTATTTTTGGACCCTATGGGAAATATATACATTTAAAGTGCATTTATAAAGTCTATCTTGGACTTTTTTTTTTTTTTTTTTTGGCAGAGCACTTGAAGGACAGAATCACAAAACCATGCATTGTCTGTCTTTCTCCAATTGTGACTACTCAATGAATGATGTTTGAGCCCTAAGTACGTTTCAAGTTCAAAATATGCATTTTGATAAGAAGGGGTTAATGAGATTTTTATAGTGAGTTATAAAGTCACCTGGAAAAACAGCATTTTTAAGTACCTATTTCACCATCAGTGACATGTTTCAATTTTGCTTAGCTTACAAATTGAAACAAAAATGGAAAGTTCTTTTCTTTTTTTTCTTATTTCCTAATTGCTTGCATTGCACAGTTTGGAATATAAAAATTCAAGCTGTGATCTCTCTGGTTCAAAATCACCTCAAGTAATAAAGTCTCTGCAATTAGCCCTTTGCTGACAGTTTGTTAGATGATACATGAGGCCAAAAAAAAAAAAAAAAAAAAAATGCAAACCATCTCTCTTCCCTAGCTTTCATACAGCAGTATAGCTGAGGAAGGGGTCACTTCAAAAGAAACCCAGGCAGAATGGTCGTGAAGACACCCGGGGAGCTAGTGTGCTGAGTCAGAAAGTAACACTTTTTTCAAGTAGTGAACTTTTCCAAGTATATCCAAATCTCTGTTGAAAATTAAGGGTATCTGTATGTCCTTGCTAGCAAATGGAGCTTAAATCTTTGGGGTCCTTATAAATGTGAAAAATCTGTACATTATAATTTTATAATTCCTAGTTCGAATATTATTTGTCTTGCTTTCCAAAGTAAAAAATAATTAAAATACTTCCTAAAATCTTCGCCACCTCCTTGAACCTGTGCACATGTGAAAACCTACTGTTGGCTTCAAAGACACTAAGAAACAATATTGATGTTTATAAAACTAATGCAGCAGAATGTATGCTTAATCTATGAGAGAAATGTTTGCAAGTTGACTATTTTTATTCATGCTTTTCTGACAGACTTTTAAGCTACATGCATTGTCATAAGAATTCCATGTAGATTTTGTCACATCAGTCCCTTCACAGTCTCTCAATTTTTTTTTTTAATTCTAGACTTACTGCCTTTTATGTTGCCAAAGGATTTTATCATAGAATTTACCTCACTGTTATACAGATGTCCTTAAATTTCATTTGGCTTTTAAACTGCCCTCATTTATGTCAGGATAGGACACCTGCCATGTTAGCTTTCATACCCCATAGAGGATCTCTATCAAAGCAGAAGTAGGAATTGGAATGTCACAAGGCCACATTTTCTGTAGCCCAACAGTTTAATCAACTCAGAGATTCATTAACAATGGAGTGATTCATGACTGCATAGTATTCCAAGATGCATCTATAGTAAAATATCTACCTTTTTATTATTATGTTTTATTTCTTATAAAATTGAAATTCCACACATTAGAAAACAATCTGAAAGTATGCAGAATCTTGTGAAAAGGAGTGACAATGTTATACTGAGAGACAGTGGTGTGTGGCAAAGTCTGAAGGACTTGAAGATGACTCAGCGCTGGTGTGCAGAGGTTCAGTACCAGCTCAAGGTCCCATCTGGTGCTTCAGCCTTCAGGTAACAGACATGACATATCTCCTCCTTTAGTAGGAATTCCTTTTCTGTGGAGAAGTGGATGAGTGCTCACTTCTCCAGATACCCTAAAGACCAATTTCACTGATGTTTACCATTATCTCTAACAGCCTGCAGACCAATGCCACCAAAGTTTACCTTGATGAACGAATGAGTTGGTTGGGCTTCTATAGAGAACATGAGGAGATGACACTCACAGGATCATGGACATGTCAAAATAGCTAGAGCACTACAAAGCTTCCTCTTAGCATGGCTGACGATGTCCCCATAGCTGCATAGACAGTGATCTCCCACTTTCTCTTTTCATCTCTGTCTCTTCGGGAGACCACATACATCATTGGATACAGCTGGCACAGGAGGCACATGAGATATCATTACTGCCGGATGCCCCTGGCAGCCCCTTCCCTGTATTCAGTGGGTCCTCAGTGCATCTTCTGATACAGTGGAGGATGGTTGTTTGAATCGGAGGACAGCATCACACAGCTCCTGTTCAGTCAGAGAGGCATAAATCAGCGAGAAGTATTTGAAAACTGACTCCTTTTACTCATCCTTTACTAACTTATTTTTAATACATACCCATTACTGTTTGCTGGTTTTAGTGCACCCGCAAATAGTCAGCTCCCTTGTCTCTTTTCGTCTAGATATTTTCAATGTCTATTCAATGCTGGCTGCTAAAACTCACTTATTAGTTAGTGTTATAGCCTACTGCCCAACACGTAGATCATGGCAGGATAATGTTCTGATTTAAAGTTGTGGTTGGTGTAAAATAAATGCGTGTATTGCCATATTGTGTTTTGGGTGTTCAAATTGCAAATATAATCTTCTGACTTAGAAGGAATTTCTGATCTTTAGTACATATTTCATCTAGATATCTCAGAAGTATAATTTTTAAAAAAAATTCCAAATCCTGGGTTTTGGGCTAGAGGGATGGCTTAGTGGTTAAGGCATTTGCCTGCAAAGCCAAAGGATCCTGATTCAATTCTCCAGAACCCACATAAGCCAGATGCACAAGGGAGGTGTGGGCATCTGGAGTTACTTTGCAGTAGCTGGAGGCCCTGGAATGCCCATTCTCGCTCTCTTTCTCTCTCAAATAGATAAATAAAATATATTTTTTTAAAAATGTGGGTTTTGAGATGTTTTACATTATTTACATAAGTATGGCATGCTTTAATATAAAATAATTTTTGAGAATTTTAATATCTGTTAGGGAAGTTTTATGTACATTACTACCAAGATTGAAGCAAAATTTTATAGAAAGATATTTCTCTATCTGTCATTTCCCACATTGGAAAGTAGTTCTACAATGTCTTTATTTAATACCAATTAAAATTTGCCTCATGATAGGGTTACTTATGAGGGTTACTCAGTTCTCTGTGTTTTTATTTTCTATTTTTTTCCAGCTCTCATTTCCAGTATGGGGATTGTGTTGTGCACAGATCTTTTTGATAGCTCTGTAGAAAGCCCTTGAAGCTTCTATGATTTTATAACAGGCAATCCCTGGATGAATAATGAATTGGACTCATCTTTCTTATGTGACTTTAAAGGTCAAACCACACTACCTGAATATTTTTATCATCTATGAATATTTCTGTTTAAGAGTTTATTTTAAAGAATTTTTAAATCTTCTCATTAGGTCTTAAAAGCATGAGTGCACCCTCTCCCTTTTGACGTCTCCATTTGAGACAGAATGAAACGACATCATCTGACCAAGGCACAATCCCTTCATGTCTTCAGTTCACAGCTTTCTAGAGTCATACTGTGCCAATCTCTGGTTCCAAAGCCCCTCACCTCCAAGAAGAATCCTACATAACTTGCTGTGTGCTTAAAGGTTTCTGATTTTAATCTGATAACTGAAATATCAAAAAGACGTTTTAATTCAGACATTTGAGTACTGCTAACAGGTGTTCTCATCAGATTTAGGAACCCTTGCAGCAAGATGTAGCCCTGTCAAAATGCTGAACTCCTAAATTGTGTGCCAGAAACTTTGTTGAATGGCATTTATATTTTGATATCTTAACCAACTTTGAATCCCTTGAGCATCTTGTTTGCTTTTATTAGCAGATTTTGCTGATTATTTTTTTTACATTCCTAAAGCTTTCTAAATGATCCTAAAGCCATATATTTACCATGAGAAAGCAGGTGTCGTTTTAAAGTGTAGATGCTTAAGACGCTCATAAAATTAATTTCCTCAGGTTGGAAGGTTTTAAAAGTCTAATTTGAACATCTTAGTCTTGCATTCTGAAAACACTGTACTAGCATTCAGAAAACATAAAAATGGAAACATAACAGCATAATAAATTTAATTAGTCTAGACTTGCATAAGGGAAAAGGTATTTGTCTGATCAACTCAGGTAATTTTCAGAGTCAAACACAGAGCCATTGGGGGTTTTATTTGAAGGGACTCATGTTTTCTCAGAAGTATCACCGTGGTGATGTCACTCCTGGGCAGATCTTCAGTTTATTCTCCTGCCAGTATTATTAGCATATTCAGGACAGACAGAGAGCGAGAAAGAGAGAGAAAGACTTGACATTCAGTGAGTTCAATGTTTCCTACGTTTTCATAGATCACTAGATAAATTTTAAGCAGCATTTATCTTCCATAATGTATTTTTAAATATCCATAGCATTTGTGGGCTTTCTTTACATTTATAGGAATAGGATGAAATCAAATACATTGACAAATAAAATTGTACTATATATAATATAATCTTTGGTGATTCAGAAAGCATTTTAAGCTATTATGGTTTCTCAAAGACAAGATTAGAAACTTTATAATTTTAATTATATTGGTAAAACATCTAGATGTTGAATAACAGAGATTTCCAGTAGATACATTGATCTGCAAGCCGATTTTCCTATACAATCTTTTATCATTGAGATGGTTAGAATACAAATAGCTTCCTTTCTATTTCTCTCTCTCTCTCCCTCTTCCCAAACACTCCCCCACACACATTTGTGGCAAGCTTTCATATCTCTAATTTTAATTTTTAATAATAAATTCATCACTGACCTTAAAGCTCTTAGTTTAATTTTATCCTAATTTATGCCTAAAAAACAAAACCCTGTCTGTGACTTCAAAGTAACGGTGCCTTCCTTATCTGTTTTATTGATAATCAAAACTCATGTTACATTCTACTTCAAAAAGACTTGCATCTCTCTTTTGGTATAGACATCCCATCATCTATCATAAATATTCTGACTAGCAATATTAGAATAGAAGTCAACACTTTGCATATATAATATTTGTCAGACAACTCTTACAAATCTGCTGTTTGTTAGACTGTAGTCTAATTCTTGAAACTTCATTAAAATATTCAGCTCTTTAGAGCTACATTGATGTTTATTCTCCTGTGTGAATCATATGTATCAAACATTAGGTGATTGGAATAACTTGTTCAACTTTAGAGAGCTAAATTTTGATAGAGTCAGAAATGAAGCCTGCTGTCAATGTCTATTTAAATCACAACCACAGCTGACCTCTTCCATTTCCATTGGGGTAAAATATTATCTTCATCATTACCTGTGTTGTCTTTCACACAAATCTTTCTTCCATCTCCACTCCCACTTTCCACTCCTTGTATTTGGTAGAGCCATGACATTGACTTTACTCTCCAAATGTGGAAAATGTCACAGCTCTTCTTCCCACATCCCTTGTCAAGATTCTAATGATTTCAATATTGTATTATTTCTTAACCACTGTATGATTACTCCAAAAACATCTAAGGGGGTTAATGCAATTGCTTACTGGAGAGTGGCACCTAAAGCAGAACCTTAGAGCCATTTTCTTGAGATTCAAACTTGGATCATTATAGTATCTATTTCATGATCATTAGAACAGTAATTACATGCAAAGATCAAGAACAACACTAATGCATTGCAGTCAATACCCAAATGTTTGCTCCTGTTACTTATTTATATCAAATTTCTCATTTCTGAAGTAGCTAAGTAATTTGAAGAACATTATAACATTCACACGAGGTTGAATGACAAATAAAAATTATTAATATATTTGATAAAAATACTTTATACTGCTGGGCGTGGTGGTACACGCCTTTAGTCCTAGCACTTGGGAGGCAGAGGTAAGAAGATCACTGTACGTTCAAGACCACCCTAACACTACATAGTTAATTCCACGTCAGCCTAAGCCAGAGTAAAAACCTACCTTAAAAACAAAACAACAAAACAACAAAAAAAAAAACTTTATACTACTTATATGTTCTTGAGGAGAAACCTCCTTAAATATATAGAAAATTAAGAATCTATACAGTACATGATTGATACAATCATATATTATTTTAAATAAATTTTAAATAAAAGGCAACAAAAACACACAAGAAGAGTATATTTTCAACATGTATGACAGGTAAATGTCAATATTCACATCAAATATAGAGGTTCTATGTCAATGAAACCCAATAAGTAAACCAGTATAATATTGAGAGAAAAAGAATAGGAAATAATTGTAACATTGGATGTGTGGAGAAGAGTCACTAACACTGTGAGTGAGTGACATTGTCTGTCTTTACAAAGTAAACTCAGTGCCCTCTGTGTGCCAAACCTAAATGGCATGCAAAGTCCAGCAAACATTTTACAGTATTCAATAGCCTACAATAATTTTAACTCCTCAGTGGGGTAAATCCTTAAATTCTGATTGGAGGAGTCTTGTCCTCCTTCTATATACTGTACCCTATCAGATACCACCATCTGTCTTTCCCGTTCATTTCTTGTGCCCCAAAAGATCTATAGCTACAATCAACTGACTTCCCTCACACTTCCCGACTTCAAGGTGTCTACTAATGAATGAATAACCAACCCCACAACTGGTTAAATCCTAATAATCATTCTCTATCGCTACATAGTTACCCAGTTAGTTCTTCAGCTAAACACAAGTGAAGAGAACTAGACCACCACGCCTTCTGACCTAGGTTTAAATTCACAACCACATACTCCATGATCTATACTCATGTCAGGCGGTCAATCCTACTGTTTCCCATTTCAGTGATTTCTCCATTGTATTTATTGCAAGTTTAAACCTTCTCTTCCTTTTATGCACCACACCTTCTCTCCTGTTCTTTTTCTTAGCCTGATGACTCTACACCTGATTTCACAGAGAATATTGAAGCAAGCAGAAGACACTGTGAATCCCCACTTACCACATTTGCTCAAGGACCTAGAAAAAGATGCAATTTATTTGCCATCTCCTGACCTGATGACTTCTCTTCTTTGTTTTCCACTACTCTGATCTGTGCTACATTTCTTTCATGGAGTCCTGACAAGTCTCCCTGCACTGGCTCCTGGTGGACACCCGTGATCGATTCCCAGTAATAACTAGAAAGAACATCCCTAAATGGAAGCCAGTCCACGTGCTTGTTCTTGTAAAACCTTCAGTGGAGTTCCCAGTCACTCCAGGTAAACCTTCAAGACATTCCACATCCTATAAGGATTGGTATAGCTTCATCCTCATGCCAGATCTTGACCTCTCTGACCTTCAAGCCTCTGACAGACTGTCTTCACTGCGTACTCTGCTCTGCCCAAAACTGTCAGCTGCTCTCTCTGGGCATTCCTGTCACACTGTTGAATGTACATATCAAAGCTTGGTGCATCTGTCTTTCAAGTCAACGTCTCAGTCAGTCATGCTCAATTGCCGCCTGTCCTACGTTGTTCTACCTACAATTTTTATCCATACTCCTATTCCTGCCCAGATCTTTTTTTTTTTGTTTTATTTTTTATGCTATGTAGTATAAAAGTTAACCTCTATCATTTATATTTGATTGCGTATATCTACAATCTTTTAAACAAGAATGATAGGCCCTTATTCACTGATGATTCACAACAAATCTCTGTAGCAACATCAATGACATAATTGATGATAATTAATACTTGTCAATTGAATAAATGTACTGTTCGAAACATATATGTATGAGGATATCTGATGCATCTTTGTTTTAGCAAGAAAAAATGAATGATCTCAACATGCAAGTGGTGAAAGAAGGTTTCATTATACTCACATAAAGCATTCATTTAAAAAAAACATCAGGGAAAACTCTGCAATATGTAAAAAAATTGAAAACTAAACAGAATAAGGCTAAAGGCATAAAATTACATATGTTGCAATTGTGAAATAATATATGAATTGATGGTCTGCTATATCACATGTAACTAAGCAATTAAAAACTCTGGGATACCACTGTAATATGAGAAGATGTGATACTATGAGATAACACTGTGCTATGAGATACTGTTATACTGTTATACTGATGTGCTATGATATATTGCTGTACCATAAGAGAACTCTATACTATGGTATTTTTGAACTAAGAGATGCCTCTGTACTCTGTGCTACATCACTATACTATGATATGCTGATGTGCGATGAGACACAATTATAATATGAGATGCTGATGTGCGATGAGACACAATTATAATATGAGATGCTGATGTGCGATGAGACACAATTATACTATGAGATGCTGATGTGCGATGAGACACAATTATACTATGAGATGCTGATGTGCGATGAGATACCACTATACTAAGAGATATTGATGTAAAATGAGACACCACTGTACTATGAGACACTGATGTACAATGAAACACCACTATACTATGAGACACTGATGTACAATGCGACACCACTGTACTATGAGACACTGATGTACAATGAGACACCACTGTACTATGAGACAATGATGTACAATGAGACACCACTGTACTATGAGACACTGATGTACAATGAAACACCACTATACTATGAGATGCTGTACAATGAGATGCTGATATACCTTTTTAGCACAAGGGAATCTGGAGCCATTGCAATAGCAAATGCTTATGAGTGTTTGCAGTAACAGGAAGAACCATTCGTTCTTTGCTGGTGGAAATATAAAATCAGTATAACCACTTACAGAACTAAATATAATCTTACCATAAGAACCAGCAATCATGCTCATTGATATCTGTGCTGAGCAGCTGAAAATGTATGTGCACACAAATATGACACATGGAAATTTTTAGCATATTTCTCATAATTGCCAATATTGGAAAAAATATTCATGTATTTTACAGTGAATGGATTAACTGTTCTGTATCAACAAAAGAGAATATAACCAAAAACTATGAAAAAAGAAAGTGAGACTTTAAGTCACAAAAAGACATGGAGTAACCTTAATGTATTTTTAAGGAAGTGAAGCCATTTTGTAATTTTTTGTTTTGTTTTGTTTTGGTTTTTCAAGGTAGGGTCTCACTGTAGCTCTGAATGACCTGAGATTCACTATGTAGTCTCAGGATGGCCTCCAACTCACAACAATTCTCCTACCTCTGCATCTGAAGTGCTAGGATTAAAGGCAAGCACCATTTCCCTTGCCTTGATTTTGCTGTTGTTATTCTCTCTCTCTCTCTTTTTTTTTTTTTTTAGAGAGAGAGAGAGAGAGAGAGAGAGAGAGAGAATTGGCACATTAGGACCTCCAGCCATTGCAATTGAACTCCAGATGCATGCTTTACCTTGTGAGCATGTATAACCTTAGCATGCTTGGGTCACCTTGTGTCTTTGGCTTACATGGGGCCTGGAGAGTCTAACGTGAGTCCTCCAGCTTCACAGGCAAGTGCCTTAACCACTAAGCCATTTCTCCAGCTCCATGAAGCCAGTTTGTAAAGACTACATGCTATATGATTTCAATTATATGACCTTTTGGAAACGGCAAAACAATAGAAATAGTTCCAGGTTAGTGCTTGAAAGGGATTAATAGAGAGAAGGGAGTAATTGACAGAACGCAAAGGACTTTAGGGCAGTGAAGTTATTTCATGTGATTTTGATATGGTGGATAAATGCATTATGCACTTGTTTACACACAAATAGTCCACATAAATACAAACTCTGCACTTGTGTAATAACAGTTCTTCACTGGAAGTAAAGTAGAGTTACAAGCTGCACCTGCACACTTCTGCATGGGATGTGGCTAATGGGCAAGGGGGCAGGGGATGTCTGTATATGCCTCTCCACACATTTCTTAGAAATGAAAAATGTTTTAAAAAGAGGGCTGGAGATAGTTTAGTGGCTAAGGTGCTTGCCTGTGAAGCCTATGGACTCATGTTTGATTCTCAAGGTCCCATGTAAGCCAGATATACAATGTGATGCAAGTACAAGGTCACATATGTGCACAAAGTGGTGCATGCATCTGGAGTTCAACTGTAGTTGCTGGAGGCCCTGACAACCGATTCCCTCTCTTCCTCTCTCTCCCTCTCTCTCTCTCTCTCTCTCTCTCTCTCTCTCTTTTCTCTCCCTCTCTTTCTCTCTCCCTCTCTCTCTCTCTACCTCTCATAAAAATTACAAAAAATATTCTGAAAATAAAACTCACTAAATTATATGTAATTACTGTATACATATATAAAATAGAAGTTTGAGGAATTTTCAGTATGATTTGTCATCATAAAGGCAGTGAGGCAGAAGTACAGATTTGGTAAAGTAGAGAATTAGAAGTATGTGTTTTTTATTTTGTTTTGAACTTAACATAATTATTGAAAAATTTTAATGTCTTAATACACTGTATTTTGATCCTAATCTTCTCCTGTTACCTTCTCTTATCCTCCTTCCCATATCCCTGCAAAGAACACCTTCCTCTTTGCAACCAGTCCCTCTTCCAGGCTGATGATTGTTTTCAGTCCTCCTCCACCGTCCACAATGGACTACGGATGGACCCAATGCTTCCAGTGTCTTGTCCAGTCAATCTTCCTTTGTAAGGTCATGAATAAAATGGGCACTTCATAGAAATTTTATTAACTTATTGATTTTTTATAAGAAGGTTTTCCACATACACCTCACTTCCCCACTCCAATTCTACTGAGGGTCTTAGGTGGGTTTCTTGGTATTCATTGTGGGGACCAAGAGGCCTCAGTCAGTCTCTGCAGGGATGGGGGAAATATGGTGTGTCAGGTGTGGCTCTTACATTCTTTCTGGTCTGTCTTCGGTGATGCCCTCTGTGACTTGGAGGGCAAAACAGAGATCTGATTTAGTGTTGCTTTCTCTGCAGGATCTCTGTTTTGATGAGGTTTGAGTGACCACAGTGCCTGTCACCATTTCTTTAGAACTGGTTTCCAGGCTGGCCTTGAGAGTAGTATTCATGTTACTGCTTCCTCTGTGGTAATTTCTGGGCCCAGGCAGATGAGGTGGAGATGACCCTTATGGTAGGCAGTCAGCTCTCTTTTCCTGATGCATTGATTTATCATTGTTCATGCCCAATTATTGCCCTCCATGCCCCACACAGGGTCCTATCCACCACATGCCAGCAGCAACGGAACCAGGAACACAGGGCTACTCTCTCCACAGGATCCCAGAGTCCCAGCCACCCCACATGAGCTACCAGGGAACATGGAATCTCTCCATGGGGCCATAAAACAATATTCATCGATAATGTGGGCAGGGCATGGCACACACATTTTCAATCCCAGCGGTCGGGAGGCTGAGGTAGGAGGATCACTGTGAGTTGAAGCTAACTTGAGACTACACTGTGACTTCTAAGTCAACCTAGGCTATATATATACATACAGAAAGAAAAGAAAAAAGTTCCAAATAAAAAGAAAAGGCAAAATCTGGGTGTGGTGGCACATACCTTTTATCCCAGCACTCAGCAGGTAGAGGTAGGTGAATCTCTATGAGTTTGAGGCAACCCAGAGACTACATAGTGAATTCCAGGCCAACCTGGGTTAGAAAGTGAGAACTTACCTTGGGAAGAAAAAAAAAAAATGAAAGAAAGAAAGGCAAAGAGAAAACGAAGTAGGAAAAGGGTCAGAAAGGGAACAAGTCAAAAGTGAGATTAATAATTTAATTATGTCTATTAACTTCTCTATGTTTCATAACAGTGGGCTATAGATTATACTGTCATCATTTCTGTTACCAATGACCACTTAAGTTATGGCATCCACATGAATATAAACTGATCGGTGACTTAGTGGTACACTTCCTTCCTGTGATTTGTAGCTGACAGTGAAGTGTACTCTGAGCCTCTATTGATTGACAAGTGTGCATCTTCCATATTATTTCCATAACTTTTCATTCATTTGTCATCTGGAAAATGCCTCACAGTGTGCTTGGTAATGCTGCCTCTTCTTTCGACCTTCTTTTCTTTGATGTGTGTGCCTGTGTGTAAGTATGTAGGAAGTGAGTGTGTGCCTGTTCATATGAGTATGGGCATGTTTGGAGAAGAGAGGACGACTTTCTGTGTAGGTCTTGCCCTTCATGTTTTTGGAGGCATGGCCTCTCAGGGTTCAGCGCTATGAACCTAAGGCTGGCTGGTCCACAAGTTTCTCCTGTCTTTGCTTCCTTCTTGCTGTGGGCACCCTGGCATACAGACACTGCTGATACCGAGTTCGACTTTTACATGGGTCTGGCAGTCTACACTCGGGTTCTCAACTCACCCATGAGGCGCTTCATTCACTGAGCCATCGGGTCTCCAGCCCCTCCTCTGGGGGTCTTGAGGGCTTGTAGTTGACACTGGCAGTGGGCCAGAATACAAGAGGATCATGAACGTTGGCTATGTTGCAGTTTTGTTTATTTCAGTATCCATTCTCAGTGGGTCAATGCTAGCACATGATTTTGCATTCTGTGTAAAAGCTTCAATTGCCAAATATTTGATAAAATTTGTAGCAAGCCAAGACCAAGAAATATGTGTTTCTTCACCTTCAGGACTTCATAAAGCCTTCAATACACAATATGCATATTGCAATATGCATAGTGAAATAGAAAATATTGTTTACCAGCAAAATTAAGTCTAGGACTCAATTATTGATGGAGGGTCTCTTGGGCTTTGGTCCATAGAGTGCACTTTGGGTGAGCAAGGGGGCCCGGCACCCCTCCTTTTAGGTGAATATTTTTACAAGTATGGTTTTGTTGTTATCTATTTATTTATTTATTTATTTATTTTTGTTTCGGTGGTGGAACTGAAAGAGTTTTACTTGAGTCCCTATTTGATTTTTAGCTCTAATATTTTCCATGTTTTTCTCAATTTGATTTGAATTTCCTTTGACAGGGTGTCCATCACTATGTACGTGGATCAAGAATGGGATTAACCGAACCCAACCTCAGAATCCAGCACTGACAGTGCACAGTGCTTTTTACAAATTTGCAGGTTAATAAAATGAATATAAGCATTGTTTTCCACAAGAAAACCATAAACCAGGCCAGGAAAATGACTCAGTGGTTAAATAACTTGCCACACCTGTGTGAGGACCCGAGTGTGGGTCAGCAGAAATCTCATGAAAGCTGGGAGCTGTGTCAGGATGCTGTGACCCCCAGGTTCCTATGGCAAGAAGGGCCACAAAAACAGGACAGTGGCCCGGAAGCTTGCACACATGCTAGCTTGCTGAATGGAAAAATGAACAGTGAGAGATAATAATACAGTGGAAGGTGGGAACTGACTCCAGAGTTGTACTCTCCCAAGGACACATTCACCATGGTGTGTATACACACACCACACATGAATGCACATCAGCACACACATGAATGCACATCAGCATACACATGCAACACACACACACACACACACACACAGAGAGAGAGAGAAAACCATAAACCCATATTGCATTACTGAACATTCCAAGGACAAATGACATAATACTAATCCAATTGTGTGTGTGGGGGGGGCATGCTCTTCAGAAGTCATGATTTGGTAGTTTTAAATCATTTAAAAATCATCAAGAAAAGATTAAACACTGTATGATAGAAAATAGCTTTTAAAACACAAAGTCTGACAAAGGATATTAAAAAATGTATCTCTCCTTGATAGGGAGAGATACATTTAAGAACAAGTATGAAGGTTGTGGAGACGCGTCAGTCAGTAAAGGGCTTGCCTTGCAAACATGACCCGAGTTCAGTCCCCGTAACTCACATGATGTAGGCTGTGGTGGCCTGCTCCAGTAATCCCAGCATGGAGAAAAATCTCCAGCATGGAGAAAGTGGAGACGGGCAGCGGCTTCTGTCTTGCTGCTAGCTAGCTAGTCCAGTCTAGTTTTTGAGCTCCGGGCCAGTGAGAGACACTGCACCTCTGATATGCGGACAGTGCGTGAGGTGATACCCTATGTCCCCTGGCATCTGCACATGTGCAGATGCACACACACATATGTGTGAACATACAACATACAAAATGTACAGTTCACCCTTTTTTTATGAACAGGAAAAAACAATGAGGACGAATGATATAAAGAACTTGTGTCCAACGCCACCCTCCATCCCTTTAACCAGAGCCAGGTGCTAAAGCCACACTCCAAACTGCTTGATTGTGGTGCGTTAAAGGTATTTTTAAACTCTTTTTGAATTTCACCTTTTGTAGGTTTCACTGTCACACTTCTTTCTCCTTGACTCCGTTCTGTTATTTACATGGCGTGTGACATTCTCTCGCAAGCACAAGGACACATGCCATCCCTGGGCTGAGCATCTCGGTGAGCTGGCAGAGGGGAGGCTGCGCTTCTCCTCCGCCGACAGGAAGGTTTGCTCTGGCAGAACCAGTTCACGCTGATGGGGGCCAAGCTGCGGCGCCGTGGTCGGAGGACCGCGCGACAGCTCTGGGGCCACACCGCGTCCACAGGCCATATGCCTGGCTCCTCTGTCATAAACAGACAACCGCGTGTGCATGCTCCCAGGTGTAATGTCACTGGGACCTCATTTGCAAACATATAAACGAATGACATTCAATTATGTTCAGAGGCGCTGTTGTCAGAGCCACCGAGGAAACAATTTGCTGCTCTCCCGGCGTGCGCCTCTGAGAGCCTTCGCACGTCCTCATCACTCGGTGTCCAACGGACTCCTGAAGAGGGTCGTCCACAGCCATTGTTGAAGTACCACGCGTCCACTTCTGTGACATTTACAGAGACAATGAAATCGAGGGCTATTGTAGAATTAGCTTAGGCGAAAGAAAGTATACATAATAAAATTGGCTGTTTCTTTGTAGCACTGGCCAGTTAGCTAAAAGAAGAAATACCCTGTATCTGCAACTGACCTGATGTTATCAGTAGATGGTGGCAGGAAAGGAGAAGCCACTGGGATATTCTGTCTCCGAGAGACTCTACTCTTGCTAAATAGTGTCATATTTTCAAGTGTTGTCAAGAAACCTTGCTTGTTGTACAAAATGTGTGCATTGAATAAACAATAACATTTTCATCTTACAAGGGTTCTCATAATGACCTTTTAATGTTCCAGGAATGAATGTTGTGGAAGCTAAAATGGTCCATTCCTCTATATCCTTATTGATACTATTATTATTGTTAATGGTAATCAGGAAAAACATTGAAGCAAGGCTCTCAACAATTGCATTATACAACAACAAAATTAGTAATACTTGCCTTTTCATGAAGTTGTTTGACAGTATACATAAACGTGAATTACTCCCACAGAGTCTATTAAATGAGACACAAATCAGGCCCACCCAATGGTCAAGCCTGAAATCTGGGATCATAGAGCCTGCCTTGGCTATAGTGAGATCGAGGCCACCCTGGACAACTTAAGTGAGATCCTGTTCACAATGGATAGTAAAGGGATGTCTGGCGATATATTTTCATGTCTGAAGGTTTGTGTAGCATGCTAGAGGCACTAAATTCCATCCTTTGTACTATAATCCTAATACAACAAAAATAAGTATATGAATACAATCAACATGGCAGAGGAAACTTTAAAAGAAAATCACCTTAGTATCATCTTTATTCTTGTCTCAAAGAATAAATCTCTGAGTCAAAGAAGCTAAACAACTTTTCGTAGGTCAAATCCCGAGAACATTGGAATCAAAAGTACAATGGGGGCAGGAGAGATGGCTTAGCAGTTCAAGCCTTTGCCTGCAAAGCCAAAGGACCCAGTTCGATTCCCCAGGACTCACGTTAGCCAGATGCACAAGGAGGCGCATGCACCTGTAGTTCACTTGCAGTGGCTGGAGGCCCTGGCATGCCCATTCTCTCTCTCTTTCTCTCTCTCTCATAAATAAATAATTATTTTTTTAAGAAAAATAGATAGGTTTTTATGAATTGTAGGATTGTTTACTCGTGTGATACTGCCACTGCCTGACTATTTAGAGTAGAAATGCCTGTTTTACAGCTGCAGCTGGGGCTGGAAGATGGCTTGGGGTGGGATTGGGGAGTATTTGCCACATAGGCTTAGGGACTCAGATTAAGACCCATAGTACCTATGTGAATGCTGGGCTTAGTGGTGCCCATTTGTAATCCCAGGGCTATGAAGGTGGGGCCAAGGAATCCCTAGAGCTCAACCAGCCAAATCAGAGAGCTCTGGGTGCAAGTGATAGGCCTTGCCTAAGTAAATAAGGTGGAGGAGCAAGATGGTGATGCCCAATGCCTCCATCTAGCCTCCACAGGCATGCATGCACACATTGATCCACACACCCCAAAAAGTGCACACATATATTCATGCACACACTCAAATATGAATGTATACGTACATACCTAAAAATAAATAGAGATAAAATGTTAGATGCAACCAATTTCTGTGCCAGAGTCCAAATGAGAAGGAAGGCAGGGAGGTTAGAAGTTCAAGTCTAATAGCTTTGAACACTGACTGGCTGGCTGACAGAAGCAAAATGAAAGGGATTCTGATCAAGGAGACAGCTTGGCTAATGTTTAGAGAACTAACACCAATTCACTGATTTTATAAGCATTAAGCACTATAGGACATAAGTAATAATCTGTACCATGAGCAGTTTTGAGCCAAAGACACAAGGTTGTCTACTGCTTAGTGCATATGTTGTAATAGTCTCAAGGAACATTGCAAGAGAGGAGACAGAATCAATGTCAGAACCACAGGCTGGGAAGGCTGCTTTGAGCCATTGTCCCCATAGTGACCAACTGGTGCATTCATGGCCCCATGGTGACTACTGATTCATCCCCTGTGGAGGACCCTCATTGCAGAACCGCTGGGGGAGGGGACAATGGAGGACAACCAAAGGGGAATAAGACTAATTTGCAGTAGGTTCATATATTAAAATTCTCCGTTAATACATTAAAAAATAGCAATAAATCTTAAAATATTTGGTAATCACCTCTGCAATGGACTATCTCTACATAATGGGTTTTTTGTTATCATGGTTAATCGATGGACAACTCCAGAAACAAACAGTTTCTAACTTTAAGTTGAATACCATTGTGGAACCTCATGCTATTCTGCTCTCTTGCCTGACATGGGAATGGTTGTTTCATCTCACCTATCTTCTCCCAACACACTCCCTGCCTGCTAGTCACTTTGTGACTGACTCAGTTATAAAATCTGCTGTCTCCATAGCATAGTCTTTGTGGTCAAATAACCCAGATGTTACTTATTAATGTTCCCAAACAAAAGACTACTGATCATAAATCTTTCTTTTCATAAAAAAAGGTGAAAGTGTAATGCATGTGTGTGTGAGAGAGAGAGAATGTTAATAAAGCAATGTATTTTATTAATTATTGTTGCTAGTCTCTTATTGTAACTAATTTATAATCGAAACTTTATCATAGGCATGTGTATATGAAAAAAAAATACTACATTTCTCTGTCAACCCTATCCACAGTTTGAGGCATCCAGAGGGGATCTTAGAACATTTTTTTTTCCCGCAGATAAGAACAAACTACTGGAGAATTATTGAAGATAGTGGAAGGAAGGAGTGTTCTAGCCAGAAAGGTCAGAGAAGGACTCTTCTGGACATGACTTTTGAGTAGACACCTGAATCAGGGTACATTCAGTCACACGAATGACCTGGGAAGCACTTTGCAGCAGGCAAGCTCAGTGACTCCGTGGAGGAAGCCTGGCAGGCTGAGCTTAAAGATAATTCGTTTCCTAAATATCAGAAGGCATCAAGAGGCTGTGATTTACTGTTTGAAGAGATCATTCATCCTCCTTTGGTTCACAATAAATCCAGAGGGTGTCATGAAGAGAAGCAGGGAGAAAGGCAAGAAGGCTGCAAAGACTGTTTTTGAGAGAGAGAGAGAGAGAAAGAGAGACAGAGAGACCAGAATACTGATGGGGATGCCAAGTGTGGTGCTAAACGCTCGGCTCGAGAGGTGTTTCCATAGCAAGACTGGTGGGGATCTTAGTGGATGGAATGGAGTGGGAGAGGTTTCTGTTAAGGGGGAAAGTGTGGGGAGATAGCAAGGATACCTGCTACAATTTTGCTTGAAGAATTGAACAGATGGATTTCAGAAGACTATGGCCATATTACAAATGATCAGGTGGATGTGGAAAGATGTCATAAGGATTCCCACTGCTAATACACAGCCATGCTTGTTTATGCAGTGGGTGGCCGTGCTTAGCACCCTGCAGCTGCTAGTGTAGTGACTGGACTCTCTCACTGTGGGCATGGAGAAGCATGGAAGGGAATGGAAACAAAGGGGTCCTCAGATTGAAACCCCCTACAGTAGTTCCCCAGTTTTTGTGATCAATTTTACACTCGTTTTCATTTTCCACACATGTAGAGCGTGGTGTGAATGCAAAATGTCTCCCCTCCCCCCGACTCAGATGTTTTTAATCCTCAGTGGGTGGAGCTGCTCTGAGGGGTCACACAATTTTAGAAGGTGAAGCCTTGTTGGAAGAAGTGTGATGCTGCAGGTGGGCCCTGAGTTTTATTTTTATTTTTTTGCCAGACCAGCTGGTGTTTCCTCTCTGTATCTTCCCTGCTGACATGACAATATGGTTCCAGTCTCCTGCTCTTGCCATATTTGCCTTGCTATGATGTACTTATCCTTGGAATTGGAAGAAGGCACAAAATATTTCCTTCTTTAAGCTGCTTCTGGGTGAGTATTTATTCATAGCAACAAAAATGTTAAAATAAAAGAGAGGCTGATTGACCAGGGGTGGGAAGGGAAAGGGGGGAGGGAAGGAATTTCCATGGGATACTATTTACAATCATGGAAGTTGTCAATTAATTAAATAAATAAGTTAAGTTAAAAAAAAAGAAAGCAACTGACACAGAGTTAGGTCAGCTTGTTAATGGTAAACTTATTTGGAGATTTGCGCTACTTTTAGGAGTCTCAGCTAATTAATTTCCACAAAAAATGCATTTATATTCAAAGTTTCCATACAATACAGAGAATTAAGTTCCCTCTTACCACTAAATATCATCACATATTTATCTAATTGAAAACTTAGATTCTACAAAGTATTGAAATAAGCCCCAAAGCTAATGTCTAATAAAGCAATGAGTGACCATTGCGGTGTGGCAGAGATTTGTTCAAAATCAGCTCTTATGTAAACTGAGGTAGGGCATTCTGTGGCTCCCTCATCAGGAAGATGGAAAATGACTAAACCTGCCTGCTGACTAAGTACAAGGAGAGAATCAAGAACACACGTGGTGTTCTCACTTAGAAAGACATACATCCCTCACTAATATCTTATGATTGGCATTTGACCCCTAACTGAAATTGTCATAGAAAATATAGGAGAATATATTTGATTATAAATACATTTCCCTGGGGCTAGTAGAAACTTTCGTTAAATAAGCATAGAGTTACATAAATAATGGACTACTACAAAGCTGTCAAAATATCTGTAAAGATCTCAGGTATTAAAAATTATGTGAAAGAGGAAAATACAGAAACCTGAAGGGGGCTGGAGAGGTTGCTTAGTGGTGAAGAGGCTTGCTTGCAAAGGTTGAGATCCCAGGTTCTATTCACCAATGAGCTGGATGCACATGTGACACATGCCTCTGGAGTTTGTTTGTGGTGGCTCCAGGCCCTGGCATGTCCATTCTCCTAATAATATATAATCTGTCTCTCTCTATACCTACCTATCTATCATCTAATCTATCTATCTATAATCAATCAATCTATCATCTATCATGTATATATACCATCATCATCATCTATCTACCCATCATATACCTATCTATCATGTATTTATCTATCTATCTGATAAGTAAATGATAAAAATTTAAGAACTGAAAACTGAAGGAGAGATGGAAAATCAGAATTTATGTCTGTGCCTTTGTATTTGCATAGAAAAAATTCTGAATGATCAATGTATAAACCAGAAGTGAAAGAGATGTGGGGAATGCATTATAAATATGGAATAGAGGGTAAGAGCAAGATATATTATTGAATACTGCATCCCCTTTTTGTTAAACTTTGTGGCAATGTTGTCGACTCAAAATACTAACAATAATTTGGAATACTGACTAAAATAAACTGTTCTCAACTTACATCTGGTCAATCTGATTCTCAGTGATAGACAGCAACGAGTAATCTATCACTGGATATTTCCACCATTCTCACTGATAAAGAATGATTGCATCTGATAGGGTGGGATGGTCATGCATCACCAAACAGCTCCAGCATGACTTCATGACAGTGTAATATGCTATGTGCTATTGTTAATTGAAAAATTCTCACTCCATCTTCTGGAGTCACTGAGATACAGTAGCTGGATGTTGCTTGATATTTTGAAAGAATGCATGGATGATGGTACTAACACAATATATAGATTTTCTGCTTGTCCAATCCCAGACCTAACATATAACCTTATGTAGGACTTTTGCTACCATTAGTTTTGAGCTTTGAGCTTAATATATAGCATGATATATAATATGACTACCCTAGCTAAACAAAATGTCTTCTGACAAGTGAATATTGTATATTATTTCAAATTAAAGTGCATTAAACAATATAATAGACTTATCTTTATTAGTACTAATTTATTATTGTAAATAAAAATAACATAAAAATATTGTAGTAGGGAGCTTTAGGTTGCTGGGATGAACTTTTGGACCAGATACAGTTTATACAAGAATGGAATTTATTGTAGTTTATAGATTGAGTTGAAGTTCCACAATGGCAGAAGAAGCTGGCCCACCTTCACAGATCCACTCAAAGAGAAGAGCATCCTTCAGCAGCTCAGGCAAGCACAAGCCAGGAACCCCAAGCAGAGCTCAAGCACTTTCCACATATTTAGTCTGGAAGTAGACCCGCCCTCAAACATGCCTTGGGGCTGGGCCCTATGATCCAGATCCACACACAGTGATGCTTCCTCCAACCAGGCAGCTGGAGATCTAAGCTTTAGGCTTGCATAAAACTCCTGCAGCTGTTAGGGGTCATCCACTTAAACTACTACAAGTATAGTAAAGTGTATAAGACTTAGTGTTAAACATAGAGAGATTCAAATCCTGCTTCTGCTTCCCGTGAGCATTGTAATTTTTGCTCAGTTCTTTGGTATTTTTGCATCCTTATCTGAAATGTGAGGGGAAAAAAAAAAGCATTGAATACTTTATAGAGGTGTGAGAACTGAGATTAGGTATTTAAAATACTTCATTTACCATCTTAACGCGGGCTCTATAAAGAATTGCTAGCATTGTTATTGTACCACTGCAAATAAATCATAATTCAGTTCAGTTTTTCATCAGTTTGTGCTACAACACAATTTTAAAAGATGGCAGATATAATCTGTTTCTTCTAAGCATTTGGGTCAGATAACAAGTTCCTTTTACTCTTACTCACAGTGTATTAGTTAGGAGGAATTTAAAGGCAAGCAAGTGTAATAAAGATGGGAGAGTACCTGGCCAGAAGAGTACAGGATTCATCTAGGTCTGCATGATGCGAGTCAGACTGACTGAGGTGCTGTTAGTAAATATCTTATACTGCACTGTTAAACATAGATTCTTGTTAGCACCTCATGGTAAGATGAGAATTCATAATGGATATGAATAATCCACGCATGATAAATCTGTGATTTAGGATATGGTTTCTGTTTGGAGGAATATGGTAGAGATTAAAAATGCTTGGATAATTTCCATTGTATTTCAATTTCACCATGTTATCCGGCATTAGTTCTTTGCTTTTTTTCAACACTCATTTCTCAGTATTGTAGTCTATACATAATGTTAAACATGTTTGTTTGTAAGTCTGGTATGGTTCAAGGCAAACTTAATTTTTACACTTCTTATTCTTTAATACTTAACTCATCCAAAAGATATTTTGTAAGACTACTTTGATGTCTAGGTTGTCTTATCACATTTTGTAGAATACATTCACTTTTGTTCCTTTGGAAAATGGAAGTCATGGCTTGCTTAAAGTAAATAAATTCCAACACCCATTTTTGGGAGGCAATATGTGAAATTATTCTCTATGTATATCTCTCCTGGGATTTCTGTGTTATTATCTTATTGGCCTACAGGAATGTGCACTGTTGTGTAGGTCATTTGAATTAGATAATTCAAACTTCTTCAGGTCACTTCCATTCAACTGCCTTTTATGGGTATGTTTGCTATGTGGAGGAACATGTAAGTTTATATAAGTGATAATGAAAAATGATAGGGAAAATAGTAATTGATAGTGCATATCCTCAGAAGTGTATATCTTAGTGGCACACTGACAAAGAGAAATATATATATTAACTAAATGTTTATGTTTGTTACAGAAAATCCTTTCACAAAAGAAATAATAATATTTTACCTGAAAGTGCAAAAATCATTAGTTGATATGAGGTAGGAGTTTAAATTTATATTCAAACCAGTCAAACTAGAAATTTAAGTATTATTAGAAAGTTAATGAATGAACATTGGGGGAAGATGTAACATTTTTAACCAAACCTCTTGGGCATAGCATAATAATTTCACAATTTAATAACATGGTAGGCTCACAATTGATCGCATTTTGGATGCCTGGCTAAGAGTTTGGATTTTACTCTGCAGGTATTGACCAAATGTTCCAGAGGCTCTTGAGGAAAATTAGTAATGGAGTTGCACTTTGGGCTTCAGGAAGCTCAAAGCTGGAAAGCATGAAAGCTGAATTAGGTAAGAGGTCTTAAAATGAAGTCTGTGGTGGTGCCAGTTCAGGTAAGAGTTCATAAGAACATGACTTTTGACAGAAGAAAATACAAGCAAAGAATGAAAATGAGTATACACAGTGATTCTTACCTTTCTAGTTGAAGTGAACTGCACATTAGAGTAGCTTAACAAAAAGCTGGATTTACAATGAGTGATTGCTGCTTTCACATCTCATAACCCACAACTCCAGGGGCAATACCAACAATGCCACTCAGGAGGGCCCCCAGTGGAATGGGAGCAGGATGGAGGGAAATGGTGGTACCAACATGACGTGTCCATACTAAGTTTCTAATTAATAAAAAATAGGACTTGGGGGAAAAAAACTACCTGAGTTCAGGATATCAAACAGGTGAATTTAGTTTGCTTCAAGAAGAATAGTGCAGATGAAGTGTGGTCCAGGTGGAGAAGAGACTATTTCCTCTGGCCAGGCTTCTTGAGCAATAGTGACAGCTGGTACTCGGTTATACAATTTTCACCTTTGCAAAGGGGCATGGGAAAGGAAGCAGTTTGTTTTTAGAGAAGCAACACTGGGGCTGTGTGTCTACACTCATCCATGTCCCACTACTCTTTTGCTGCTGAAAGGATGTCCAATTTAGAACCTAAAACTGGTACCTCAATGGTTATACTGTATCCCACCATCTTGTACTTAGAGTATAGGTGTTGTTTGAAACCATTTTGGTAATATAAGAATGTATGATATACAACTTATGGATGAGAGTATGACTAGAGGACAAGGGGATGAGAAGAGAAATGGCCAAAGGTTTCAGGTGAAGCATCTGTCTTTTGCTTGAAGACAGTGGGTTGTCCCTGGTTGCTGAACAATAGCCTACCACAAGTTTCAGTGCTAACCAGCCATATACACAATACATTTCACATTTACCACCAGCCAGAGCTAATTTATTTTTACATTGTGTAAATATTGGTATATTGCTTGTGACTTATATAACATTCTAAGATTCATAAGTGTAAGGACTTTTTGTTGTTCTTTAACATTGGATTCTAATCTAGTAAAGCAGCTAATATATGATTTGAGTTAGAGTTGAATGTTTTCAATTTATGTTTTGAAAGTCATTACTCTATAGAAAAACAGAAAGAGGAAAGTAATTGACCCACATGTTCACTAATTATGCTTACCATGTTTTCTTATTTTTCTCTGTCTCTTTTTATCCAGAGTCAGGTGAAAACCTCTGTAAATCAATGAAGATTATATGAGATAGTGTGCGTGATTTTTTGTTTGTTTCATAGATACCTTTATTAACAGATAATACACATGAATTCTGTATCTGAATATTCTACAAAAAAAACTGTTCAGCCACAGAGTCAATTAAGAAGCTATTTTAAAACATGAATTTCAAAATTAAATTTTATAAGTGTTTGAATGGGTGCATTCTCTTTCAAGAGTAATCATTGTCTAAATGGCAATGAAAATGAATGATTGAAATTCTTTTGACGGGGGGGGCAGGGGGAACAGTATCAGAGAAGCTTTTCTTCACGTTGAATTGCAGAGCCATCTTCGCTGGCTGCATTTGTTTTACCTTGAGGAGAGTTGATTTGAAAATTGTGGTTATTTGAAAACATCTCCATGAGAACCCACATTCCTTACAGAATGCTTTTTTCTTCACCTGAGGGAATAAGTTATTGACATCTTGGTGGCATTCACAGTCTTAGAGGACATGATAGAATGTTGATAAGCTGAGGACAATACTATAATGACATTTTGCAAACTGGCTGTAAGAGAAAAAGACAATGGACTTGATAAAAACACAAAACTGATGTTAGATTAATAACTGCAGATGACATCTTCAAAAACACAAAGGAGATGGAGTGGGTGTCTTAGCAAGTAAAGCGCTTGTGACACAAGCATAAGGAAACCCCAGTACCTATATAGGAAGGCCAGCTGTAACGTCATGGATCTGCCACTCCAGGCATGGGGAAGGTGAGATAGGCTATCTCTTGTTTTGCTGGCTGGATATTCTACAAAATAGGGTTCTCCGGGTTCAGTGGGAGACTCTGCCTCAAAAAATAAGGTGGGGAGTGATTGAGGAAGGCATAGACTTGCTTTCACACACATACACACAGATATACACAAGTGTGTCCACACACATATGAACATGCATACACGCATATACACTACACACACTGAAACAAAGAACACTGTCATTCACAAAGGATCTAGCAAATGGCAGAGTAAAAATTAAAGTTTATGTCTACCCAAGTGCAAAATGAACAGTCTTCTCTAAACATTAAGATACTGACTCATATACGCCAAGGTGTATATTTAGAATGGAAGGGAGCATTCAACGTTGAGAAGTTTTGGATATCCTTTCAAGTTTAATGGAGACATTATGGACCCATTCAGAAGATCCTATAGTGTATACCTGTTTTATTCTCATATGGTGCTCAAAAGATTCATACATGTCTATAGATGCTTGAATTTCACATATTTTTTAACCTTTTCAAAGTTATTCTATTTTATCCTCATAGTGTCCTGGCAAAAGAGACTGTGAAACTCCCAGCATTCTCATTCCACGACAAGGTAACCAAGGGCTTCAGATGAATGATGTGTCCAGTGTCCTGCAGTTTTATTTAGCCCTGCTGAGCTACAGATAATTATGGCCCCTAGTCACATCTACAACAAGTACTTTATTTCATAAGGATTCATAATTTTCAAGAATGTCCTTACTATTATTAATTGGGAGATTAAGCTGAATGGAAATTGTAAGTAATTAGACCCATTGTTATTTGAAGTTAGTACAAATTTTAATATTATAGATCATCTTTTTCTAAATAATATCTTATTTCTGTAGAATGAAAAAAATAGAACAGATATTCTGTGAGATCATTCTTGTTAGATCTGCCACCTACAGCCTTTATCACATCATGTCTCCTCCCTAATTATAAGGCATACTGAAGACACCAGTACAAAGCTGATATGTGCCCTCAATGTTAAAATATAAAGACCTTAATTATTATCTGGGTTAGATAAAATTCTGATGGAATATACAGTCTTGATTCTCAGAGAATAAAATTAGACTAAAAAAAAAGAAAAGTCTAAAAAGACCAGGAAGCAAAAAGTTGGGGTAGGCAAAGATGGGACCCTGCTTTTTGGTACAGGTTAAGAAAGCCCAGTGTGGGAATAGGGGATTGAACCAATGCACTAGCCTTGGAAAACAGTAAGAACTGAGAGACTAATAGATGACAGGGTGTTACAGATGAATTCACAAAGAGTCACAGAGGAAAAGGAGTCCGATGCTAAGGATACTGAAGAACTGGGAAGAAATATGCTATTCCTTCAGTAGGCGGCTCAGGTAACAACCTGCTTCCCAGGGCTCCCCATTTCCTGTAAAGGGAATGCCTGGACTTTTCCATTTACCTGAATACTTAAAACTCTCAGAGGAAAGTCAGTGAAAGTACATAATGCAATGTAGAATCAAAGGAAGAAAAAGTAAATGTACTTTAGATCTTCCGGAAAGCAAAGTAATTTGTAAAGAATTTTAGATTATAAAGAGAAGGATGTTGTATTCTCACCATGCTTAGTAGAGTGAGAACTGGAAATGCAGAAAGGTATATGTGTGTACATCCTCTGCAGATGAGTGTGAACACCCACACATTGAGTGTGCATGGATGAGCATGTGATGCAATATCTATTGTTCTATGTCTAAATATAATTTACTTGAGAATCATATTACTAATATTTGCAGGGAATGTTTCTTGTGAAGACAAATATAGTTTATTCCTGTAAAATGAAAAAAAAAAAGCCATAAGGCTTTCTAAGCAAGCACCTTTGAACACAGCCATTTCTGTAGCCCTGTTTTAGTGATTTTTAAAAAGCAAGCCAAGCTAGGTGTGGTGGTACACATTTTTAATCTCAGTACTCAAGATGCCAAGGATTGCCATGAGCTTGAGGCCACCCAGAGACTACATAGTGAATTCCAAGTCAGCCTGTGCTAGAATGAGACCCTATCTTGGGGGTAAAAAGCCAAAATGCTTAAGTTAGCTTTTTTTTTTTTTTAACTTTATTTGAGACAGATGAATGAGTGGGCATGCCAGGGGGCCTCCAGTCACTACAAACAAACTGCAGAAGCATGTACCACCTTGTCCATCTGGCTTACATGGGTCCTGGGGAATTGAACCTGGGTCCTTAGGTTTGCAGGCAAGCACCTCAACCACTAAGCCATTTCTCCAGCCTGAGTAAGCTTAATTTCATTGTGTTGCTTATAATTTCTTTCTTTAAAAAATTTTTACTGCTTATTTTTAATTTATTTATTTTAGAATGACAGACAGAAAGATGCACAGAGAGAAAGAATGGGCATACCAGGGCCTCCAGCCACTGCAAAATCTAGATGTATGCACCACTTTGTACATCTGGCTTACATGGGTACTGGGGAATTGAGCCTTGAACTGGGGTCATTAGGCTTTACAGGCAAGTGCTTAACTGCTAACCCATCTCTCCAGCCCCTCTAATTTATTTCTTTTGAGAGAACATTTATGCTTATATAAGAATTTCATTTATACATTGTATATACATGTACATACATATAAATACATATGTAAATTCTAAAAAAATAAAAAAAAATATTTTTGTCAGCAGTTTGGTACATATAATTTCTAAGAAAACACCAAGGCAGAAAACTATGGAGATAATTAAGATGAAGTCTAAATTGTCAAAAAAGATTGTGGAATTCTGAGCAATGTTAGCCTCATAGAATAGACTTGTGTATATTATGCTACGTATTATCATAAACCTCCCTGAAATATTAGCTATTAACTAAACTGGAACTTTAAAGTGAAAATTTTATTCATTTTAGAGTTTGACTATTGTGTTGGCGTAAACAAGAATGAACCAAGTACTAACCTGCAGGCGATGGAGACGTGCTGTGTCAGAACCATTTCAACTAGTTTCCCTGAGGTTCTGGAGTGAAAATAAACTGTGTGTTTTAGAAGTACCATTCATTTTTGGTTTTGTTTTTATATTAAATTCATGATATTTTTTTGGTGGGGGTGGTTTTGAGGTAGAGTTTCACACTAGCCCAGGCCGACCTGGAACTCACTATGTAGTCTCAGGATGGCCTTGAACTCACAGCCATTCTCCTACCTCGGCTTCCAGAGTGCTGGGATTAAAGGCATTTACCACCACGCCCAGCTATGATAATTTTTAACTAATCTGTATTTTGGTTTTTGTAATCACTGTAAAGAAATGATGAGAAAGAAAGAAGGGAGAGAAAAAGGAAGGAAAAGATGAAGGCAGCTATGAAGGGAGGAAAGTATGGAGAGGTGAGGAAGGAAAACAAGGTTGGAGAGAAGGAAGGATTGTGCGGAGGGAAGGAAAGGAGGAAGGATGGAAGAAAGGACCCACGGAATCAAGAGAACAAGGAATGGAGAAAGAAGGGAAGAAAATATGAGCTATTTGAAGATTCCATGAAGGAACTCAAATTTCATTAAGTAAACCAAAATCAGGTATAAATGCTTATCAAATGTAGACATGTACATCTTTGCATTTTAGTCTCACCTATTAAAAGCCTGACAACCTTCTAGCATAGAAAGAAATGCATGACAGGAAATATCATATGTTAGTACTATTTACTGACACAAAATTCAAGGGCAACTTTGAAATTCTATGAGAATAGTGATCGCTATGATGTTCTAACAAATAAAATGTGAGAGTGTAAGTCATCCTCCTTCTTCCAAAATTCCTAGCTATGTAAAACTGTGCTCATTAAATACCCACAGCACGTTCTCATAGTATGCCTTAGCATGTAGGACCCAGACAGGGGGTGGGGTAGAGAATAATGTGTTTCATACCTATTTGATAAAAACTGAGCTATATAGGAATCTTTTCTTAATTGGAAAAAGAAAAAAAATGGAAGATGTAGGGAGGTAAAGAGGGAGAGAGAAAGAGAGAGAGAGAGAAAGAGAGAGACCAGCACAGTTTCTTTTTCACTACACTTTTCATATAATTCTTATTACTTAAAAAGGGGATAAAAAAATGGATTCTCTTAGCTTACATTCCAGAATCGATTGATTAATGAAGATGTAGAAAGCAAACGAGATAGGTTAAAAAGGTTAGAATGTCAAACAAAGCGGAAGAGACGGTAGGTGTAGAACATTAAGGATAAGTTAAATACATGAGATGTTTATGTACATAAATTCATTTATTCAATTATGTTTTATAGCTTTTGACTCTATTCTAAGATTACATTGCCAATTGAGTTTAACAAACATTTTTTTTTTCAGACTCACAATTTAAAGATGTTTCAACATTGAAAATTGTTGTGAATAACATAGAAAAACTATTCCTTCTGGAAATATCTCTGAACCTTGGGTTCATTTAGTCTCATCAGTGACCCACTATGAAGCACAGTATTTATTTGCTGTTTAGTAGTTTCTGGAAGCAGAGATGAAAAAGTCATTGCATTGCTCCAAATTACCTTAGAAATTGCCATAATTTGCCACATCATAATGCAAGCCTGGATTTCTCCAGGAAGACACTGGCCTCCGTTTAAATGTCAGGATGGTATTTTAGCTCTGCTGACTCATAGCCGTACATGAAACTCCATTTATTTCAATGCTAATGAAGGCTTATTTTGACAAATAATTCTATTTATTTCACTACTTCATCATCTACTGAGATATTATAAAAACCAAAGCAAAAAATCCAAACCCTTTGTGAAGTAAGGAGCTCATTCCATTTTAATATTTTTATGGTCTGCTTTTTCATGTCTCCTATCAGTAAATAATGCATGAGAAAACCTGCAGTACTTTCACTAGCATTATTCTTTAAATATTAAATATTGTTTTTGAAAATGTTTGAACTATGAATAGTTATGCACAATGATTCTCCTGTTGGAAATAAAGTCTGATATTTTTCCATTTTCTCCTTTGATGTCCTAGCATACTAATTCTGTACAGGTGACTACTGAATTCCTCTGAAAAGTTATGAAATTTACAATTTCATGTAAAAAACAAGAATACAGATATTCTTTGAAAGAATGATTTATATGTTCAATAGGAAGTTACGTATTTTTTCAAGGACATTAGATTCTTGTTGACATAGATTTTACACCTAAAGGTATGTTAAGATTTTTTTTTAAGTGAAGGTCATGACAGCCACAGATGTATAAATAAAATGATTTTGTATATTATGTGATCTGAGAGCTACTAGAAAACACTTTCTTTAAATTGTAAGCCTTCAAAAGGACAGTTTATACTGCTCCTATGTAAGGGGGCATCTTATTTTAAAAGTCTCATATCCACTCTTCATACCATTTTACCACAAATATTGAGGGAGAAAAATCCTCAACATACTTGGTTGGAGCTTTTTAAAATAAGGACAGAAATTGCAGTTGTTTAAAAATAAGCTAAAATAAGTCTAAGATAGAGGCTGCCAACGGAGGAAGGCACATTGCATTCTGATAGTACTCTAAACCATGCAACACCCAACTGCAGCTTCTTGTCTTTTTAAGGAGTGTGTGTGTGTGTGTGTGTGTGTGTGTGTGTGTGTGTGTGTGTGTGGTGGACACAGATGCATGTTCCTTTTGCAGCAGGCAATCTCTACTCACCTGTGACAAGTGTGTGGGAGAAGACTTGTCTGCGGTGGCCAGAGCTGCTCACCTGCGACAGGGTGGGTGCGGATTATATCTCACTGGTCTCTTCTCCCCTTTATGGGACTGGGGTTCCGGGTGCCCAAGGCCTCAGATGTTTATGTGGGATGTGGACTTTCAAACTCTAGTTTTTTGGGACACTCTCAGGCCCTCATACTTATCCAGAAGATACACTTAACCACTGAGCCATCTCTCCAGCTTTCTTTTTCTTTCTTGTCTACCTATATGTGTGTATGCATGTCATATGTGTGTGTGAGATCATGTATATGCAGGTGCCCATGACCTGTGCTTTTGTTTGCTCATCTTGTGGCTGGGAAGATGCCTCAGTGATAGAAAGCACTTACTAGAAAAGCCTGCTGGCCAGGGTTCAATTCCCAAGCCAGCCATATAAGCCGGACGCAAAAGTGGCACAAGCATCTGGCATTTGTCTGTAGTGGCAAAAGTCTCTGGCATGCCCATATGTGTGCCCACACATGCGCACATGCACACATGCACACATACACACGTGAATTTTTTTTAAATTAAGCAGAATATAATAGTGCTTACCTCATGTATTACCTCAATGTCCACAAAGAACTAACAGTATCTCTCCAAAAATATTCCATGAATTTATCCATGACATCTGATAAACAACTTTGTGTTGACAAAATACCTTATCACTCTTATAAGTTACTGGTTTGTGACCTATTGCATATAAATGTTACTTTAATAAAGGTACACATTTGCATTCCTGGGTATGGATAAACTTGAAATCAGAGGTATAGTGAAAAGAGCTATTAGCAGTGTCAGAACAATCACCAAGGAAATGTGACTATCTGCCAAACAGCATTCACCTTTGTTAGTGGAAAATAATCCTTACAGAGAAAGGAAGACTCACTTATAAAAACCAAAACAAAAAATCTTTTGAAAGCATTAAATGACCAAGACTCAATCTTAGCAGGATTCCAACTTAACAATTTGATATTTCTTCATATTGAATTATCAAGAAGCTATCTAATTTCGGGCTCTACAGAGATGCAGTGTAAAATGATGCTCTAATTGCCTACTGAACATTATAGCCAACAGGTATATGTTGGTCTAAGTTATGTGCCTTCTTATAAATAGCTTTATTCTTTTTTTAAAACAAACAGGTGATTTTTGCAAGAGAGAGAGAATGGGCAATGGGCATACCAGGGCATTTTTGCCATATCTGCCTTTACATGGGTTCTTAGCAATCAAACTCAAGCCAACAGACTTTTCAATAAAGTGCCTTTAACCACTGAGCCATCTCCCCAGCCCAATAAATATATATATTTTTTATAGTACCCAGTGTCTGTTTTGTGTTGAATGTTATAGAGTCTGCTACATGCCTAGGGGTTGATATTACCAGTCAGTATCAGTGGGAGGTTCATAATCACAGTCTCGTGGGACAGGAGAGATGAAAGGACAATCAATATAGTATAAAATTTGCCAACAATTTTTTTTTCTCTCTCATATGTGTATGGACTTCTGTGTGATTAGGAAGAAAACTCAGTAGCAGAGGCCAGTAAGCTGAAGAGGAGATATAAAGGGAATCAAAAGGGAGGGAGGGGTACTTAATAGGATGGTATTGTATATATGTAAGTAGAAGAACAGATTAATGGGGGTGAAAAGGCCTAAGTGAGGTCAGGGGAAGAGATTGAGAAAGGAAAGGTGGAGGGAGGGCTAATCAAAATCTAAGAGGATATAAATAAGTCATGGAAACCTATTTTTTGTTTTGAACAATGGAACACACAGGAGCCATAGATTGTTACCAGAAAATTTTCAGTGCCAGGGATGGGATACCTTCCATTGAGTTGTTGGCCAGAGAGGTCCGATGCCCCCCCAAACATTACAGGCCATTGCCAAGGACCTTGGTTTCCCCCAGGGAATAGATGGTAAGACCCTATTGCTGAAGACTGCACATACTTGGGCTGCAAGGTCACTGAGAAATCTTGCTGGAGCTGAGCTGAAAACTTACTCCATGTAGACCAGCTGATAGAAAGCTAGAAAAAGCCACGCTGCATTCAGTTCAATGGGAGAGAAATCACCAGTGAAGATACTCAACAGTGTACACTGCAAGCCAACAACTTTTAAAACTATTATTTGCATTGTGTGCACAGTGCCAACACACAAGTAGGCTTGAGCCAAAGCTGTGTGTAGAAAGATGTACATCCAAGTGGAAGATGCTAGAACTTTCTTAGACCTTCTGGACTTTTTGTGGTCCTGCCAGATATGTCCACTCACATCCTTAATTCTCAACAATCTCACCATGTACAACTTTGTTACTCCTAGTGGTCAGGAGAAGCCAGACTTTAAGGAAAGGCAAGAGTGCCCCCAGGAATGTCACCTCAGACCAAGGCAGTGTCCAGACTAAGGGCTCAGATCAAACAGTTGCTCAAAGAACTTGACTCCAGAGACAAGGAAAGGCAGGACCGTGTCTCCCTGAAGCTCTGGACACTCCCACATGCCCTGAATTGACAGCCCAGGAACAAGCCAAGAAATACAACAGGAATGGAATGAGTACTCTGCTGCTGCCGCTGAGCCTCATCCACAGTGCTGACTTGGAGGTGACCACATTCTCCTGCAGGCCAGGGAGGTCAGTGAAGAAATGAAGACAAGTGGCTAATGCATAATGTCATGCTGCAAAGGAAGTCAGCCACACAAGGGAGCTGCTCATAGGCAGGAGCAGCGGGGACACACGGGAAGAGCACCAGCCTGTCTCCCTGGCTCACATCGCCCTCTTGCCAACGGCAAACCACTACCAGTGTGGGATGCCCAGAGGAACGACTAGAATGGGTTGAAGTTCATTGTCCAGAAACTATCAGGGACAAACCTGCATGGAGGACAGAAAGAAATGGATTAGGTCCTTAGTTTGTAGCAAGGAAAGCACAGACGAGAGCTGTCTGGCCCTCAGAAAGGAAAGGTTGGGATTTTAATTTTATCTTTTTTTTTTTTTTGTGAGTGTGCAGCTGTTTATGTGTATATATGGTGTGTTCACATGCCATGTATGTTTGGGGGGGCACATGTGTATATGTGCATGCGTGTAGAGGCCAATGTCTAGTGTTTTACTTAGTCTCTCTCTACCTTATTGTTTTGAATTTTTAAATACTTGTATTCATTTATTTGTATGAGAGAGAGAGATAGAGGGAGAGAGAGAGGGAGAGAGAGAGAAAGTATGGTTCTGCCAGGGTCTCTTGCCACTAAAAACAAACTCTGGGTACATGCTCCACTTTGTGCATCTGGCTTTATGTGGATACTGGGGAGTTGAACCCTGGCTACAAGCACCTTTAGCTGTTGATCCATTGCACAAAACATCCTCTTTATTTTAATTTTTTAACATAGTCTCTCAGTGAACCTGAAACTCACTGAATTGGCTGAACTAGCTAGCCAGCAAGTCCAGCACTTGAATAAAAACTGACTTTTACAAGCGGGTGGGGATCCAACTCAAGTCCTTATTCTGGTGCGTCAAGTACCCTAACCACTGAGCGATCTCCCCAGCCTGGGAGTAGGGATTTATAACAGGGTTTAGATTTGTATCCAACTATTTCAGGATGGCTTTGGGTTGTGGAAGCAACTCTGGAAATGCAGTCAAGAGAAAGGGAAAGACCACAGCTTGGGCAATTCAACAACCTTTGTTCAGGAGGTGATGGGAGCTCAGAGCTGAGGCATGGGAGAGAAAGTCTCAGCTCCTGTGAAGGTACCCTGGAGGGCTGCCCGGCATGGCCCGCGGGAATCAGTCTTGGTTTTCTGCTGGCTTTGTTGGAGGCCTGTTGGAAACGCGTTGTGGTCAGACACCAGCATGGGAAATGTTTAGCCACGTGTGTGGTGAGTGTTCTCAGGCACACCATGCTTGCAAAGGATGGCCACCAGCACTGGACTGAGAAGTGTAGGGAACTAGGAGGAACAGACTTTTGGTTTATTTTTGTATGTGTGTCACCGAGATTGTCTGAGGAGGAGGAAAGACAGGCTGAGGGTTTGTAGTGAGGAGCAGCGGTGTGAGGGATGGCTCTGCAGGTGTGGAAAATGTTTCACAAAATTGGAAACATTCAGTGGCTCTGTTCAAGTTGAGTCAGTTCTTTGGCCAAGTTTGAGGAGAGTATGGAAATGATGGGAGGATGGAGAAGAAAACATGGGTCTTAGGAGAAATGGACTTTCACTGGGTGTTTATCTGCATAGTCTGACTCAGTGTGTCACAACTGTAAGTCCACATCAGGAATGACAAGTGGTAATTGAGCTCTCTGTCTCTCCATTATCCAACTCAACCTATCTTTTACATCTACCGAATCACTTAAGTACTGCTTTTTCCTCAAAAACAGAAACCACACATGGAAACTACCTCTTTCTGCAGCTACAGTCTCATTTTTATGTTATATTTCTTCTTACTAATGTATATAACATACACTTGTTAGTGCATATTAAATATACAAAATCATGTGTTTCATTATGATGTTTCAGAGACAGTGATTATGATGTCACTGTCCATGGACCTTGAGTCCTTCTATTGCTTTTTACTTTAAAAAAAAAAAAAAGTCCTGGGAACTGGGAAATGGACTAGCGGCTAGAGCCTTTGCCTCTGAACCCAAAGGACCCCAGTTCGAATCCCCACGACATATGGGAGCGGGAAGCACGCCAGCCCGATGCACAAGGGGGCCCTCTTGTGGCCTAGGGCACCTCATGTGCCCGTTCCCTGTATTTATCCCTTTCTCTTCTCTTTCTCCCTCATATTTAAGTAAATAAAATATTTGGGGCTGGAGAGATGGCGTAGCGGTTAAGCGCTTGCCTGTGAAGCCTAAGGACCCCGGTTCAAGGCTCGACTCCCCAGGACCTATGTTAGCCAGATGCAGGAGGGGCCGCAGGTGTCTGGAGTTCATTTGCATTGGCCGGAGGCCCTGGCGTGCCCATTCTCTCTCCCTCTCTCTATCTGCCTCTTTCTGTCCCTCTCTGTCTCTCTCAAATAAATAAACAAAAATAACAAAAGAAAAAGTCCCAAGACCAGCTCTTCCCACTATTTAAGTAACAGTTTGATTGCAGAATAATTGACATGAAGTATAACTTATGAGCATACAACATTTGCGTCAGTGATTTAAAGGCACTTATTATTTGGTATGTGCATCTATATGTGAAGTACTGTGGTGTAGTGTGTGTTTGCATGTGGTGTGTGTTTGTGTGTGTGTGTGCAAGTGTGTGTGCCTCCTCTGTCCTCTTCCATGCTGTTTACTTGAGAAGGAGTCTCTCAATGAACCTAAAGTTGCCTTTTTTTTTTTTTTTTTTGGTTTGACTGGCGGACTAGGAAGCCCTGTCTATTCTCTCTACTCTGCCACACACAGCACGGGGGTTGCAGTTATGTGTGGCCACGCCAGGGTTTTTATGTGGGTGCTAAGTGTTGAAATCAGGGTCTATCATTTTTCTCCATAATTCTAGTCTCTTATTCAGGTGTGTGTGTGTCTGTGTGTCTGTGTGCCCGCACGCATGTGTGTGTAGGCATATTCACATGTGACAGGTGTGGCAATCAGAGATTGCTGCCAAATGTCACTATGGCTCCTTCTCTCCTTTACTTGCTGAGGCAGAGTCCCTAACGTGGACACGGAGCTCATCGGTCTGGCTGGTCTGGCTGGTCTGGCTAGTCAGCTTGCCCCAGACTTGCCTCCTCTCTGAATCCTGCGTGCTGGGGTGACACATGGATTTTCAAAGTCTCTTAGCTCTTACAGGGGTGCTTGCGATCTGCATGCTGGTCCTTACACTTGCACTGTTTCTTTCCCTATAGAGCCATCTCCCAAGACTCATGTGTCTATTTCTTTTATACATTATGTTACAGATATACTCATATTTTTATATTTTCTCTTATTCCCTGCATCAGGTCTATGAGCACCTGTATTTTGTCTGATTTTTTATTTGAAAAATACTTGCATAACATATAGGACATATCAAAAAATAGATTTGAAAGCTGAATGGATACCCCTCATAGATATATACTCAATACATTAAAAAATAGCATAGAATATGTTTCAATAACTATTTTTCAGTGAATGAAGTTTCTTAATGTGAACTAACTAAGCAGAAATAATTTAATGAGAAATATAACATAGATTTGAAAAACCTGTATCATGTACAAGTCAGGTTTTCTTTTCTTTTCTTTTTTTTTTTTTTTTTTTTTTTTTTTGAGGTAGGGTCACGTTCCACCCCAAGCTGACCTGGAATCTACTATGTAGTCTCAGCTTGGCCTTCAATGCATGGTGATCCTCCTACCTCTACTTCCCAAGTGCTGGAATGAAAGGTGAGGCCTCCATGCTGGAAACAAGTCGGTTTTTATCTGATAGATGTAGCACCTTCCCATGGAGGTAAAAAACAATTACATAGTACTTATACTGAGGCAGACAGTGCTGAGAGAAGTGCTTCTCTCTGGGAACTTTTCATTGGTGTTTATAACAGGGTAGAATAACACTATGGGATATTTAGCTAAAGCTGTAGACCAGGGCTGGAGAGATGGCTTAGCAGTTAAGACATTTGCCTGCAAAACCAGAGAACCCAGGTTCGATTCCCCAGGACCCACATTGGCCAGATGCACAAGGGGATGCACACATCTGGATTTCATTTGTAGTGCCTAGAGGCCCTGACATGCCCATTCTCTTCTCTCTCTCCTTCTTTTTCTGTCAAATAAATAAATATAAAAACATCTGTAGACCAAATAAACCTTTAGTTTTGAAATATCTGTAGGACTTCATATTTGAACTTCTAATTTTATATATTGGTTTTCAACATCCAATTGTTGGAGTCCCTTCTCTTGAACCATATAAAGGTTAGGAGTACTTGGAGTTAATCATGATCACATATATCACATTAAAAAAATAGACTAGGGGCTGGAGAGATGGCTTAGCGGTTAAACGCTTGCCTGTGAAGCCTAAGGACCCCGGTTCAAGGCTCAACTGCTTAGGACCCATGTTAGCCAGATGCACAAGGGGGCGCACGCGTCTGGAGTTTGTTTGCAGTGGCTGGAGGCCCTGGCGCGCCCATTCTCTCTCTATCTTCCTCTTTCTCTCTGTCTGTCACTCTCAAATAAATAAATAAAAATATTAAAAAAAAAATGGACTAGGGCGCACGCGTCTGGAGTTCGTTCGCAGAGGCTGGAAGCCCTGGCACGCCCATTCTCTCTCTCCCTCTATCTGTCTTTCTCTCTGTGTCTGTCGCTCTCAAATAAATAAATAAAAAATGAAAAATAAATAGACTATAGGTACCGAAGATGACTTAGTGATTAAGGAGCTTGCCTGCAAAGCCTAAGGACTCAGGTTCGATTCACCAGTGCCCAACATAAAGCCAGATACACAAGGTGGTACATGCATCTGAAGTCATTTTGCACTAGCTGGAGGACCTGGCATGCCCGTTGTCTCTTTTTCTCTCCCCCACTTTTCTCTCTCATAAAAAGTAAAGAAAAAAATAAACTCTCCTAGGTCTTTAATTCCAGCACTCAGGAGGCAGAGGTAGGAAGATTGCTGTGAGTTTGAGCCCACCCTGAGACTACATACTGAATCCCAGGTTAGCCTGGGCTAGAGCGAGACCCTACCTCAAAACCCCTCCCCTCCACAGCAGAGTCTAGCCCTTTCACCCTCAATTTCCTTGTCAGCTCTTACATTACTAGCTTACTTTGCTCCTCACAAACTGTATTTTATGTCTTGTTTTCTCCCATCTTTTCTGTCTCAGCTTTATTTTCTGACATCTTCTTTGCTAAAATAAAGATGTCAAGCTGCTTTCTCACTTGAAAAATTTAATGGCTGGTTTGTTGCTTGTGATAAGTCCTAAACTCTTCACTGTACTAGTGACCCACAGCTGCATAACAATCAGCATAAACATACTGCCTTAAATAGAACTCATTTATTTATTACATCTCAGTCTCTGTGGGTCAAGAGCTCAGGGATGAGTTGGCTGTGGCTTCCATGTCAGGGTTTCAGAAGCTACAACATGTAGACCAGTACTGCTGCCTTCAGAGCTGAAGTCTGGCTGGGGAAAGAGGCCCGCTCCAAACTCACATGGCTGTTGGCAGCACCAAGTTCCCTGAGACATGTGGAACAGATGCTCTTCTGAGTTTCTTGCTGGTTGTTGGCCAGGAGCAATCTCATGGGTCTCCCCATCGTGCGCACTTGCTTCTTCAAAGCCAGCACTGGAGAGAGACTCCTTGCATGACAGACTTTACAATCTTAGGTAACAACCCATCCATCACCTTTGTCATGTTTTATTGTCCCAGGCTCTGATCATACTCAAGAAGAACTGATTATATGGGGCCTGGATGCCACAAGACTATCTTAAAGTCTTTTGGCCACATGCATCAAGTCATAAATACTTATAAAATCCACTCTCAAACTTCCTCCTATCCCAGTGCTGGATATTACATCACACTGCATTGATTTTCCTGGGAACTATATCAGATCACACAAATATCTACATTTGTATTGACTGCATGTTTTTCTCTGCTTCTGTCAGTGCCTGAATTATACTTTTTGCACCTTATATGCCGAAAATCTTCCCACAGACTCGTGCAATAATCCCATCTCTTCTTCGAACTCATCTGGTCTCACCAGGCAGAATTATCAGGAACTGCTTCCTGTGTTCCTATACCCCCCTTGCATTCTCTGTCTCTCTCTCTCTCTTTCACCCTTCTCTTCCTTGCTTGCTCTTTCCTCTCTCTCCTCTTCTTCCTTCCCCCCCTCCCCCTTAGGACATAGCTTTTGGCACTAAATCAGAAAGTTTAAATCTACTGAGAATATGTAGTTTTCTATTATCATGTATCGCCATATCTAACACAGGATCTGAATAATAATTAAAACTTTGTTAATTAAAGGTGGAACCACCTTTAATCCCAGCACTTTAATCCCGGGCTGAGGTAGGAGGATCACAGTGATTTCAAGGCCAGCCTGACACTGCCTGGTAATTCCAGGTCAACCTGGGCTAGAGGGAGACTCTACCTTGAAAAACCAAAATAGGCAAATAAGTTTTAAATATAATTTTAAAAAAACTTTGATAAAGACGTGAACAGTTAGGGATGGGGGGCTCCGTGTGCGAAGTGCTGTCAGACATCCACAGGGACCCCCAGGACACACAAAAGCTGCTGGGTGAAGCAGTGCCTGCCTGATATGCCAAGGCTAAGCCAATGGAGACAGGAGGACCGCTAAAGCTTCCCGGCTATGTAATCTGGCAGAAGCATAACCTCGAGATTCAGTGAGATCCCCTGCCTCAAAACGTAAAGTGGAGAGAGACTGCACAGGGCACCCAACATCAGCTCCTGAGTACCACACACGAGTGCACACACCAGCACACATGTGCTCCTACCACACGTAAAACTGCCCATACACCTGGGTACCACTCACACTCACACGCATCCCCTCCTCAAAAGAAGTCGACAATTATTACAATAACTTAAAATATTTCTTGACATTGTGAGTACTATCACCAATCTATAAGCAACTCGCTAGGCAATGTGGTAATTTAATTTTTCATTTTAAATCATTGTAGCTCGTGTGTGCACATGAATACAAGTTGTACTTAGTTTAAAGCTCTGAAGATCAAGTGGAACATTCATGAAAATCAGTCAAATAATTAAAAGTGTATAAGTATACAATCCCTTGATACATGTGGAAAACTGATTCTAGTACCAACATACCAAAATCTATGCATGCGAAAGTCTCACAGCTAGTGGCATACTCTTGCATATGCCCTATTATATCCTCCCATTTACTGCATTATCACCTTCAGGTTACATATAATGCCAAATATAATATAAATGTCACATAAATAGTTATACTCTATTACGTTACGGAAATATATGTTACATTAAAACCATGACAAGAAAAAAATGTCTTACCATGGTCATTACAAATGTATGTATTTTTGACCTGTTTAACCTGTGGTGGAATAAATCCATAGATTTGGGACCCATGATTATATAGGGCCCAGTATGCCATAATCAAGCATGAATTATTTTTCTACTTGATGGATTAAATAGGTTGTATATTAAACTTATATTCTTCTCCAATAAGGAGTTATGAATGAATGGGCTATAGAGTTTGCTTAGTGGTTAAGGTACTTGCCTGCAAAGCCTAAGGACCAATGTTCTACTTTCCAGGTCCCACATAAGCCAGATGTACAAGGTGATGCAAACGCACAAGGTGGCACATGTCTGGAGTTTGGTTGAAGTGGATGGAGTTCTTTGTGTGCCATTTCTCTCTGTCTCTCTCTCATAAAAATAGCAACAAGGAGTTATGAAAGATCATTTTAATAGTTGTAAATGAATCATCAGTTTTCCTTACTGATTTTCATAGTATATATGCATGTAAATATATATAGCATCTGTGTGTATGAACATCTGTATTCATATATAATTTATATATACATATTAATTAATGTATTATTTGAGCACTTGAACTAACAGGTAAACGTCTTATTCAGTCTGATTGACTAAGGTCTCTATGAACTTGGAATAGACACACGTGAGTATTGATTCTGTTCAACAAACTAGGTAATAAGAATAGCAATGTATCTTTCTTCCCGGGGTGAGGGAGTCATATAGGGCAATTTTCAGTAACTGGATATTTATTATTGCTAAAACTGTGTTTTATTTTCAGAATTGGGATGAAAACTTTTTAAAATGACTAATTCATACTCTTGGCCTCCTGAACAAGTTTAGTGTAATTTTCTCAAGTACCTATCAGTCATAGCACTGTAGTGTGAGAAAACCTGCTGCACACCTTAGCAGCTGTAAACTCTTCCTCATTTGTGCTTGCTTTGTAAAAGTTTGCAAGAATTTACTTCCTTCCTAACTAATGTACTTGCACCCTGCATCCGGCTCTTCATAGGAGTATTCACCCAAATGTCTATTAAAAGCTAACCTGTTTCTGATACAAAAAAAAATAGCTTATTTTTATTATTGCCATTTATACTTGTGAATGTTTACTGAGCTCTTCTTATGTGAGAAATTCTTTCTTAAGCCCATTATGCATACAGACTCATTCATCCTCAAAGAGACAGCGAGTTAAGGTAGATGAGAGGAATGATAATCTCCTAGACAGATGAAACACCTAGTGTGAAGGAACCCTTGGGCTACAGAGAGATTTAAGTGTAATTAGATGGGGCAAAAAGTCCAAAGGGCAGAAATGACTAAAAGTAGGTTTTAAAGATAGGCAGCAGTCAGGCCTCTTACATAGCATGTTCAACCTGAGCTCAGGAAACATTCGGAGAGCACAAAGAAAGCATCCCTTCACTCTCTCAAGAAACTTTGCTTCCAGTTTCAAACAGGTTTGATTACTACACAATTCTTATTTGCCAAGTCCCTATGAATTATGTAGTATATTCTTCTAAAATCAGTTTCAAACTCATTTATGTTATAAGCATGCAATTAATGTTGCTGAATTTACATTTGCATGATGTGGGTTGAATTTGCTGGGGATATGTTTTTTAGTATAACATGGCTTCCTTGCTTCGGGCCCTGCTTCCTGTAAGTGTGCATTTCTTATTTCTTTCTGCTTACCTATCACTTCCTCCTGAACCATTCTCCTCCACCCTTATAGCAACACACACACATATTCAGTCAAGATGTCAGTGAGCAGCCATGTTTATTTTCTTCAATTTAATAATAAAATGTAGTTGTGAAAATGACTCCATCACAGAATGCATGCACACTGGATTCTTCCACAAAGTATATTATGGTGGTTTTCTTCTCGAGACATCAACACACATGGTTTTCTCCTTAAACAAGAGAACATGTTGTAATTTCCTTTGATTTGGTTGTATATTTGAAATATTAAATGAAAATGAGTGTAGCTTAGACTCACATACACACACAGACACACTTATCACCTCTACCATGAATAAAGATAATGTGAGAGGAGAGGCGATTAGAAGCCAAAGGTCTTAGCAAGGTGATAAATTCTTTGTATAGTAGAAATGTGTAATCATCAAAGAGTTTTCTCTCCCTCTGAATGCTACATCACATAGGCATGTATAAACGCCAGCACACCTGCATGAACGTTGAGGAAAGCACAAAGACTCCATCACTCATTCTTCCGTGGGACTTAGTTTTTACCCTGAGGTGCCGAAGACACTTGTGTAACGTGGCATGTCTTAAGACATTCGACACCTCATAGGAATGTTTCGCTAACAGGCTTGATTATTTAAAATAATAGCCTGGAGTAGAGCTGGAGCACTTCAGAGAACTGCCTGACCAACTGTTTATTTCAAAAGGAGAGGCAGGTCCCTTGGAATACATGCTGCCAATCACATTTCAGTGTTGTACCAAATCCGCTCAACAAACAGACTGTTGAGAGAAATGTAGGGTTGGACTCTCAGAACCATATTAGGCATGCTAACCTAGAAAGGTAGAAAACATCAATCAATCTAGGATCTAGAAAAAGGTCACCTAGGGAAATCCAATAAATTGGATAAATTGGAAGCAAGGGGAATATTTCTTCATATCTGATTTTTGACAGAAAAAAGAAAGCAATGTGGGAAAGAGAAGGAGAATGCTCGCTTCTGGGATATTTTCAGCATGATTTCTGTAAGAAATTTCCTTTGTCTGATTGTGTTAGTTTTGTTTCAATTAAAAGTCATTATCTGTGGGCTGGAGAGATGGCTTAGCGGTTAAGCGCTTGCCTGTGAAGCCTAAGGACCCCGGTTCGAGGCTCGGTTCCCCAGGTCCCACGTTAGCCAGATGCACAAGGGGGCGCTCGCGTCTGGAGTTCGTTTGCAGAGGCTGGAAGCCCTGGCGCGCCCATTCTCTCTCTCTCCCTCTCTCTGTCTTTCTCTCTGTGTCTGTCGCTCTCAAATAAATAATTTAAAAAAATAAAAAAAAAGTCATTATCTGATATGCATAGATAAAGAAAAGAAGAGAAATGTTGTTTTTGGTGATGTAGATATCTGATACCAAACAATAAGACAACTCTGCTTATAAATTTAAGAAGCTGGACTTGTACATCTAAAAATATGTTTGTCTTTACTACACTGCAACTATAACAACTAGACAGGGTCATTACATTACCCCTCTGTAAATGATTCAAAAGCAACATTGAAAAAACATGCATAAATCATTTCCAAAGAACCTAGAAAATATTTAATCTGATAACTTCAATGTGCACATAGTTTCTCAAAGTAAAAGAATAACTACAGGCATGTGGGAGTATGCAATTTGAAGAAACGTGGAAAATGACGAAATGCATTACAGCGGCACATCTTAGAGTACTGATGAAATTCTGGTGGAGGTTAGGGAGGTACCTGACGTCAAGCCTTAAGCCTTGCTTTTAACAAGAAATTCGCATGATGTGAGGGTCTGATGAATATCTCCTTGAAATATTATGGTCTGAAGAAAGGGTCAAATCAGGATTTGGAGAGTAGCGATGTGCTTGGAGCCAGCTGTGAATCCTTGTGGTATGGGTGATGACACATGAGTTACAAACCTCAGCATGTCCTGGCTCTTCATTTCCTTTATTTCCTTTCACAACTCTATAGTATTAGAGCTCTGGGAGGGACTACATCTCCATCATGATGTGGGAGAGAGGCTGAATTCTGGGTATGCTTGACACGCCAGAGATAGTAGCTGTCATGTCTGGATTTCTTGACCATGTTTAGCAAAGAACTGAAAAACAAGGACAGTGAGAAAGTGCTTGCTGGGCAGACACGCGGATCTGAGGCGGGGTCTACAGTATCCATGTAAGACGGCAGGTGCAGTAGCATGTGCCTGAGCTCCAGCACTTAGAAGGCAAAGATGGGAATATCTCTGGCTTTCCTGGCCAACTAGTCTAGCCAAATTTGTGAGTTCCACATTCCGTGAGAGACCCTATCCCATAAACTAAGGTGGAGACTGACTGAGGAGGGCATGCAACATCAACCTCTGGCCTCCACATTCCTGTATGCATACCTAGACACACGTGCACGCACACTAATAGACATACACACACACACAAATAAATATAAGAAAAATTGAAGAAAAGATCAGAACACTTACCAATAAAGTCATTGATTATTATACAAAAAAAAAGTCAACACATTTTCACATAAAACATGTCAGGAGGTAATAATTTCTATTATACATTTTTAACAAAAGTACTAGGGTTTTAATTGTATCCAGCAGACATTTTATGACTGGAGATAGGTTGGCAAATGGATAATGAGAACTGATAGGCAAAAAAATAAAATAAAATAAAATAAAAAATCAGTCCTAAGGAATATACTAAAGTCATTTTCTCTCCACCTTCTAAGAAAATGACTTTAGTATATTCCTTAGGAGCTGAGAATGACTTCTGAAACAGAAAACAAGCAAACAAGGTACTCAGACCTAGCCCTTCCCTCTTCCCCCTGACACACATACGCACGTGTGCGTGCACACACACACACACCAGCATTCTGTTGGTGATCTAAATGATCTTAGAAGGTAATTGCTAATCTAGCTGTCTGGGAAACCCTAAGCAGAGAACCCAGCTGAGTCTGTCTGGGTTTCTGCTTTACAGAACTATAAATTAGGATAAAACAACCTAATTTAATTCTAAGTATGTTGTGACTTGTTCTTCAACAATAGGAAACAAATACAAAGATCCAATGGGAAGCAGGAGAACACATACAAATCTTCTTGAAAGAGATTATAATGGATATTGGTCATCCCTAAACTAAGTAAGAAAACACAGAAAGAATATAGGCATATTGTTTTGCTTGAGGAGAAAAGTCTGCATAAAAGCTCTAGACATTTCAGAATGTAATATTAATAATAATTAATAAATCAGGATGAGAAAAGGTGAAGACTGAAAATTACATCTATGAAACACCACTGTAGGAAAATATATACATTTTTCAATAACTTTTTCTTTTTCTCAAATGCTGAGGGCTTATCTCTTTTTCAAAATAAATGACTCACATAATTAAATTCTAAAACATAAATTACTTTTCTGCTGCCACTTAATCATATTTATTTCACTTGGCACTTTTTAAAAAAACAGATAGGACTCCTTTTATATCATTTCTTTACATTAAAGTAAATATATGACCATCAAGTAATTGCCAAAGATTACATACATTCAAATACTGTAGGGATTTTTTTGACAGTACTTTTTTTTTTTTTAATTAAAGAAGATGTCGTTTGAAAGATTCAAGATGGAGGCATTTAGAAATCTCTTTCTTTCCTCTGTGGAAAGTGAGAGAAATAAACACTGGACACTGGTAATTAAAATGAGACCTTTTGAATTACCTACAGTGACATGCAGCATTACCAAGGACATCCTTGGGAACATGTAAGAAAATGAAAAGTCTTCCCAATAGGTAAGGGAACTGGGAAGAAATAAGAATGACTGTTTAATGTAGACACAATAAAAATGGTGTTCCTTTTGGATTTGGTTCTATGGCCAGGAAGAAGTTTCTTGTGTGGGGGAGGTTATTGTTCTAATAAAATTAATATGGCAGGTTGATAAAAAATAATAAGAATGTGATTGTCATTATTTTTATAACTCCTCCTCCTACGATGTAGCATGAGAGAAGATAGAGGAGGAATTCATTGTCTTTCTAATGAATATACATATGGCTAAATTGTCACTCCCAAATGACATCAATTTCTAAGCTGCACCTTCATTTGGATTATTACTGATAACTTCATTTGGATCTGTTTCAAGCCCATCATTGCGCTTATCTCCAAAAGAATCAAGGGAATGCATTTTGGAAAAATTATTGAAAGAAAGAGAAGAAAAAAAAAATCAGCATGGTGATTATTAGATGCACTTAAGGAAAACAAACATAGCAATGGTTACCTGCAATGTCTGATATTGGCATGAAGAGGAAAGGAATTAACATGGAGCAGAAACACACATTTGTGAAATCCTTGTTGTGTTCTTAAAATTGGGATTTTATTTAGGATAAAGATTAAAGGGCAATTATCAGTGTCTGTTGCTTTCTTACAGAATCTCCCCATGCTGTATTTGCACACAGCGTGCACACAATAAGCGTTTTATTACAGCAAGAGATGGACGCAGGTAATAAAAAAAAAACACTCATCTCTACTTACAATAAAGCCCTAAAATAAAGAACAAACCCTATAATAAGGACATGAAATTTTAAATGAAAGTATAATTGGCTTGCTGCATTTTAAGACTACATTACTGAGCTACAACATTATTGTTGTAAGTTTATTACATACATTTAAAATTGAGCTTATTGGAAAGTAGTTGGGATGCCATGTCTCTCTCGGTCTGCCTCATCATCCAACTTGCCGATTCACTCCAATTTATTCCTGATAAGAACAACTCCCTCACCTCATCTTCCTGGAGCTTAGGGTCAGGACTCATGCTCAGTCTCCCACTAACGTTGTCTTGTGATCACAGATGACACATGGACTGAAGATCTAAACCATTCCTAACAGTGTAGGCATCCACTCTCAGCTGAGAATGTGATGAAGGAAAGGTGTCTTTGTCACAGCTGCTCAGAAGCGCCCAGCTTTGCTGACAGGTCTTTTGTTCAGAATCCGCAGGGCACCACGTCTCCCGGTATCAGTTTACTGCTGGAACTGTGTTGTTGTGGAGCAGTGGGATTTGGTCCTCTCTGGGAAATGGCAGCAGAGCGAGCAAGAGCCACCCTCAGCCTCCGGAGCAGTCTGAGCTGGAAACCGCCCTTAAGCAAATCTCAAACTTGATGCAACTTTAGGAGTTAATGAATCTGAGTTTTTGGATTCATGCTTTCTGGGCTCAGATTTTTATCTTGATTCATTTAGTTATATATCCATCAATGATTTCTAGATAATAAAATAAAGATGACAAGTAGGTAGATAATAGATAGATGATAGACAGAGAGACAGACAGATAGATAGATAATAGAAGGGTTCAAGAATTGCTATAAATATAAAAAGAAAGATTACTATGTCCTGCCTGGAAATTAATTATCCCTCAGTTGTTGCTGCTTCTATTATCATTCAGTGAATCTGGATGGCATCATCTTAGTCCTCGAGTCCTTTTCTTCCATCACATTATCCTGACCCATCCGCTCCCATCTGTGCTTTCACTTGCCACATCGTTAACCCTACTACCACTGCTAATGGCTAGTTACCTTGAGGTGAGTGAAAGCTCCAAATATTTCCTTACTGAGTTTGGATCATCTGGGCAACTGGGTCCCTTAAGTTAGAGCTCAGAGTAGGCCGTTCCTTGCTGACATGCTATGAGTGAGATTAGGTAGCACACTGAAATGAGACCGTAAGTACTGAGTGATTTTACACTGAGGAGAATTAAAATAACGCTTTCTTTTATGGTTATAAGTAAATTACAAAAAAGGGATACTGGCAAGCAAATACTCTATAAACCGTCAGAATAAAAAGGATTTCACAATGTGCAGATTCCTATAATGGGAAGAGCTATTGGCAAGTGGGAAATCACTCAGGAATATAACGAAGATCTCTGAGACTGTGAAAGTATTATCTCTCTTACACACACACACACACACACACTTTTACACACACATACATATTGACATTCTTTGAATACATTAAATGCCAGATATTCCTAGGTAAGGATGTAAGTATGTAGTTCAAAACACATACATCTGTATGTAACAAATTGATATTACACTTGTGCTAAATATTTGGCACAATATATCCTATATAGTATAGAGTTAGAACCAAATTGAGACCATCTCTACTTAATTGATATATGATCTCAGTTAAAATCCAGAATTAATAAATATAACTTTGTAGGAGTTTGTGAATTGAATTGAACAGCCAAAATTTTCCATATGTCAAATTTTGAACCCTAGTAGGTCAGAATGTGATTTTATTTTATATTTTTAGTTTGGAAATATAGTCTTTGGAGATGATCCAGCTGAGATATGGAAATGAGGGCAGGACCAATATTGATATGACTGCTATCTTTGAAGTAACTGGTTGGGAGAAGTTCAGATGCAGGTGTACATGATTACAAAGCATCCTGTGAAAAGAAAAGAGTTCTGGATGATATCACTAAAGCCAAGAAAATGAAGAAAAAAAAAACCCACTAAGGAACTACAAAAGAAGGACAGAGATTTACTGGATAGGTGAAGCCTGCCATTTCTCAAGGAACCACAGATCACAGCCACACCTCAAACTTCTAAGACTATAGTAGGCTAAATATAGGCTATAGAGTAAGTCACTCGGTCTGTGGTCCTTTCTCACAAAATCGAGGCTGGAGCAGCACAGCCTCCCAATGCTGCTGTACTCAACACTTTAAACAAGGAAAGGGTGACAAGAACTAAATATTTTCAACTTCTTAGAATAGGGCCCAGATCCTATTTTTACAAGATGTGGGGGACCCTAGAGTTATTGTCCAAGGATATTGCATGCCCTTGTGTGGGATGATCAATGAAAGATCCTAGAGATCATAATCAGCATTATAGATTATCAATTTTTACATTCACTAAAATCGTTGGTTGATGATGTTCACGTCTCACACCATAGCAAAATAATGGCTTTATAATTTTCCAACATACAGAAGTAAAGTTCCTTGAGATAGATTCACCTTTTCCTAATTGAAATAAAGTTTATGAATAGGAAAGTACACTCTTACATCAACTCAAAACTAATTATTTTAAACTTGCTAATGCTATCTACTCTTGTCGTAATTTTTCTATAAATGGTAAGCATAGTGGATTGTGGGTATTTATATTACATATGTTCCAAGTTGAAGTCTAAATCTGAGTAATTTATATTAAAACTTAGAATTTTCAATTATGCCCCCCCCCCCCCGAAAATGGCCATCTGGACCTGAATATTAACATGGCAAGGATGCACTAGAGATGAATGGCAGTGAAATTGAATATCTCCTCCTTACAGTCCTGGTCCCCAAAACTGAAAATCAAGAAAATCATTATCCAAATGTTCTCCTGTTTACTTTATGTAAAAAAAAAAAAAAAAAAAAAAAAAAACTTCTCTGGACATATGTCATACTTAAATGGGGAAATAAAATAATGGGCATATTAAGTGGCGTGAAAGAAACACTGGTGGTCACTTTGTTACTACTGTGTGAGGTTCCCTTGATCCTGAGGCACATTTAATACCTTAACTTATGGTTTTACTTTTCTATTAAAGCACAGAGTCGCCTGTGAGCAGCCATTTGTCTGGTTGGTCATGAGCACCTTCCTGTGACAATGCTTATTAGATGAGTCTCTGCCTGACCGCCCTGGTCAAAGCAGGTTCGATGAGGCAGAGTGGGAGAGAGAGAGGGAGCTCAGGCAAGGCGAGTGTCTGCAGAGGGCCAGTCTTCCTGACTCCAGATGAGAAGTCTGGCTTTACTGGAAATGTTATGCCTTTATCTTACAGTTGAAACAATGTTAGAAAATGAGAAAGGAATCTCTTAATGGATCTGCCAGCCTCTAGGGTTTCAAGTGTTCTTACCTGGTACTCTTAACTAAACATTTAGATTTACTTATCAGTAACATTATCTTCATCAGTATCATTATCAAAACCATTATTTGTAATTTCACTATTTCATAATGTCAATGTATCTATAAGCGAGTTACTGTTTGGTTTGAATTCATGTTTATGGAGCAGGGCTTTACATGTACCTAAACCAGTATGTTTCAGGATAAAATAAGACACCTGTGGTAAAAATACAAAACAGAAGTGATAGGTATATTGACTCAATAATGAAACAATAGGAAAATGGACTTAGAATCAGTTGACCAGATCTATAACATGTTATATATAGATAGGTATGACCAAGTTATTAAACTTTTTTTTGTTGTTGTTATTTTTATTTATTTATTTGAGAGTGACAGACTGAGAAAGAGGCAGAAAGAGAAAGTGAGAGAATGGGCACGCCAGGCCTTCCAGCCACTGCAAACGAACTCCAGACACGTGCGCCCCCTTGTGCATCTGGCTAACATGGGTCCTGGGGAATGAAGCCTCGAACTGGGGTCCTTAGGCTTCACAGGCAAGCGCTTAACCTCTAAGCCATCTCTCCAGCCCATGTTATTAAACTTTTATAGGAATCAGCTTCTCCCTTTCTCTTAGTCCTCACCCAATCATCAAGAAAGAACAGCTGATGGGTAATTGTCTTATAACTGATGAAGAATGGTTCCGCAAATGCAAAGCATCCATATCAAATCAAATTTACAGCATTTAGAAAATTTCCACATGGATGTGTGTGTGTGTGTGTGTGTGTGTGTGTGTGTGTGTGTGTGTGTGTGTTTGTGCATGTTCAGAGTTCAACAATTTGAAGTAAGTGTTAATATCCTGTATTTATGGGCTGGGGAAATTGAATCTGACAACAAAGAGATTTGTACAACATTATACAAGTTATAAGGGACATCTAGGGATTCAACTGTAAGTTCAAACAATTATCAAACAAAACAAAAGTTTTCTTCATTCTCCTTTTCTATGATAGTACCTGTGAAGGCAGGATAAAGGCGCAAGCGGGACTGTGCCATTCTAAGCATGTCACTCTGGCACATGGGTGATTTTGAGCTGAAATCAAGTGAGGATCAGCAGGTGGAGGAAGCAGTTGCTTCAGGTTTTCTTCTCACAGGCAGAAGCATCTGAGCACTGAGGCCTGTCCTCGGCCCTTGCCTGAAAAGTCTTCCAGCTCCAAGAACGCAAGGTGTCAGCAGTGGTATGAGTCTCACAAGTCCCCCCATGTCTTTCCCCATTCTTCACTAAGCCACAGAGCCCACACTCTTCTTCCTTTCTCTCAGACTTTGTTGAATTTCTCTCCTATGTTTAAGTGCCATATAAACTTCTCTAGCTAATCGTTATTCTGGGCCTTCATTCCTTTACTGTTTTTTTTTTTTTTTTTTTTTCTGGGCATGCAGTGTTGAAATGACCATTACTGTATACCATCTTCTGTGAATGGTTCTGGTTAGCTACAAAAGCTGAGATGTAATAAAGAAAGCTTTCTTCTATAAGATACTGCATTTCACAGGACACAATTCTTTTCAAACTTCTCATAATCATTCCTTTACATCATGAACAACATTCTGAAGTTTTGCTTTGGGATTTATTGAGATAAAAATAGACAAAATTTCATATCATCAATGTATGTTAAATGATAACTTAATAATCACATATTTTGAAATGATTACCAAAATCATCATATATATATATATATATATATATATATATATATATATATATATATATACATATATATATATATATGATGATATATATATATCATATATATATATAACATATATATATATGTTGGTTTTTCCAAGGTAGGGTTTCACACTAGCCAAGGCTGACCTGGAATTCACTATATAGTCTCAGGATGGGCTTGAACTCATGGCAATCCTCCTACCTCTGCCTTCCAAATGCTAGGATTAGAGGGATGCACCACCACCCCTGGCCCCCATACTTTTTAATATATAGTTTTTATTTTTTTTTATTTATTAAACAGAGAGAAAGAGGGAGGGAGAGAGAGAGAGAGAGAGAGAGAGAGAGGGAGAGACACTAGGCATACCAGGAACTCTAGCCACTGCAAACAAACTCCATATGCATGTGCCCCTATGTGCATCTGGCTTAAGTGGGTGCTGAGTAATAGAACCTGGATCCTTAGGTTTCACAGGCAAGTGTCTTAACCAGTAAGCCATCTCTCCAGCCCCATATTCTGATTTTTGTGTATATGGTGTGCATACATGTCTGTGTATGTATTTATATGTATATCAGGGTTGCTCGTGTGTGTGTGTGTGTGTGTGTGTGTGTGTGTGTGTGTGCGTACATGCGTGCTTCAATTTTACACATTCATCGGATTTTTATTTAATTTCCTTACCTTCTCTATTATGTATAATAACAATGTAACAAACAGGAGCATACAGTTATGTAGATATCTTTTCCTGTGGATAAATGCCAATTCATTCTATCAGTTGTATAGTAACACTGTTTTGAACTTTGGAGGAAACTTTTTGCTGTTTTCTACAATGACTGCACCAATTCCAATTCACAGCGACAGTGCACAAAGGCTGCTTCTCCTGCATGTGGTAGCTGGTGACATGCTTTGTGGGATAGCTATTCTGGCAGGGGGCTGGTGACGACTTGCTGTGTTTCTTTCATTTCCCTGATAACTGAGTGTCCCCTGAACATTCCCTGAGGCTGAGCACATTTTCATATACCAGCTATTCCTTTCATATCTCCTATGGGGGAAAAAATCTATTCAGGTATTTGTCCCTTTTTAAATAAGTTAATATAATTTTCCTATTGTGCTGTTTGAATTTGTTAGATTTGGGATCTTTGTTTCTGACCACAATATGGTTTGGAAATATTATTTCATGTTCTTTGGGCACTGTTACATTATGTTGACTTTTTTTGCCATATAGTTTGATACAGACCCACTTGTTTATTTTTGCTTCTACTTACTACCAAACACAAGAATCATATCTAAGAACAAAGTTAGTAAGCCTTTCTGGATTTTCAGTTCTAGGATTTTATATTTGTTTGTTTGTTTGTTTTTTTTATTACAGAAAGAGAGAGGCACAGAAAGTTAGTATGGGTGAGCCAGGGCCTCCTGAAATTGTAAGTGAACTTCAGATGCATGCATCACTTTGTGTATCTGCCTTCACATAGGTACTGAGGAATTGAAACTGCCTAGTTAGGCTTTCAAACAAGTGACTTTAACTTCTGAGATATCACTCCAGCCCCTTCATTTTTTTTTTTTTTTTTGCATGTGTTTGTGGGTTCACTTACACATGCATATGTGTGAACTTGGTGTGTAGACCAGAGGTCAGGGTCAGTTTCTTTCTCAATTGAGATCCACAGAATTTTTGCTCTTAATGAACTGGGGACACAGTGATTTGGCCAGACTAGCTAACCAGTAAACCTTAGGGAGCCTCTTGTCTTTGCTTCCCCAGCTCAAAGATGACAGATATATGCCACCACACCTATCCATGTGTGGTGTTTCCCATGGCTTCTGGGGATCTGAATTCAGATCCTCATGTGTGTGTGGCCATCCATCTCTCTGGGCCTCTCCTTCTAGGATGTTATAATTTCAGGACTTCTAGTTAAGTGTTTCATCCATTTAATTTAGCTTTTGCCCTGCAAAGATCCAGTTTTATTCTTCTACAGATGGATGTTCTGATTCCCATCACCATGGTTTGCAGGCACTGTTGCTTCCTGTCTGTGTTCTTGATGCTTCAGTCATAGACTAGGTGACCATGCACAGATGGGCTTGGTTCTGGAGGGGCATTCTGTCCTGTGGCTCTGTCCGTGCATGTCCATCTCTATGCTGGCACTGCAGGCAGTGTTTTCAGTACTGTAGCTTGGGAATGATTTATTTTAAAATCAGGGGCTGGAGAGATGGCTTAGCAGTTAAGCGCTTGCCTGTGAAGCCTAAGGACCCTGGTTCGAGGTTCGGTTCCCCAGGTCCCACGTTAGCCAGATGCACAAGGGGGCGCATGCGTCTGGAGTTCGTTTGCAGAGGCTGGAAGCCCTGGCGTGCCCATGCTCTCTCTTTCCCTCTATGTGTCTTTCTCTCTATGTCTGTGGCTCTCAAATAAATAAATAAAAAATGAACCAAAAAAAAAAAATCAGGAAATGTGAAGCCTGTAATTTTGTTATTTTTCGCTGAGATTACTTGTACTAGTTAAAGTATATGAATCATAAGGAATTTTAGGATTCATTTTTCCCTATGAAAATCCAACACTGGACATCAGAGAAAGATTGGCAGTGAAAAATCTGTATTTCTCGGCCGCACGGACCTTTAACAGCATTAGTTCTTCCAATCCACGTTCACAAGCTATCTTCCCCATTTATCTGTTTTCTTTTTAGATTTCTTTCATCAGTGTCTTCTGTTTTCTCTCTACAGATCTTCGGCCTTCTTGGTTAAAATTATTACTTGGTGTTTCATTATTTTCTAATAATATTGTAAATCATACTCTTGGTTTAATTTTGCTGGTCCATTTTTAGTGTGCAAAGATACAATGAAGTTTTTTAAACTGATTTTGTACATACGTCTTACTGAATTGACTATTAGTTTTAGAAGATTTGTGGGTGAAATTTTTAGGTTTCTATATCTGAGATTATGTCTGCAGACAGATGAGTAACTCCCAACTTGTATATCTCATGGAAAACATTGTCATGGTTTTGGTTCTGATTCTGAAATGATTTTAGCATGTACATTATGAATACTGTATCAAAAACAAGTAACCTATAACAAGAATAAAACATAATTAATCTCATCCTAGGTGGAAGTAATATAAAATAAATCACATTATCAGCCATCTGATTGAGAAGAATACAAGAAGATTTCAATTTCACAAGGACATATGGAAGATCATTAAGTACTCTTTACTGGAAGTGAAATGGAAATAATTTTAGAAATCTGTCACTGTTAATTACAATTTTAAATTCCCTAACCTTTCACATAGAAATTCTAATTAGGAGACTTACTGCCAAAATTAGGCTAATCGCTAAAGATATGTAAAAAAAAAAATGTATAAGAATGAAATTATAACTATGCTCCTAAAGGTGAAACAAAGCAAAATGCTTTGGACTTTGACTAACCAAGAAAAATATATGAAATAACCTATGAATTTGTGTAATTTCACACAAGTAAGTTGCATACAAACTTCACTGACTTAGAAATGTTCAAAAATTAAAACCCGGTGCAACAACCCCTTGGTGTTCTTTTTGTAGTGGCAAGACCTTGGCACATCATACTCCCATATGAAGGTTGATTAAAAAATAATTAAATCAGGTAATTTAAAACATATGATAAAAACGTACTTTTTAAAATTCCATTTCATAGTAATCTAAAAATATGAAAAAAGGCCTTGCTACCCTTGTCCCAACTAAGATATGAAAATTTACAGAAGTAGACAGAATACGAATTTTGTAAATAAATATTTGTAAATTAAGGGAAATCAATGAGACATAGAAGTTATTTTTAACATAAACCATTACATTTCTATTTTGTGACACAATAAACCTTAATATGAATTTTGGAAAAAATAATCACCCACTCCAATGTTTTAGTTCTATTTGATGAGCTGAGATTGTTACCATAAATGACAACTAAGTAATGTCTTTTAGACTCTTCACAAAATGGTATACATACATAAATTATAGGTGTCAGGCTGAAGAGATGGCTAAGTGATTAAGGTACTTGTCTGCAAAGCCAATGAACCTAGGTTAGATTTCCCAGCACCCACCTAAACCAGAAGCCCAAGGTAGCGTAGCGCATGTGTTTGGAGTTCATTTGCAATGGATGGAGGCCCTGGTGCGCCCATTCTCTATTTACCTCCCTCTCTCTCTCTCTCTCTCTCTCTCTCTCTCTCCCCTTATGACTTTTCCTCTCAACTTAATACATAAAATATATTTTTAAAATATAAATATAGGGGTTGCATGGATGAGGCAAAAATAAATCACAACTTAAAAACATATCTTTCTTCTTATTGGTCATGATTGGCTTTCTGTGTCAACATGACTATGTCACAGTATACAGGTATTTTCATAATACTTGATGCGATTTTGAAAGCTTCTTGTAGTTACAGCTCACATCTATAATAACTAAATTCATTCACATAAAGTACATCTCAGGAATGTAGGTGGGGCTCATCCAATCATTCCAAAGGATTAAGAGCAAAAATTGAGGTATTCTGGAAAAAGCAATTCTGCTTTAAGAGTGCAACATTACTTCTGATTGAGTTTTTTAGCATATTCTACAGGCCACAAGAGTTTTAAGACCAAATTGTCTGTGGTGGGTGGATTTAGTTTTCCCCCATAAACTTAGGTGTTCTGAATGCTAGGTTCCCAGCTGATGGATGTTTGGGAATTAATACCTCCAGGAGGCAGTGTATTGTTGGGGGGAGGGAGGCTTATGGGTGATATAGCCAGTTTTTCCTTGACAGTGTTTGGCACAGTCTCCTGTTGCTTTTGTCCACCTTATGTGGGCCAGAGGGTGATGTCCATCCTCTTCTCATGCCATCATTTTCCCTGACATCATGGAGCTTCCCCTAGAGCCTGTAAGCCAAAATAAAATAAACCTATTTTTCCCCACAAACTGCTCTTGGTTGAGCGATTTCTTAGGAATGTGACCTGATTGCAACAGTAATGCTAGTACCAGGAATGAGGTCATTTGCTGCTAGATACCTGACTATGTGGCTTTGGCCTTTTGGAGCTGACTTTCAAGAGGAATGTGGAAGGATTTGAAACCTTGGCCTAAGAGATGCCTTATAGTGCTTTAAATACAGCTTGATGGACTATACTGCTCAGAGTTGAAACCCCTGAATGGAGTAAAAACTATGGACTGGAGGTTTGGCATGTGAAGATGAGAAAGAGCTCTGCCTGGACTGGGCTAGAAATACCTTGTGTGAAAGGCTTCTTGTTATGCCTATGTCCTGACATTTTGTGTAGGGTCGCTTTGCATAGAAATGGACTGATGTTGAACACAGGGATATGGCACAGAAATGAAATCTTTGGTCTGAAACTTCTGCCATTCAACTGCAATGATATGAGATTTCAACCTTTGAGACTGGGCCAGCTGATCTGCAATGGGGCAACAGGAAGAATGTAGACTGTTGAACTGGCCTGAGTGCTCAAGGTGTGTCCTGTTCTTTAAACTCTGCTTTATCCCTGCACAGATTAACAAATTGGCACCATAACCGGTATTGTGGCTTATAAAGAAGTACAGGAAAGAGAGGACCATTGAGTTTTCAATGCACTATTGTTCTTTGGAAAGAGCCATGGACAGTGTGAAGCAGGTTTGCTGGATACCTGCATGGAGTGATGATGAAGCCATGAGGATGAAACATGGATTGCAGTGGAGACCCAGTGGAGAGGCCAGGACCACAAGATGACTGCTAAGTAAAGCTGCTGGCTCCAGATGAAGTTTTCTATGACTGTGAGTAGCCTAGCTGGAGGGGCAGAATTGAAACTCTAGAGACTTGTTGCTGGTTAGAACTATCAAATTTATAGTCTTGTCACTGACTAGTGTCATTGAACTTGGAGTTACAGTTTGATGTTTTCCCTATTTAAGTCTTGCATTAGTTGAATATATTTTTGCTATGCCCATTGCCATCTTTTGCAGTGTGAATGTTTATTCTGTGTCATTATGGATTTGGGGGAATTTTTTGGAATTATGGCTCAGTTCAAAACCTTGGAGTATGGGTATGTTTCTACTTAATTAGGATTGATAAAAACTATGGGTAATTTTAAAGGAACTGAATGCATTGCATATTACATCATGAATGGTTATCAGTTTATGGGGGCCAGGGATGAAATGTAGTTGCTTGAATCAGGTGTCCCCATAAACTTAGGTGTTCTGAATGCTAGGTTCCCAGCTGGTGGAGATTTGGGAATTAGCGTCCCCTGCAGGTAGTGTAATGCTGGGGGCGGGCTTATGGGTGTTAAAGCCAGTGTCACCTTGCCTGTGTTTGGCACACTCTCCTGTTGCTGTTGTCCACCTGATATTGGCCATCGTTTTCCCTTGCTATCATGGAGCTTCCCCTCAAGCCTGTAAACCAAAATAAACAATTTTTTTTTCCCCACAAGCTCTTGGTCAGATTCTTTCCAGCAATGTGAACCTGATTACAACATTGTCTTATAATTAAATATCTTAACAAAATACAGCATAAGCCAATTGTTTGAAATAAAAACAAAGTCAATGAAAAAACAGCATATATATATATATATATATATATATATATATATATATATACATACACATACATACATACATATATATACAACATATATATAGATATATATATACATATACATATATATATATAAATATATACATATATATAGTGTGTGTGTGTGTGTGTGTGTGTGTGTGTGTATTTCTACTTTCTTCCCTGGATAACATCAACTTAGAAAACACCTAACTTCTTCTATGTATGTACATATGTTGTACATGTGTGTTTGTATGTGTGTAGGCATACAGTTTCATGTATGTGGAAACTCAAGGTTAATCTCAGGTGCTTTCTTTAATAATTCCTTACCCTATTTTTTGAAACAGGGTCTCTCCCTCAACCTGGAACTCTCCAGTTAGACTGTACTGACTGACCAGTGGGCTCAGGGGTTTCCTACTTCTGCTCCCTGGCACTGGGGTGACAGGTACACACTGCTATGGGGCTATTTTTTTTGTAATATGGTGCTAGGACTACAAACTAACCCTTATACTTTCATGAAAGACATTTTGCCAGTCCCACATCACTGAACTTTTTTGCCTTTGGTGGAATTTATAGACAAGCCAAATAATTAAATATTTATTTAATCATACACAGTAATTAAAATTGTGTGTACATTTTTACAAACCAAAAGAGTTGACTATATTCTTTTGCTTGAATGTAACGGGTTGGATGTTAAGTGCCGATATTGAAAGCTGTTACTCTTTCCCAAAAAATTTTGTATTGTTATTTATTCATTTATTTGACAGAGAGAACGAGGTGTAGATAGATAGATAGATAGATAGATAGATAGATAGATAGATAGATAGATAGAGAGTGAGTGAGTGAGAGAGAGAGAAAATGGGCATGCCAGGGCCTCTAGCCACTGCAAACAAACTTTGAATATGTGTGCCACCTTGTACATCTGTCTTATGTGGGTCCTGGGGAATCAAATCTGGTTCCTTTGGCTTTGCAGGCAAGCCCCTTAAACTTTAAGCCATCTCTCCAGCCCCAAACCTGTTACTCGAAACAGCCATGCATTGCCAAATACTCCCTCATATGGACATTCTAAAAGGCAACAGATGGCTTTTGGTCTTCCCCACAAGTGCCTAATTAGGTTTTCATATGTGATCACTTTTGCAAGATTCTTCAAAGTGCTTATGTGTAAACAAGGGTTAGAAGTGAACATAAACCAGAAAACACCTAATTGAGTCTATTTGAAAAGATTTAAGGAACCATTCATACAAAGGTTATAGAATAACAGTTAGGTGCACTGATACTTCTACGTAATTAATTTTAGTTTTTAGCACATCAGTAAATAAAATTATATGATAAGCATTTTAGCTTTCCATCAAATACCAAGTTCCTCTAAGCAATGATTGGACTAGAAAGATAACATTTTTAGAAAAATCTTTAGATTTCAGTGCATTGCAATTTTTCCCATGTACTCAAAAGAGCCTTAAGCACATACAGCATTATAAATAGTGAATCGGAAGGGCTGTTTGACATAGGGCTATCTCCTTTTCATTTATCTTCATAGACCCATCTCCTCATGCAAGCAGCCTCTGGCCTTATTTCCATTGGTAATAATCTGTAATTTCTGCTATTTTCTCTTTTCAATACCACTAAAGAGTCAGATTTTCCTTAGGACATATTACCTATTTATAGTCATTTAGAACATTTGATACCAATCGGCACTTTGGTGCAGTATCTCGCTGTGTAACTAGCATTTACAGGGCTTCTGTAGACTTTTATTACATGGTGTGACATTAGATTGATGGACTGTCTCAATCTTACTCGCTGTCAATTGTACAGTGATCCGTGACAGCGTAATGGATATGTGACAGTGTTTGGAAGGGTGAGAATGACTACAATAACAGTTCTTGGGGGAGGGTGGATATCACAGTTCCTTTTAATACACTTCTTAATTTTTCCCTCATATTAAAGTTTTTTTTTTAAAGCTGCCAGCTATGCTATGCCAATTTCCTTCATCAGAAAAAAAAAAATGATACCTGTTTTAGACAAATGGTATTAAGTGTGATGGTGAAATAGCTGTCAATCACACTGAGCAAGGACGTTAGGCATTCCTTGTAGCAAGGAGACTTCCAAGGACCCTGCCAGAAGGGAACTTGTTGTGCTGCAGTCCGGACGAAAGGTCATTACATCTTGGAAGACCTTTGGTGTTGGGGAAAGAGAAAAGAAGGGCTCACTGCTCTCCTGGCAGGGGATTGCTCCAGACTTGCCCGAGGAGACACTTGAACTTCCTTGGAATCTGGACCCAAGATGTGCTACTGTGACTAATCTAAGAGGCTTTGAACACAGAAATTTCAATTTATTCCCTATTTCAGAGCTCTCACCAGAATACCTCCTTGAGGGCAGGGGGAAAGGGCAGAAACATTTGTAGCTCCTTTGTCTGTTCAGAGAGGTTATAGACAGCACTCCGTGCCTGTTTTCCTAGGCTTGGATAGTCAGAAAGCTACTAGGAAGAATGAGGCACAGCTGTTAATCTCAGAACTCTGGAGGCAGAGGTAGGAGAATCGCTGTGAGTTCAAAACTGGCATGGGGCTACAGAATGAGTTCCATGTCAGCCATGAGGGAAAAAAAAATAAACAAACAAAAGAATTGGTATCTATGATAAGCCAGTTCAGAGGACACTCTCCCCACAACCTGGCTCCTCTAACTGAAGGAGAGTAACTTTTCCCTTGCTTGTCTCCACTTTCCAGAATCATCCTTAAAGATGGATGCTAATTGCTGCCTAGACCTCAGGCCAATGAGATTTCAGATGGTCTTCACAAAGTGTAGAGATCTTAGGAAAGATATACATTTAAAAATATTTTATTTTTATTTATTTATTTATTTGACAGAGAAAGAGAGAGAATGGGCATGCAGGGCCTCTAGCCACTGCAGATGAACTCCAGATGCATGCACCCCCTTGTGCATCTGGCTAATGTGGGTCCTGGGGAATCAAACCGGGGTCCTTTGGCTTTGCAGGCAAACACCTTAACTGCTAAGCCATCCCTCCAGTCCAGGTATACACTTTTTAAAAAAATGTTTTCTGTCATTGAGAATAAAATTAAGAATGGATTAAGTCAACTGCTGCCTGTATGCAACTCTAGTTTCCCCTTTATACTTTTGCCTTTCAATTTCTTCCTCCATTGTATAAATGATTAATTGGCCCATCAGTCATTGAGGAAAGTAGTCAGTGAACTCAGAAACAATTATTGAGCATCATCTATTTAATATGTCAGAGATATAATTATGCATTTTCACAATTAACGAACTCTTGTTATTGTGGAGAAAAGAAATATGAGCTTTAATTAAAATTCTAGGTCTAAGTTCTAGCTGTGTGTCTATATACACGGTATCTCACAACATGACTGTATGGAAGGGTGTCTGAGAACTTTTCACAGAAGTTGGATTTGGGCTTTGAATCTATAGAGCTCTTCATTCTGGGGTAGGATTGCCACAAGACACACTAGGGTAGAGGTAAGTGTACTAAAATCCCCTATGAGCTACTGAGGAAGTGATTGTTATGCCACATCGAGAGAGGAGGTGGTTAAGATGGGAATCACAGCATGGATCCTAGAGGAGGGGCAGTAGCCTGCAGTGTTCAGTAATGTCAACTGGCATTACAGGTGTCTAAGCACACAGTTACAGGAAGCTGGTGGTGATACAGAAGAGGGTCAACCCCATCACAGATCATTTCAGCAAACTTTGCCCAGTGTCTACTTTGTGTGAAGCCATGGCCCCTTGTCAATGCATGCCACATGACCATCCCTCCCCCACACGTCTCTCACAAGTGCCTAGCCATGTTGTCCTCTTCTTTTCCAGTTCTCTCTTCTGATGGCCTTGTCTTCTAAATTACTGCATGCATGCAGGCAACATGTCATGCATGCACCTGTGTCATCATCCTCCATTTACCTTCAAATTCCTTTTCAAACATCCCTATTCATTTTCTGAAGAGTAGGTTTGTCTCCTCTTGTTCCCTGATTCTTTAGGTCTTGCTGGTGAAAGATGTCCAGCCACTCCATTTGCTGGTTACATATTTCAATGTGAAATCTGTCCCCATACTGCTTGAAGGAAAGCAAGCTGGTTAGTGCCTTCCACCTCCTCCTGCCTTTTCAAGTACTTTGTGCCAACATTTCTAATGTCCTCCTTTTCATCTCTCTGCCCAGTGATTCCTGACCACTGACATTCAAACATGCTCAGATTGCTCTATCATCCAGGACTGAAAACACCAAAGGTGCATATGGCATCTAGTCTCCCTTCAAAATGAAATGACTCTTTGCATGAGAGGTGTTTAGTCATGCCCCTTTTTATACTCTAACTACGCTCTTGTTCATTCTTTCAACAACTAAGATGGAGTTTTTCTATAGGGCTGATCACATTGTTTGTGATGGGTGAAGAAACCAGGGGGTCATTGTTCACAAAACAAGAGAAAAATTTCTTCTCCAATTCAGGGTCATCTCTCTTGACCTGACTTGTGCTTTGGAATTGCATACCGTTCTACACTCAGTCAAGCACGGAGCCTTACAAGTAAGGGTTCAGGCCTTCGCCATGAGAGTCAGTACACAGGGTGCATTCTGACCTGCCCTGTACCTGCACCAAGGTTCTGCTACAAGCAGGTGGAAGCAGCAGTAGCTGTTTGGTGGTCATGGGCTAGAGATGACTCAGTATTCTTTACAAAAAGGTATACAAGATAATGAAGGCTAAACATGCAAACTGAAGTCCGAACTCCAGAGTCACGCTTCAGAATTCTACTGCACTCTGTTTACAAAACACAAACTTGAGGTCAGGCATAGTGCTGCACAACTATATAATCCCGTAACACCATGTATATATATATATATATATATATATATATATATATATATATATATATATAACTTGCCTGGTGGCTGCTGTAAACAGGGCGAGGTAAGAACGAATAGTTGCTTGTCAAGAAGATAAATAAAATACTACACAGCATTGTTAATGGCACTATTGTCCACTGTCATGTTGTGTTCCTACCAAAATAAACTACAGTTTTAAAAAGGGAAATTCAAGGTAACCAGTACAGTGCATAATATCCCCCTACCCCAGTACTGGATGCTGTGAGGCGGCATTGGTCATATGCCCATGAATTTGACCCTATTTGTACAATTCTTCTTGCTTTGGATCTTTTAGATGCCACTGTTGAAATATCTATGGTATTTGACAGTTCATTCTTTCCTTGTAATAAATGTTCTTGACTAGTGTCATAGTTTGTTCTGCTATAACAGAATTCACAGAGAGGATTCCTTCAATAACAGAAATTTAATTCTCACGGTGTCAAAGGTTCAAAGAGGAAGAAGAAAGTAGATCCTGGCTTCTGTGAGGGATCACTTCCTGGTTTATATTTGATCATCTTGGATTATCAGATGGAGGGAAGAGAGAACAAGATTTACATCCTCTCTTTGTTTTGTTTGAAAAGAATAACATTTAATTTCCTTTTTATATTTATTGATAATTTTGTAAAAATGTTTCACATAGAGAGCCCCTCTCCTCTGCCCCAATTCTGTTGAGAACATCAATGCCATTGTGAGAAGAACCCTGGTGGTCTTGACATCCCAAAGTTCTTCTACATGGAGAGTTGCTATGGCAACATATGAATGTGTTAGAGTAACAAACATTCAGTCAGTGACACCGTATCTACCCTGTTCTCTTGTATGTGCTACTCTCTTAACTTTCTCTCTTCCTCCACTGGTTTTTCCTTTCCTATCTTCTTTACTGTCTCTTCCTCATCTGTCCAAACTCTAATTGCTAGAATAACTTAGATGTCAGTTCTGGGGCCTTGCCTCTAGTTCACAAATACATCTTGGAGATTTAAGTAATGTTTTCTGACCTGGCATTGTGCATCTTCACATCTCTAGCTTAGCTTTCATTTTTGAAATCTGACCTACCTAGATACTGTGTTATCTAACAGATAGCTCAGCATCTCCTCCCAGAGAGCCTTTGGGGAATCTCACACTTTAGTAGGTGGCCTGCTGGAATTCCTTCTTCTGAGAAACATGTTTTCCTCCAGGACACCTCATGTCAGCTGGTGACAGCCCCTTCTTTCCCTTGTTTCTGGAGAAGCCTTCATGTGAGACTTGCCTCATCTCTTTTGTCTTTCATACCATATTTCATTCTAGAGAAATCCTATCGAGTTTATGTTTAGGGTACACTAGAACCACTTTTTGTTGTAGGGGGGCCACCAAACTGTGCAAAGGTGATCTCTTGCCTCTGATCATGGCAGTAGCTTTTTTTTCGTTGTTCTGCATTGAATCCCTCACATATTCCTGTCAAGGTCAGCATTATTTAAAATATGTTACTTATTTTCTCAGAGATACACCAATGACTAATTTTTTTGTTACTTGGTAGAAAGGCAAAATCCCCTATTAAAATCACAAGACCCTCTTTAATTAATCTCTGGGCTACTATTCTGTGGTTGTTTACTATCATGCCTTGATCTCACATACATACTGGTCACCCTTTTCCTTGACTATTAGTTTTTATCTTGTCTTTGATATTTGTGTTCATGCTAAGAAGGAATTTTATGGTCTCACATTAGTGAAGTCTCAGAGTTAACACTATAATCAGGCAAGGTTTGAGAAAGATATCAAGAAGTTATTCATAGTTTTTATCATGACCATGTATTGAGTCCCATTTGGCCTAAAGAGACACAGAGGTACAGAAATGGATGAGTACAAAATACAGTGATGGCAAAAAAAATAAAATGTGCTTATGAGCCACCGCCTACTCACCGCCCCTTCCATCCTGGAAGCTTATGCCTGAGCCCTAAGTCCTCATGCTCGGACTTCTTGATCTAAGGCAGGAATGATGGTAAGCCCATCTGAGGGCTGTGAGGAGACATAAATGAACTCTCCAAAGTACACCTCCCAGCTCATAGTGAGAGCAGAGAAAAATGTCATTGTCATCAAGATTTAGGCTCATGGAGAGGAAGGGAAGGCAGAGACATGTTCCAGCCTTTCGCAGCTCATGGCATGATCAGCTTGGAAGTTTGTGGAGGCTTTCATTCTCAGGCCTTGTTCGAGGTTGACTGAGCCAAGGCATGAGAGAAGAGAAAACCCCAGGGCTTATTTGTACCTCCTTGTCAAGAAGCAATCTATGGTCTTTGTTCAAACACTCACAGGTTGCTATCAGTCTGGCGGGTGTGGGAGGATCAAGACAGAGTTGGTCTAGATAATTTATGCCATGGCTGTCGGCCCCCTTCAGGTAATTTTGTAGTATCTTCTTTTCAGAATTTTTTATTATTATTATTATTATTATTATTATTATTATTATTAAGTTGCTTCTCAGTGAAATCCTTGTAGCTTATGTAGAAATTCCCCGATCTGTAAGCTTGCATCTAAATTTTTTTAATGAAAATAAGTTTTAACTTGTACCTATGAGATGAGAAGACAAGAGAGGAAAATGTCATGGGCTGCTACCTATCAAATAATTGGAGTCCTCGTGAATAGGCCCTAGGTGACACAGCCGTGTGAAATAAAAGATAAAATGGAGACAAGACTGAATAAAGCTGGCCAAGAGCAGTTTCCTTCTTGAGCAAGGCTACTGCTGATCTGAAAGTCACAAATGTGGGGGAATCATGCAGGGCCTAAGACTTTGATTGCCTAGTTAATAAAGGATAAAAATAGTCATCATCTTATATAGCAGGTGACATACAAAACCACTTAAAATGTTGAGTGGCACAGTCATAAGAATCCTACATAATAAATGGGACAGGAGCTAAAATTGGCCTTTCATCAGTACAAAAACTTAGACCTGTGATTTTTTTTTTCCCCCGTTTAACTACTAACGAGAAGTTTGGGGCCAGAATTTTTTAAATTATTAATTTATTTTTTTTTCTATTTTTGTAGTCAGTGAATGCATTCAAGTTGGTACCATTGTTAGCGTTTACCCTGTCCTCCCCCTCCACCAGGACCCTCCTTGTTGGGGTATATGGGTTGTGCATTGTGGGGTTAGCCTTTAGTTTCGGGGAGGAGGAAATCTCTCTGTGTGTCATGACCCTACATGTGGCTCTGACATTCTTTCTGCCTCCTCTTCTGCAAATTTCCCTGAGCCCTGTTGGGTTCATATTAGGTCTGCTTCCATGATGAGATCTTGGGTGCCTCTATGTCTCTGGATATCTGGTTTGGTAGGTGGGGCCAGAAATTTATTTTAGATATTAATTCTCAAGGTGCCCATGTCATCTTTATATTGCTAGAGATTTATTTGACAACAAAATTAAATGTGTAATGACATTTCATGCAATGGAAAGCTCTCTGTCTCCAACTCTGTGCCTTAGGAAGCCCTGCTCTGTCCTCTGCTCCTCCATCCCCTCCACTCTTTACCTCTGTGTGAAGAAGGCCAACAGCTGTGACTGCACATAAGCTATTTAACTCAGTGCTCCCTGAAATCTTGTACTCTCTCCCAGAACCTTGAAGTTTGAACTTAAGAGAAAATAGATATATTTTACATTTTTTAAATGTAGCCATTCTGTTAGGAACACATTCTTCTGCCAATATTAATAATGGTAAAAGGTTAATGAAAAAATTATATAAAGAATGAGTCAGCCACAAAGACTCCAGGCAGAAAGAGAATTGTCTGGCCAGATGATATAATTCCAAAAAAGATAAAAGAGGTTGAGACTCCACTTAGGCACAGCCATGGGATAAGGAACTTATAATTTGATGGATGGAATCTAGCGAGGAACAAACAATCATTTTTAAGAAATGAAAGAGGAATTTATGAGAGAAGGAGAAGAGGTGACCATTGAGGGTGCGTGTTGTCTGGGTGGGGAGATCTATGTGGCCCTTCCCACCCCATTTTGCCTGCAATTGCCATAATCATTTTTGGAAATAATCTCAAAAACATCCTGTCAGTGTATATTTTATTCTTCTTTCTCCTAAGTTCTGGGAATGTAGTAAAGGCCACTGGACGCTGATAAGTTTACTTGTACTAAAGTATTCTTTTTTTTTTTTTAATTTATTTATTTGAGAGCAATAGACAGAGAGATAGAGGCAGAGAGAGAGAAAGAGAGAGAGAGAGAGAGAGAGAGAGAGAGAGAGAGAGAGCAGAGTGGGTGCGCCAGGGCCTCCAGCCACTGCAAATGAACTCCAGACACGTGTGCCCCCTTGTGTGTCTGGCTAATGTGGGTCCTGGGGAATCGAGCCTCGAACCGGGGTCCTTAGGCTTCAGAGGTAAGTGCTTAACCACTAAGCCATCTCTCCAGCCCTAAAGTATTCTTGGTGAGGATATTATTCCACATTTTCAGGGATCACAGAGTGTTTTTCTTTTGTTTATTAGAGCTTCCTTTTTATTTTTATTTTTAGACAGGATCTCACTTTGTCATCTTGGGTGTCAGGATCTTACTACATAGACCAGGCTGGTCCTCTAACTTGTGACACTTCTGCTGCCTCTCTCTCCCCAGCGCTGGGATTCCAGTCCTGCACCATCAGGACACTCAGGTTGCTTTTGGTTAATGAGAAAGGCTTTAGTATAATATGGACAGTTGTTTTTTTAAGTTTTTATTATTATTTTTTTTCCTAGAGGGAGAGAGAGGAGGGATAGAGAATTGTTGCACCAGGGAGTCAGCCACTGTAATAAAACTCCAGATGCTTGCATCACCTAGTGGGCATGAGCAACCTAGCCCTTGCCTCACCTTTGTGCTTTGCAGGTAAGAACCCTAATTGCTAAGCCATCTCTCCATCCCTGGATAGCTTTTCTTTTTCTAAGACTATTTCCAACCAACATGAGCCATTTGAATTGGAAAGTCCTTCTCTGTATTTGCAAATCTGTTGTGAAAGTAGGGGTTGCACATGGAGAACCTGAGCTGTGAAAACATGGTTGGCTAGCTTAAATTTCTCCTACAGCTCTTCCAAGCTTATCAAGCTATTGTGTGGTCTCCCCATCCATAAGCACTATTTATGAGTGAGAAAGGAGATTTTTGTTCTACAAAAACAGTTACATAAGTTAGGGACAACAATGTACAGCCCTTAATCTTTGAGTCATAATCTTATAAATAATCCTGTGCAATATGCTTTCTCAGTTCTTCTTGTGATAAGAATAATGCAGAGTTTCTAGTATCAGATATCCACTATGTGTAGTCATTAGTAAGATGATAGATGGTGTGCCTTTCTATGGTTATAAAATTCTATGATTGCTCAATGTACATAATGCAAGATATGCTTCTGGTGAGATGTAGGACATGGGGTGTCTGATCTGGTCATTTCATTTGATGACTTTATTATCGTTTTTATCATTTCGTGTAACTTTGGAAGTTTTATAAAGAAATCGTTTTGGGGGCTGGAGAAAATGCTCAGCAGTTAAGGTGCTTGGCTGCAATGCCTAAGGACCCAGGCTTGACTCCGCAGATCCTGTGCAGGTGGCACATACTCACAAAGTCGTGCATGTGCTCAAGGTGGCACATGCATCTGGAAGTCAATTGCAGTGGCTAGAAGCCCTAGCACACCAATTCTCTCTCTTTTTCTCTATCTCACAACACTTTTAAAGAAAGAAATCATTTTGAATGATAAAATATGGTAACCTATGTTTCTATAGATTTCGAATGAGCTGAGAAAGCTTCCAGAACACTTTACATGTATATCTAATTTATGGGGACAATATGCGAATTTCCACTTACAATTCTTTTAAGAATAATTATAGCACAGCTTTTTATTAGCAGCTTTCATAATTACAGAAAATAAACCATGATAATTCCTTCTTCTGCTTCCCTTCTCCCCCTCTTGACTCCACCCTCCATTGAATACCCCCCTTCCAGTTAGTTTCTCTCTTGTTTTGATGTCATCATAATTTTTTCCTATTATAAAGGTTCTGTGTAAGTGGTGACAGGCACTGCAAGATTATGACTATCAAGGCCATTTTGTGTATGGATCACAGCATTTTAAGCGCTTCAATACTCCCTTCATCTGTGACATTCTTAAAACATTCTTATTTATTTATTTGTTAGGGAGAGAGAGAGAGAGAGAGAGAGAGAGAATGGAGAGAAGGGATATGCCAGGGCTTCTAGCCACTTCAAACGAACTCCAGACACATGTGTCTCTGTGCACATGGCTTACGTGGGTTCTGGGGAATTTAACCTGGGTCCTTAGATTTCACAGGCAAATTCCTCTACCACTAAGCCATCTCTCCAGCCCACCTTTAAAAAAAAAATATTTTATTTATGGGATTTGAGACAGAGGGACAAACAGTTATATATAGAGAAAGCAATTTTTACATTCTTTCCACCACCTCTTCGGCAATGGACCTTGAGCCTTGAAGGGTGTGACAGAGATGTCTCAGTGCTAAAGACTCCACTGTCACTTCTTCTCAGCACCATGATGAAAAAAAAAAAAATGATGCACCAACCACAACCTATTGGAGAGTGGACACGGATGGCCCATCACACATGTGTTTTGTAAGGACAGTGAATATTCTCAGTCAACAGAAGACCCCTTCACCCCCCTGAAGCTGGCATACCCACATACTATGGCCACATGCTAAGATCTCCAAGAAAGAAATGGATGGATTCTGTGTCCAGCAAACAGCTATAGAAATGAGGAAGAACAAAAATAAGATTAGGGGAGTGAGTCACTGAGTTGTGTTGCTGGCCTGATGACACCCTCAATCAAGAACCAGCTCTAGGGCTGGAACGATGACTTAGTGGGTAAGGCACTTGACTGTGAAGCCTAAGGACCTAGGTTCAACTCCTCAGAACCCACATAAACCAGATGAGCATGGTGGAGTATGCATCTGGAGTTCATTTCAGTGTCTAGAGGCCTTGGCATGCTCATTCAGTCTTCCGGCAGAATCCAGTTCTGGAAGGGCTCTATGCCTGCTGTGGAGAAGGCTAGTTTCTTTTTGTGTGACAGAGAAGGAGGGGAGGAAGGAAAGAAGGGAGGAAGGAATGGAAGGAGGAAAAGGAAAAGAGAGGGAGGGGGAAAGAGAGATCTTAGTATCTAGTTCAGTGGTAGTGTACTTGACAAGCATGTACAAGTCTCTGCATTTAATCCCAATATCCTCTCTCTCTCTCTTTCTCTCTCTCTCTCCCTCCCTCCCTCAAATAAATAAATAAAATTAAAACTAAAAATTTTAAAACAACCAGCTCTGTGGACAAACTTAGGTCCACAGTCATCTTTTAAAGTTGTCTTGCTTTGAGATGAAATTACCTGCAATTTATATATATAAATTATTATTTATGTGTATATATACATCCTCCAAGAGGCATTTGATATGAGCTGGTACCATACAGACAGGAACTTGGGTAACGAAGTTCTTCAAAGCTAAATCTTCCCAGACGTGGGCTGGTGGCTGAAGTTTGCCAGCCAACAACAAACCTTGCAACTGCAACAACAGTCACTCTTCAGAGGAAATTTGAGTAGCAAGTACGATTTGAAGATTTAGAAAAGGCATTATCATGACTCCACCTAATGGAAGGAAATGATGCTTATGGGGATCTAACGTGCACAAATAATTCATTAACTGAAAGCTGTAATTTCTCTACAAGCCTTAATTTGGTGTTTCTATATATTTTTTCTACTTTATAAAATAGCCTGAGGTTGCTCAGTGGTTAAATCACTTTCCATGCAAGCAAGAGGACCTGAGGATTGTATGTAAACCATATGCTCTCAGGAGTGTCTGCTACCCCACTAGGCCTAAGGCAAGAAGGAAGGCAGAAGGCTGGCAAAATTGCTCAGTGGTTAAAGACATGTGCTTGCACAGTCTGATGGCCTGGGTTCAAATCCCCAATACTCACATAAAGTCACATGTACAAAGTGGCTCATGCCTCTGGAATTTCTTTGCAGTGGTAAGAGTCCCTAGATCACCCATACTTTCTTTCTCCTTGCAAATAAATAACAAGATATTAAAAGAAAATGAATGGATGTGGAGACAGGAGCGTCTCTGGAAATTCACAAAGATCACCTAGTCTGGAGTTATAGGCAGTGAAGGAGAAACAGGTCAGGGCTCAAAGCAAACTTGAGGTCTAATCACTGCACTCGTGGTGCTTTGAATCAGCTGTGCCTCCTAAGCTCACGTGTTCTACAAGCTTGGTTCCCAGCTGATGGCAACGTGACAGGTTGAGCCTTGCTAGTGATGGAGTGCTGCCGTGGGTGGGTTTGGAGCACTATCTATCTGGCTCCCCTTGCTAGCGTTCTCCTCACTCTCCTGCTCCTGTTTTCTGCCTTCGGTAACAAGGAGAAGATGCCCACCCTCTGCTCATGTCATGCTTTCCCCTGCCACCATGAAGCTGCCCCTTGGGACTGTAAGCCAAAATAGAAACTTTGCTCCCATCAACTGTTCTTTCCAGGGTGCTTGATGTCAGCAACAAGTACAGGGTGCTTGGTTATCGAGAGACTGCAGCATATGTGTCCAGTGACAAGGCAATCAGCTCATCGTGAACGTACTTGCACTCTGTAACACTGCTGTTCCCAAAACCCGAGGGACCATGAACAGAGAAAACTGGGCTGTCTGCACAGCAGTCAGCTAGTGTTTTTAACAGTGTTTTTCATCCTAGATAATCACACATGGACAGAGAAGAGGTGGGTTAGACACAAAATAGTGTGCCATCAACCTTCTTTTACTTGTCTCAATGTGCTTGAAGTTGGAGCAGATTTTCTTAAATGACACAATCCAGACACAGAAAGGCTAAAGCTGCATGGTCTCCACACTGGAATCTAAAAATAGCACATCCTATAGAAGTAAAGATTAGAGTGGCGCTTCCCAGAGGCTGGGTGCTTCAGTGTGGAAAGGTGTGGGGAGACCCTGGTCAATGGTTATAGGATATGATTAGACAGGAGAATTTATTTGAAGACTTTTATTGCACAGCATGGTGAATTTAGTGAGTATACATACTTTGCATTTTTACAAGCATAGTGTCTGCATGTTAAGAGGTTGTACCAGAAAGATAGTAACTATATGAGGTAGTGCTTTGGTTAAATAGACGTAGCTCTTCCTGCACATATACATACAACAAAATCACAGCACAAGACACGAAGTGATCTCTCAAATGAATAAAGTAAATATCCTTGAAGTGACTTGTTCATAGTAGTACAAAAACTACTAACCATGTTCATCAGGCAGTAAGCAGGCAATCTTTTAGTTGTTTTAAGTACATATCTTTTAAGTTTTAAGTAGCAACCCTTAAGAAATTAGGAACTAGACAAAATAGAGTTCTAATACCCTGCTAAAGTTTTACCTCTAAAAAAAAAAAAAAAAAAAATCATTCCTTTTAAATTGATCTTTTTTTTTTTTTTGTGGTTTTTCGAGGGAGGGTCTCACTCTAGCCCAGGCTGACCTGAAATTCACTATGGAGTCTCAGGGTGGCCTCAAACTCACGGTGATCCTCCTATCTCTGCATCCCAAGTGCTGGGATTAAAGGTGTGCACCACCACACCCGGCTTAAATCGACCTTTTTAAAAAAATATTTTAAGTTTTTATTTCTTTCTTTATTTGAGAGAGTGTAACAAGCAGGAAAAGAGAAAGAGAAAGACAGAGAGGGAGAGAGGGACAATGGGTGCTCCAGGTCCTCCATTCACTGCAGATGAACTCTAGAGGAGTGTACCCCTTTGTGAATCTGCCTTTCGTGGGTCCTGGAAAATCAATCCTGGGTCCTCTGTCTTTGCAGGTAACTGCCTTAACTGATAATCCATCTATATCTCCAGCCCTTAAACAGATTTTTTTTTTTTTTTACTCTTCTCGGGATGCAACCAAATATGACAGCTGTGCAACAGAAGAAAAACTATTATCGCCTTGACCGGTTGCACACAGTGTTTGTCAAAATGACGAAGATCCTGCCAGGAATCCCTCTTTTCAGGCACTCCCTAGGCACAACTCCTTTACTTAATTCTGTAGTCCTTAGAGACCACAGGTGATTCGTACTGCCTAATCCTAGGGTCAATATCTGGGCTAGCATGCTGAGCTGATCTCTTCCAGGACAGCCCACTTTTTTCTTTATTAATTCATTATTTATGTGAACTATAAATGTTATGAAACATTTGCTCTTCGATGACCAGAGCACCATGCTGGTCCACAGATGAGGGTGTTGTGTTTGTATTTTATGTGATTTGAATGTTCCCTGTGTAGATCCTTCGCTGCACACCACATTTTCCTTAAATTCCAATTACTTTAAAGACTTTTCTCCCAACAACTCCAGGCACAGAATTTTCTTAATTTCTCTTTCCTCCTGGTGGCAGGGAGCTAGCTTAGGGACATGTGTGGGAAGAGGATGAGGACCATGAAGGTGGATGGGTTATGACACATTTTCATTTGCAGCTGCTGCAGCTCCACAGCCTTAATCCAGCCCAGATCGCAGACGAAATTTAACACCACCCTGGTGGCCCTGGACTTACACCAGAGCCCTCCAGTCACCAAATAAGGTAAGTAGTTTGTCATCTGAGCCATAAATATTTACATCCACCAGTGACAAATGTATAAAGAGTGTGGAGTGACTGTGCAATTTCAGCTGCTCTGCTCAAGCCTGGCAGGGGTTCCTGTTATCTCCTCCACGGCTGACTTCTGCGGGCTGACAAGAACATCCTCCCCCAGCTTGTTAGCCTGCCCTCACCGCTCATTATTCTCACACTGGTCACTCAGGAAGGTTTGGTTTCCCAGTTATAATTTAGGACTTGTTACACAAGCGTTTGTTAAGGTAGGCAGGCAAACCTTCAGCACCCTCCTCCTTCCTCTCTTGTACGATGTTCTTTCCCCAATAAGATTTAAAAAAAAAAAAAATCATCACTATGTGTTTTCTTCACTTGGCTTAACTAATAACAGAAAAGCAAATTATTGCCCTCCTCACACCCTTCCAGTTCCTGCGTGTGACTTGGAGGTGAAGTCTTAATACTGTGTCGGAACACAGCGTAGGAACAGGCTTAGTGTTCCGACCTCCCAGAAGTGGACTGACCACAAAGCAAACCTAAAAACATTTCAAGGATGTAATGGAAGATAGAACATTAACTGGCTTGAACTTGAATACAATAGGGCCCCTTTCTTACGTGTCTACAAGATCTGCACTAGTTGGGTTGGGGCAATGGCTCAGCTCAGCAAAGCACTTGATATGCAGGTGTGAAAAGCCAAGTTCAGATCCTCAACACCCATGTTAACCCTCTGCAAGCAGTGTCATGTCTGTAATGCCAGCACTCAGGAGGTACCCATGGGTCAAGATGGCTAGCAAGACGGGCTTTGCCAGGGAGTTCTGGGTTCAAAAGAGAGACCCTGCTTTAGTAAAGAAAATGTAGAGTTATCAAAAAAAGACATCCCACATCAAACTTTGGGCCCTACACACATGAACACACTCATGTACATGCACCGGAACATGCATATGTGCAGATATATGTGACTACATATTCACAAATGCATGTACATGCCACCAGCCCCCACACAAAGGTATGAATTATCATACAAGTAAGAAACGTAGAAAATCAGAAAGATTGTGCTCGCAGTCTTTAATCCTCTGAGCCATGCCAAGCTTTTATTATTTTTATGTTTGCTAGGTAAAAAAAAATGAGTTAAGGTAAACTTAACTGAGTGTTAATAGAACACTTAATTTAATTTGAAGTGCAAGAGATAACAATATCCAAATATTTGGATGATTCATTTTTCTACAACCATGAGTTGACTTGGACTGGGGAAATGGCTTTGCAGTTAAAGGCACTCGCTCGAAAAGCCTGACAACCTGGGTTCAGTTCCCCAACGTCCACATAAAACTAGTTGCAAATTGGCACTTGCATCTGTGATTCCAGTGAACTTAAGACAAAGGGAGGTGGAGCCAATTCGAAGGGCCAGAGGTGCTGACTTCCGTGTGGTTGGTTACAGCTGAGCAGGGTGTGTTCAGTGACTACAGGTTCTGTGACGAATAAGGAGGAGAAAAGCCACCTTGAAATTTTCTTCTGATGTCCACATGAGTCACAAAGCCTGCTTGCCCATACACATGCACACAAATCAGTAAGCACAAAGTAAAATTTAAAATAAAATAAAGTAAAAATAATGAGTTGACTGATGCTCACCGACAGCATATAGGCCATCATTCTGAAAATACCCTTTGAGAAAAACAATCAGCAGACTTCCCTAAAATACCACAGTGGCATTGATAAATGATGCATTAGAACTTGACCTATTGATCACAGAAATGAAAATTAAGACTGAGTATTATGAACTATTAGACACCAGTTTTAACTGGAAGGAAATGTGGTTGACGAGAAGGGTGGGGTATTGAATATAGGAGGCTCAAGTGTCTCTGCACAGAGAAAAGAATGGATTATATTTTAGAAAGTATTCGGGTGGGTCTGAGGGTATTAGGCATGGGGATGTAGAAATCTCTTGCTTGTCATGTCAGGGGATTTTCCCAAGGATACAAATCAGTGATCAGTTACTCCCAGCATATATGCTGACATTATCCTGTATCTGGTGGGTTAATTCTCTTGCAATAAGGTAAAGAGATAAGGGGCAGGCATATTCCACATGGTTTACCATGGGAGGGAAGTGACTTGGGTAATAGGCTTTATAGATTAAATGTCTGAGAAGCTATTGCCCCTTACCCTTGTGAGTGTCTCTACTTCCATTCCAGTTTGAAGGCTAAAATTCAGTGAGTAAATGATGGTTAGATTATCTGCCTCTGTGGGAGTTTTCCTTGAGGGCATGCTTGGATTTAGTAAGGACCTAGCATGAGCCTCACAAACAACTAAGCTGACATTTTCTACAAATCTGAATTATACTCGAAGATGAAGACTCAGCTTTCTGAAGTTTTCCTAACACTCTGGGCTCTGGAAAGAACCACCCTGCTTCCCATTCAGCACTCTAGGCTCTTAGAAGAGATAACCTGCCCAGTCCTCTTACCGTCTAGACTCCAAGCATCCAGAGAGTCACACTGCCTGGTCCTTTCCTTGTGCCGACTCTGCACTATGAGAAAGGCCATCCATCCTGCCTGTTCACATCCCCATGTGGCACTACAGGCTGTGAAGAGATGTCCTGTCCATCCTCTCACCAGCCACACTCAGGCACGGGGAAGATTCACACTGCCTGGTCCCTTACCCACCTGGGTCCTCTGCTTTTGCAGCACATTGCTGCATTGCTGGAATGGACACATGTTGAGGCAGGAGCCTATCAATGTGGTTCAATATCTCTAAAACATTACGCAATGCTTCCCAGATAATTTGGAAAGAGGAAATGCGAGTTGAATGGATGAGTAGCAAGGAAAGTTGAGAAAGAAATAAAGACCAAACTGAATAGATCTTTAAAAGATAGAGTAGTCAAGTGTTAGGAATTTAGTTCTTTGACTATCTCTCTCTCTCTCTCACTCTCTCATGTGTGTGTGTTGTGTGTGTGTGTGTGTGTGATTTAGTGTGCATGTGTGTGCTTGTCCATATGAGCATGATAGTGACAGATTTGGGAAGCACTGCTTTTCAGTGAGGCAAGGGTTTATAAAGCACTAAGCTAGGACAGAATGCAGAGGCAAGGGATGACTTAGGAGGGCTTATATTTGTAATGTTAAAACTACTTTGGAGCTCTGAGGTAATAGCCTAGTCAAAGTGTTTGCCACACAAGCCTGAAGGCCTGAAAGGTCCTAATTTGTTCTGAGTTTGATCTCTAGAACCCTTGTAAACAGCTGGGTATGGCCACCATGCATCTAAGGCCAGTCCTGTGAGAGCCCCTGTGGGGCTCTCTAGTCAGCCAGACTGATTGAAAATTGCTCCAGGTTCAGTGAAAGACAGTGTCTCAAGCAATTAGGCTGATGAGCAATAGAGTGATAGAGGAAGAAGATAGCCAGCATTTTTCACTGGCCTCCATATGCACACACATAGGGTGTGCATGTCTGCACACACATGTGCATGTACCACATCCTATACTACATACACACACACACACACACACACACACACACACACACACACACACTTGTGCAAAAATAAATCATTTGGAAATTTGCATGCTCAAAGTAACAGTCATGCATAGAGATAATTGGAAAGTCAGACAGCTGTTCTCCAGGGCACAGGAGCAGAGGTTGCCTCTAGAAATCAAGTACTTGTTCAACTCCTGCTCTGCCTCCTACTTCCCAAGTGTTCAGTCTGTCCAGTATGAACTATACTAAGTTCCTCTCTTCCCACAGGGCTTCATGATCTCAGGCCTCTCAAATTAGTTCCCATTCCTCACTGCCTAGCAAGCTACCATTTCCCAAATTATTTATTTTCTCCTCATTCATGTGATTTAAAAAGTAACTTACCATGACTTGCAGACTTGCTCATCTCCAGATATTTGCTTTGAAAAGAAAACTTTGCAAATGCAAATTAATTTATTATTGTTTAAATATTTTCATTATAGGAGATACTTTAATTAAAATGGCTTCTGGTGGCCCCCATCAATCTTTTCTTCCATGGCTGTGAATTCTCTTCCAAAGTTATTGGACTCCAATCCATAGTACTGGGTTTAAGTCCACACTCAGTGTTGTGTGTTCATGTGCTCCTTGAGCCTATCCTGCCCAGTGAGCATCTTCACCCTGAATTTCTTAGTGTACAGAAGATCTGTAATTGAGGAAATTCTGCAAGGCTTAATGTCATTATTCAAAGTAACAGTCACAGGTATTTAATGTGAGGAAGACTTTATGCAGGCAGAAATTTTGAGATTCTGGCAAAAAAAAAAAAAAAATGCCTTAAAGTTACTTCTTAAGTTTTTATTTGCAGAGTCGATTTAGGAAGTAATGTGTATGAAAATGCAATGTGAATAAGTAAATTAAAATAGGAAAACAGGGCTGCAGAGATGGATTAAAGGTTAAGGCACTTGCCTACAAAGCCTAAGGACCCACGCTTAACTCTCCAGATCCCACATAAGCCCGATGCACAAATGTGAGGCGAGTGCAATGTTGCACATGGTTGATAGGAGGCGCAAGAATCTGGAGTTTGACTTCAGTGGATGAGGCCCTGGTCAGCCACTTCTCTCTAAAACATAAAAAGTTAAAAAAATATTAAAATACTACTACCAAACCAACACATAGTCTAGGTTGGATAATTAAGGAATAGCCAATATTCCTTTTTATTCTTTGCACATGTAGGTAGTATATGTCGTGTGGTATGTGTGTGTGGCGCAATATGTGTGTGGTGTATGCACACGTTTGTGCAGATGTACACTTTATTCATGCTTGCGGAAGCCAGAAGAGAATGCCAGGTGTCTTCTTGCACAGCTCATGCACGGGTTTCCACAGCACAGAGCCTCTCATTGGACCCGGAGCTGCTCTTTTCTGTTGGATGGAGCAAGCGCAGTGGATTCCCTAAGCTCTCTCTCCACAGAACTGGGGTTACAGGAATGCATGGCCACACTCATCTGTTTAGGTGGCTGCTAGGGAATCAAGGTTGTGGTGAATCAGACCCTGCAAGACCCTCAGACTTCTGTGCCAAGTGCTTTTACCCAATGGACCATCTTCCAAGTCCGTAATCATTAGTCTTTTTTAAATTTTTTAAAAAATATTTTATATTTATTTATTTATTTGACAAAGAGGGGGACAGAGAGAGATTGAGAGCGAACGCAAGAGAGAGAATGGGCGCACCAGAGTCCCCCGCCACTGCAGACACACTCCAAGTGCTTGTGCTCCCTTTCCATCTGGCTAACGTGGGTCCTGGGGAATCGAACCTGGGTCCTTTGGCTTTGCAGGCAAACACCTTACCCACTAAGCCGTCCCTCCAGCCCATAATCCTTATTCTTGTGATAATATTTTCTGCTATGTCATCTGTCTTTTTGGGTTTTTTTGGGATCTGACCTCAAGGACTTGCACTTGTGTGGCAATAGCTTTATCCACGGATACATTTCCTCAGCTTCAAACTAAAATTGGTTAAGTCATTTAATTATATTTGGATGTTTTCTTAACTCGGTTTTCTTATTCTACATACTATTCTGATACTTTTAAAAATTGCATTTTAGTAAGCTTCCTCAGACGTTAAAAACTTTCAGCATGTACAGTGATAATTTTCTTTTCTATGAAATTTAATCCTTTAAATTATGATTCATTAGTAAACTAGTATAGAATTGATTGTACCATTACTTAAAGCCTTAACTTTAACTTCAAGGACTTGTAATTGGATATTAAAATGTTTAATTTTCACTGGTTCAGGTGAGTAAAAAAATGAAGGAAGGTCTTTTGGTCTGAGCTCTGGGTTTAGTGTTAAAACTAGGTTCTGGGTGAAATTGGCTGGCAGTTGCAATTTTCCCACTTGAAAGTAAGCTGACTTTTAAAATAAACAATCATTGCTTCTTTTATAATTGCCCTGGAAAGGCCCCAGTGATTCAAGTTATGTGTGGGTACGTCTGGTCTATCTCCACATTGAGTTGATCCAGTCCATTCTTTGTGTTCATTTCATATTTATTCCAGACTTCTACCTGTTTTACTACAATGGGTACCTGTTCTATGTGATTCAAATAAGAAGAACTGTGGATCAGATTGTCATAAAGGAAACACATTGCATAACCAAAACACCTAATCAGGCTACAACTAGAAGTGTCGTCACAAATGTCAGAGACAAAAGAAATGTCTTTGGGAATATCTTCATCTTACGTGCATGTTTTGTTTTGTTTTTTTTTCCCGAAGTACTTCATTATTCATATATTATGAGCTGTTCATAGGACTTGGCTCAGATCCTCTCCTGAAGGCACTATGGTCTCCAGTGACCTGTGAAAACGGGCTTAACACATTCACAAGGCTTTTCGTTGCAGTCCAGGAAGTTTGCAAAAGCGATCCATCACTATCACGTACAGATGACAGTCTACATAGAGCCTGTCCTTGCTTAACCAGCCCGTCTAATTCCGAGAGCATAGAATTCTACCCAGGAATGACATCTTGAATAAGTTTGGGTTGGGGCATATTGCATTCTTCTTCAAGACTTTTTTTTTTTTTTTTGCTTCTTCTTTTCAGACATTTCCTCGCTTTTACAAGGCTATAAAAATAGGAACACATTTTTCTTTCCTTTGAAACAATGCTGGCCCCAGATTTGCTCTTCTCTGGGGTACAAGATAATTGAATCTGCATGCAAAGAAGGAAATATTTACAAAATCACGATTTTGACATCATATGCTATCTTCAACCCCAATATCTATGATGGCCCACCCAACTTCTGCCCGCTGACATCGGATGAGTTATGTGGGCTGACATTTACAGGGGCAATCATTAATAGACGTTCATAGTTGTCTTCCAAAATAACAGGCAAAGGATTTCTCCAAAAGGTACTTTGCACAATTGGTAGCCACATCCCTAATGATTGCCATCCTTGCAGCAGAAGACATGACTAATTAGACTGAATTAAAAATAGCCCAGGAAACTGTCAGTGACAGATACACATTGCTTGTGCGAGTTCTGGTCCAGATGCTGAGGAAAAAGCATGCTCTCCTCTCTTTAGTGACTCTTAATTGAGTTGCAGATTGCATATATCTTTGAAAAGTTTTAATGCAGAAAGAGAGCGAGAAAGAGACTTACTTTTTTAAAAACTATCTTTAACATTAGTAATCATTTCCTCTCCCAGGGTGCGTTGAGTTGACATACAGCATGTGTCTTTTTCTCGATGGGATCTTGTTAAAGAGGTCCCACCACTTCCTCTCTGCCTTCAACACTCCTTACTGCAGACCCTATGCCAGATTGTGCTCTGAATATTCAAAATGAGACAAAGCCTGCCCCCAGAACTATTTAATATACCAAGGAAATCTAAAACAAATACAAGAAATTACTTGCCGCACACCTTGGTAGTCGACAATAAACCAATGGCTTATTTACTCGTTTCAGATAAAAGGTTGCACATGGCTTACTTATTTGCCTGGAATAGAATGAGTCGTACCACGCTTAACATATTTCCTTATGAAATGCCTGAAAGCACATAACTCATTATAGCTACCCTTAATGAAACTATATGCAAAACCTTGCCTCGTGTAAAACTGTGATGGCTCCCTTCTACAGCTATGGAAACAGCTCATTATTTTGAGATATTTTTGAGAACTAAAAATCAAGGCATAAAGATAAGTCCAGGTCAGTTTGTCTTCTTTCCAATTCCGTGATGTTTAATGCATTATTTTATAGCATCCTTGGAATCATTAGGAAAGAAGTATCCATCTCCATGTCATCATTTCCTACGTGATAATGTAGGAACTCCTGAGGGAGCAGTGTTTGTTCCTTGCTTCCTGGCAGAACGAAAGTGTCTGTGTCCTCTCTCTCAGCTCATTTCCTGGGCCACAGTTGTGTTTTTTTTTTTTTTTTTTTTTCTTTCAGTGATCCCACATAACCTTGAAGAAATAATCCTGCCAATATTACATAATCCACATTTTTCATGGTCAGGTCTTACATCTGCCCATGAGTCCATATCTCAGATGACATTAAAGAGGGTTTTAGGCTTTACATACTAAGATAAAAGAGGTATTTATCTTATGTACTGAGATACGAAATTCTGATCTGAGGGTTATAAAAACACTGACCCCACTTCACCTTGAAAGTTTTGTCTTGCTAGATCACTACACTCCTCTCTGGCCACATCCATTGCTCTTCAGTTTTGCAGATTTTTATATGCTTTTTTCATTGTATTGTTTTAAGAATTTTGCTATTCAGCCAAAGCTGGCCACAAATTGTCAATCTTCCTGACTCACCCTGCCTAGTTCTGAGGTTACAGAGGAGAAATGCCATCACCAGATGGATGCATTTTCCTTGTGCTGTTGGTCTTTATTTTGCCATTTTCTTCTACTTAACTTTCTTGATTATTATCATTATGTTTTCTGTGAAAGACTTAAGTAGGACTCATAGAGGTAGGATAATTTTTTTGGGTAATTTAAATTACAGTTTCCTTAGGAGCAGGCAGTGTCATGGTCATGTTGAAAGTATGAATTCTGCCATCAGGGGAACCGCAGGCACCATTTTCAATATGAACATGATTTTCTGCACAAACAGTTAATTTCTTCCATTTTTCCAAACAGGATCTTATTTTCATTTGAAAAATTTGTAAATAATTCTCATCACATTGAAGTACTCAGGTGTGATTTCATTTTAGAAGGGACCAACAGAAAGTAAGTTATCAAAAATAGTTGTTTCTTTCGGGCTGGAGAGATGGCTTAGCAGTTAAGCACTTGCCTGTGAAGCTTAAGGACCCTGGTTCGAGGCTCGGTTCCCCAGGTCCCACGTTAGCCAGATGCACAAGGGGGTGCACGCGTCTGGAGTTCGTTTGCAGAGGCTGGAAGCCCTGGCGCGCCCATTCTCTCTCTCTTCCTCTATCTGTCTTTCTCTCTGTGTCTTTCTCTCTCAAATAAATAAATAAAAATTAAAAAAAAATCTTTTAAAAAAAATAGTTGTTTCTTTCTCCTTTTTCTTAAAAACACATATTCAAGAAATGTTTGTTTCTAGTCACAAGATATTGAATTCCAGGCTCCTTGAGGTAGAGGATATCCGAAGTCTGTTAAGCTTTGAGTTAAAATTGCTGAGGGCCCAGTTAGGGTTGTTGACTCAGAATGGAGTGGCTGAGCAGATGGGCCTTCTCTCATCACTGTGACTCCCACAAACATCAGTGAGCAGAGACTGAGTCACCATACTCTGTTCTTCATGGAGGCAGGTAGCTCTGAAATGTAGAAGAAACAAACAAAAAAAAAAAAAAGAAGTGAGAAGACAAGGGCACTACTCCCTGATAAAAAGATACACTGCCATTTGTGTTGGAATCGTAGGATTAAGGGTTATTTTACTGGGGTTCAAGCCCAATTGATTTCATAGGCTCCATATGTAGACACATCTCTCTCCAACTGTGTTCTCCCTCCAACAATATGATCTGAAGATAATGAAACCAAATTTGAATTTTAATGAGATGATATTAGTAGACTTTTCCACATTAACACTAGCACGATAAAGATTCAAAATCTCAGTGGATAGTATATGACAGAACTATAGGAGGGAAAACAGCTATATCATCTAACTCTGCACTCTCTTATTTTAAAGTTTTGACTGACGTTTCCTTATACCTGCCTCTCAGCTTACAATGACGAGAAAGACAATGAACTCTGATAGCTCCCTTGTAGTGGGTGCCATCAATTGCCCTTTCATAAAGCTGGAGCTGAAACTCAAGGGGAGGGATCTACTACATGGTCTCTGTGGGTGTGCCAAACACTACTAAACTCATTTTCTTTCTTCTCTGAGTCAAAACAGCCTTCTGTTTATGTGATGACAGAATTTTTGCCTCTAGCCTCTGCTGCTCAGTCATGATAACTTCAGAAGGTGAGTAAATCTATGACTGATTTATATTATTTATATGATGAATATATTTAAGTATCTATTGAAAAGCCATTGAATGGATTTTTTTTTTTCTTGTCAACTTTCTTCTGTGTAGCAGACATGGGGCTTTTTTGTAAGAATTCTTTCAACCAAGAATGTGCAGAGGTTTCTGGGTTGCTAAACTATGCTTAGGGCATTACTAAAATCCTGTTGTTTTAAAAATATAAGAAAGTGAAAACTTACTTTTTATTCAGCTAACAGGTCATGTTAACAAATATGTGATATCTCTAGTAGTAAATGTTTTTTCTACAACTTTAGCATATGCCAGGGTTCACTGGTGACTGGAAAGCTTATTAAGCGATCTGTAGTTTGTCTCTTCCTGAAGAGACGGCAGCTTAGGCATCTTTCAGGACAGGCTGTTTGCTGTGGTAAAACCAGTGTTCTGCACATAATGAATTTATTTTCTACCCAGGCTACAAAAACAGTGCAATTCACTAGGAAAATTGTTCTTTGTAGAAATTTAAGGGACCATCTCAAGAGTTTCTTCTGAAAACACACTGTCACAATCAGCAGTGAGCTAAAGGGAGCATTTCACACTGCATTTTGCCTCTTAGAGCTTCAGCCCAGGGAAAGATGCCCATAACTTCTGTTCATACTCCATTGGCCAAGGCATATCTCATGACTATGCATAATTTAATTTAGGATGGGGAAGTGTGATCAGTCCTTCATTGGACTGAAGAAAGAAGTTTTGATTACATATGAAATGCTTGAACGACCACCTTAGCAGGTATTTCAGGTTCATTTACCTGTTGACTGGGTGTCATTTGCATTGTCTCTAATAAGGAAAGCTAATTACATCTGCTTCAAAAGAGGCTTAGCCTGTTTGTACTAATCTACAGGCGGTTGACCTCCACGTTGCTGCAAGATGCCATGTTTAGTTTATATACTCAGATAGGAAATTGCTTTGCCTCTCTTTTAAGAGATTTTTATGTATTGAGCAAGTTATCTTGAAGTCACTTTTTTTTTCAAAAGATGCTAGGTAAATTTTAGTCCCTTAAAAACCTTATAAGTTTCTATTTATTCCATTACTAAACTTTACTTTAATTGGATAATTAGTGAAAAAATGAGCATGAAGAAATGGATTACTTCCCAAATTAAAAAAATACTTATGCATTGTCTTTCTGACATATGTTCCTTTCTGATGGGAAAGATGGACTAGTATTTAATCCATGGTAGGAGCAATTATTGCATTATTTTTTTCTGAATTTAAACACAAAATAGTCATATTTTATGTAAGAAATATTCTGATTTTAAATGGCAGGAAAGCTTGGTTGTAAGAGTCAGTGTAAAATACAGGGAAATGTATTGGTCAAAATAGGCAATGGTGGCTGACAGAAAGAGAGATTTTAGTGCACTGTAAATAAAAAGTCTTGCTGTAGAATTGCACCTAAAGAATGGGTTAGCATGTACTATTTGTAAAGTTACATTAATTATACTCAAAAATTTTTACTTTTATAAAAAATAAATATTTATAACATATTACTTATTTTCAGCCATACTAATAAATGTTGTAAATCACATTACCACTTGGTTCCAAGACATACATATCAAGAAACAGAAAAATAGGGACTTTTAATCATTAAATTAAATTAAATTAAACTAATGAAGTGAGAATTGATGGCAGTTCAGGTAACACCCCTGTGAGAAGCTTCTATCCCCATCTCTCCCTGCAGGAATAAGGTTCAGTGTCTTGTTGTAGCTTTGCACTTTCTCTCCAACACATGTGAGAGTGTGGCAGTGACATATTTCTATCACTAAGGTACCTGACCGATGCTTGGACGCAATCCAAGACTTCAGGGTCTTTTCAGTGCTATCCATAGCTTTTTCACCAGGCATTAAGAGATGCATATCAAGGGCTGGAGAGATGGCTTGGTGGTTAAACGCTTGCCTGTGAAGCCTAAGGTTCGGGACTCAATTCCCCAGGACCCATTTTAGCCAGATGCACAAGTGGGAACACGTGTCTGGAGTTCGTTTGCAGTGGCTGGAGGCCCTGGCACACCCATTCTCTCACTGTCTTTCTCTCTGCCACTTTCTCTCTTTGTCTGTCTCTCTCAAATAAATAAATAAAAATAAACAATTTGTTTTAAAAGAGATGCGTGTGAAGATAGCATTTAGTTAGAGGGACTTAAAACTCTGCCACGGAGACAGGTACACCTTTGCCCGTAAAGGGAGGAAGGGGGTCATTCACCGGAGGGAGACACATACACGCAAAAGACAGTGATTGTAACATTGCTGTGACTTGAGAATCCATACCTTCTCCTTATGTGAAATTCTGTAGCAGTAAGTCCACTTTATTAGGTATGATTATATTTTTCTTCTAGCAAAGATGAGGCTCTTCTGGAATTAGAAGAGGCTAAGCATGCCCAGCTGTGGACTTTTCTAAACAAAACTTCTTGCATACCAAGAAGAGCAAAAGCACATAAAGGTGGACATCTCTGATGTAGGTAGGTTATTGAAGTTGGTGAGGAGTTATAGGGTTTTTAGGCTCATTCTAGGACCTGCCTCACCCCATTCTTCTTGGATCCCAACAGAAGTATGAGCTAAAATAACCTTTAGGATGGATTGGGATGAAACAATTGGGATATTGGCATAGATAAACTGTGGCTGTGACTGCATATGTGATAGTGATTTTGCACATGTTAAAATAATTTCTTGGTGAACTTGTATTTCTTTGCATGGGTTCCAGAAAGGCATGCTTGAGGCTCACCAGCAATGTTGAGTGCACTCCACATCAACATGCACCTAACAGTTTGCCTTGCCTTGCCTTGGTTTTTTTTTTTTTTTTTTTTTTTTTTTGACTGGTGTGGTGGCACATGCCTTTATGAGAGAGAGACAGAGAAGGAGAGATTTAGCATGCCAGGGCCTCCAGCCACTGCAACTGGACTCCCCCTTGTAAGCATGCATAATCTTGCACATGTATCACCTTGTGCATCTATCTGACCTGGGATCTGCAGAGTTGAATATGGGTCATTAGGCGTCTCAGGCAAGTGCCTTAACCACTAAGCCATCTCTCCATCCCTACCATGACTATTTTTTTTTAACATTTTTAAAGGATAAAGTGAGATTCATTACATCATTTACTTAGCATAAACCTAGTACACAGTTGAAACAAAACAAATATTTGTTGTATTAATTAGGAAATTAGAGCCGGCCGTGGTGGTGCACACCTTTAATGCCAGCACTCAGGAGGCAGAGGTAGAAGGATTGCTGTGTGTTTGTAGTCACCCTGTGACTACATAGTGAATTCCAGGTCAGCCTGAGCCAGTGAGACCCTATATAAAGGAGAGAGGGGGGGGGGAGAGAAATTAAAGAAAGCCAACTATCTCTTTTTTTTAAAAAAAAGTTGTAATTAACAACTTCCATGTTTGTAAACAATATCCCATAGTAATTCCCTCCTTACCCCCACTTTCCCCTTTAAAACTCCACTCTCTGTCATATCCCCTCCCCTTCTCAATCAGTCTCTCTTTTATTTTGATGTCATCATCTTTTCCTTCTATTATGAAGGTCTTGTTTAGGTAGTGTCAGGCCCTCTGAAGTCATGGATATACAGGCCATTTTGTGTCTGGAGGAGCATGTTGTAAGGAGTCCTACCCTTCCTTCAGCTCTTATATTCATTCCACCACCTATTCTGCAATGGATCCTGAGCCTTGGAAGGTGTGATAGAGATATTGCAGTGCTGAGCACTCCTCTGACTCATCTTCTCAGTACCATGATGCCTTCTGAGTCATCCCAAGGTCACTGCCATTTGAAAAGAGAAAGTTCTCTACTGAAAAAGTGATAGTAGCATTAATATATGGGTATGAACATTAACTGAAGTGCTTACTGCACAGTTTTATGAGCATATTATATACATTTTGTCAGACAGCAGCAGATATTACACCCCTAGGACTCTTGATTTCCCTTGCTGTAGGCTTTCAGTATCAGGAACATATTCCCTCCCATGGAGCGGTCCTCCAGTCAAATTTGAGGGCAGTCGGTTTCCCTCAAACAGACATGCCATTATTGCACCAGTTGGCTCATTTGGCCTGTTTGGCCAAATATAAGGCTTGCAATGTCCACTTTGGAGTATCTTCACTATAGATTTCTCTCTATCCCATTGAACTGCATGAAGTGTGTTTTTTTCCAGCTTTCTGTCAGCTGGTCTATATGGAGGAGGTTTTCAGCTCATTTTCAGCAGGATTTCTCAGTGATCTTGCAGCCCAAGTATATGTGGTCTTCAGTAATAGGGTCTTACAATCTATTCCTGGTGGTAAACCAAGGGCCTCAGCAATGACCTGTAATGTTTTGGATGCATCATGGTCCTCCCTGGCCAACAACTCACTGGAAGGTATTCCATCCCTGGCACTGAAAATTTTCTAGTAACAACCTATGGCTCCTGTGTATTCCATTGTCCAAAAAAGTAGGTTTCCATATGATTTACTTATATCCTTTTATGTTTTGATTAGTGTCCCTCCATCTTTCCTTTACTCAATCTCTTCCCCTGACCTCACTTAGGCCTTATCACACTGATTAATCTATTCTTCTACTTACATATACACAATACCCCCTCTCCCTTCCATTATATTCCCTTTATATCTCCCTTATAGCTTACTAGCCTCTGCTACTGATTTTTCTTCCTACTCACACAGAAGTCCAATCATCTGTAGCTAGGATCCACATATGAGAACAAACATGCAGCATTTGGCTTTCTGGGCCTGGGTTACTTCACTTAGTATAATCCTTTCAAGTACCATCCATTTTCCTGCAAATTTCATAACTTCATTTTTGTTTACTGCTGTGTAGAACTCCATTGTGTAAATGTGTCATGTTTTCATTATACATTCATCAGTTGAGGGACATCTAGGCTGGTACCATTTCCTAGCTTTTGTGAATAGAACAGTAATAAACATGGTTGAGCAAGTACCTCTAAGGCAGTGAGATGAGTCCTTAGGATATATGCCTAGGAGTGCTATAGCTGGGTCATATGGTTGATCTATTTTTAGCTGTTTTAGGAACCTCCATGCTGATTTCCACAGTGGCTGGACCAGATTGCATTCCCACCAGCAGTGTAGAAGGGTTCCTCTTTTTCTGCATACTAGCCAGCATTTATGGTCATTTGTTTTCATTATGTGAGTGAGATGAAATTTCAATGTAGTTTTAATCTGCATTTCCCTGATGACTAGGGATGTAGAACCTTTTTTAGATATTTATATGCCACCTGTATTTCTTCTTTTTAGAACGTTTTATTTAGTTCCATTTTCATTGGCTTGTTTGATTTATTATTTATTTTTTGAGTTCTTTGTATATACTAGATATTAAACCTCTATCAGATGTATAGCTGGCAAAGATTTTCTGCCATTCTGTAGGTTGCCTTTTTGCTCTATCCTCAGTGTCCTTAGACATACAAAAGCTTTGTAATTTCATGAGTTCCCAGCAGTTAATCTGTGGCTTTATTGCCTGAGGAATTGGGGTTATATTCAGAAAGTCTTTGCCAAGACCAATATGTTGAAAGTTTTCCCTACTTTTTCCTCTAGCAGTTTCAGAGTTTCAGGTCTGATATTAAGGTCTTTGATCCATTTGGATTTAATTTTTGTCCATGGAGAGAGATAAGGATCTATTTTCACCCTTTTATAGATACATATCCAGTTTTCCTAGCACAATTTGCTGAAGAGGTTGTTTTTTCTCCAATTAGCTTTTTTGGCATTTTTGTCAAATATCAGATGGCTATAGCTACCCAGGCTTACATCTGGGTCCTGCATTCTGTTCCATTGATCTACTCATTGGTTTTTGTTCCAGTACATGCTGTTTTTATTACTATGGCTCTATAGCATAGACTAAAATCAGGTATGGTGATACCACCAGCCTTATTTTTATTGCTCAAAATTGTTTTAGATAGTTGAGATTTTTTGTGCTTCCAAATGAATTTTTGGATTTTTTTTCTATTTCTAATTTTGATGGGGATTGCATTAAATTTTATAGATTGATTTTGGAAGGATTGCCATTTTCACAATATTGATTCTTCCCATCCAAGAACAAGGGATTTTTTTTTCCATTTCCTACTGTCATCTGCAATTTGTCACTTGAGCCTTTTAAAGTTTGCATTGAGACCCTTCACCTCTTTAATTAGGTTTATTCCAAGGTACTTTATTTTTATTTTTGTTTTTTGATGCAATTGTGAATGGAGTGATTCTCTGATTTCATCCTCTGTGTGCTTTTGTTAGCATATAGGAGGATAATGATTTCTGTGTATTTACTTTGTGTCCTACTACATGGCTATAGGTGTTTATCAGCTCTAACAGTTTGCTTGTAGAGTCTGTAGGCTCCTTTACGTGCAGAATCATGTCATCTGCAAATAATAATAACTTGACCTCTTCCTTTCCAATTTGTATCCCTTTTATATGTTTTTCTTGCCTTATTGCTGTTTCTAAGATTTCCAGTACTATATTAAATAAAAGTGGGGACAGTGACATCCTTGTCTCATTCCTGATTTTACTAGAAAAGCTTGAAGTTTATCTCTATTTAGTAATATGTTAGCTGTAGGCTTGTCATAAATAGCCTTTATTATGTTGAAATATTCCCAGTCTCTGTAGGAGTGTTCATCATGAAGGGATGTTGTATTTTGTTGAATGCTTTTTCTGCATCCAATGAGATGATTATGTGATTTTTGTTCTTCAGTCCATTTATATGCCAACTATCTCTTTATCCTATATTAAGCAAAGCTAATTAGGTTGTTATGATTCCCTAGAGTTTAAAGTCTTAAGAAGTTTGCATATTGGCCATTATTTTTAATTCCTCACTGTGGTTTGAGATCTGAGGGGTGATTTTAATGGACAGGTTTCTTCTAAGACATGCTAGTCTCGTGTATGTGATTTCCAAGACAATAATCAGGGTGTCACTGAATAACATGCAGGGGTCTAGTCCCAAGTCTGAGGAGGAAAAGCAAGGTCTAAGTGCTTACAAGGGAGGGGAAGGTCTTACTTTTCATACTCATTAAGACTAATCTCGATTCTTGATTTCTTGTTGCAAATCATTCTATAGACTTGAATTGTGAGTGACATTTACATATTTTTTTCAGTTTTACACATTTTTAAAAAATATTTATTTATTTGACTTTCCCATAACTGAAGGCCACTCCCACAATGTAACACCCACAATCCTCAGGGGGCAATGACAGGTACAAGGCTGGCGATGGTTCCATCATGACTGTATATACACTATATACATAACTAATAAAAAGTATTGATTTATTCATTTGAGAGAGAGAGATAGAGAGAATGGGCATTTGAGGGCCTCCAGCCACAGCAAACAAACTCTGCATGCATGTGGTACTTTGTGAATCTGGCTTTACATGGGTACTGAGGTAATCAAACCTGGATCCTTAGGCTTTGCAGGCAAGTGCTTTAACTGCTGAACCATTTCTCCAGCCCATTCCTACCATTTTATCTTCAGATTTGAACAAATGATGGACACATTTTTGCTAAAATATATGTAACATCCTTACTTCTTTGAGCCAGCTGGTCCAACACAGAATTTTTTTTTTGAATACTTTAAAATACTAGACTTAATAAATTCTCTAACTACTTTTTCTCCTTTCATTCAAATACACTTGGAAGTACTCGCTGATTAGCCACTTCATAGAGAAAGTGAAGAGAAAGTTATTAAAATATCTTCAATGCCTCAGAGGAAGTGCATTATTTACAGTTATAACAAAAACTGAATTGCTTGTAATTTTGCCATTGAATTTTTCTCCTCTTCCCACTCTCTCTCATTACAAGTATAGGTACCAAGAATCTGAGCACCTGAAGGATTTAGTTTCTTCTTTTCTGCTGAGTTCATATATAAATGTATTTTAAATGTTCTGAGAACACGTACTTAAACTAATTTTGAAATATATCTTAGCATTTCTCTACATTTGACATGCTTAGACAAAAGTTTCATATACATCACAGCATGATGTATTATTTTGAAATGAAATTAGAACAAAACTTAAAGCTTTAGGCTTCATGTAATGTCACTTACCTGAAATATTTCAGAAAGCATTTAAAACTTGAAAGGCAGCTGGACATGGTGGCTTATGACTATAATTCAGCACTTGGGAGGCTGAGGTAGGAGGATCACCACATGCTTACAACCAGCCTGGGTATACAGAATGTCCCTGGCCAATATTGTGAATGTAATTTATCTCTAACACTGCCTTCCTACTGCTTTTAGAGATGGCAAGTAAATATTACGAGTGACAATAGTCAAGTACAATAGCATTCCATTTTTTGAACACTAATTCAGAGAAGTGATTCTTTAGAACTGGTCCCGCAGAGTACCAGCATCTATGACAACAGGGACCTTGGATGTTTACCTAAGCGTCCTCAATCAGATACTCAAAGATGGCTTTCAGCAATCTATGGTCATCAATCCCTCCAGGTGACTCTGATGCCACTCCATCTGAAATCAGCTGATTTATATATTCTCCAGGGATAAAAGTCAGCTCTGTCATAGAAGTGACAACTCTAGATATCACACATCCATTTCAGGTAAGTGGAGGGATTATGCAGCAATACATGTGGAAAGCAAAGTTCCCTTTTCACTAAGATCCATAGATGGTTCCCAGTCCCCCAAGCCCCCGTGTAACTGCAGATTAATATTAATCACCAAAAGAGCCTGGTGTGGTGGTGCATGTTTTTAATCCCAGCGCTTAAGAGACAGAGGTAGGAAGATCACCATGAGTTTGAGGCCACCCTAAGACTACATAGTGAATTACACATCAGCCTGGGCTAGATTGAAACCCAACCTTGAAGAAAAAATTACAAATAAAGCCAGCACTCCTCCACCTTGGTTGGTTTTCATTCACAGTGACCTCAGGTGGGCAGAAGGAACTCAAGGGTGTTCCTGGCTCTGACTACCTGAGTTGCTTAGGATGGTCATCTGAATGCCAGCTTCTCTTCGGGCATGAACTGGGAAGCCAACTTTCTTTTTTAACTTTTTTTTTTTTTTAAGTTTGAGATTGGAACAAAGTATCATACTGGGGCTGGAGAAATGACTTAGCAGTTAAGGCACTTGCCTGAAAAGCCAAAGGACCCAGGTTTGAGTTCCCAGGGCCCATGTAAGCCAGATACACAAGGTGGCACATACATCTGCAGTTCACTTGCAATAGCTGGAGCCCTGGTGTGCCCAGTCTCTCTTTGTCTCCCTCCCTCTCTCTCTCTCTCTCTTTCTCAAATAAATAAATAAAATAATTTTTAAAAACTACCATTCTGGGGCTGGAGAGGTGGCTCAGATGTTAAGACATTTGCCTTTGAAGCCTAAGGACCCAGGTTCGACTCTCCAGGTCCCACATAAACCAGATGCCAGATGCACATGGTGGTGCATGCATCTGTAATTCATTTACAGTGGGTAAAGGCCTGGTGTGCTCTCTCTCTCTCTCTCTCTCTCTCTCTCTCTCTCTCTCTCTCTCTCCCTCCTTCTCTTTGTCTCTAATAAATAAATACATAAGATCATTTTTAACAAGTACCATTCTGGAGATCATAAAGGATATTAACTGAGTATCAGCTGCCTCCTAAGATACACAATGTTGCTTCCAACTGGAATTTCAAATAAACCACAAATGATCACTTTTGTATATGTCCCATGAAATACTTGCAGAATACTCATAACGGGAGAAATACTTTTTATCTGTATGGAATTTCAACTTAACACAATATCCTGTATTTTTTCAGCCAAACCATGCAATCTTAACTGTGTTGCTAGGACAAGTTATTCAGTCCAACAATGTTTTAGTAGTGTCAACTTTATTGTACTTAGCAAAAGTAGGTATGTGCTGGCATGTAGCTAGATTGTGTTACACCTATTTCCTTGTTTTGGTTTACTTACCAAATATCCATAAAGCAGGTTTTAAATCATTCACTTGATAGAGGAAAACAAAGAATATATTTAACAAAATGTTTATATAATTTAATGTCAATTATCTTTACTTAGAAACGTACAGTGTATTTTGTATCATATTATTTTCATAGACATACAATTGAATATGACTCCATTTATATTCATAATTGGCAAGCAGCATGTATATTATTGGAAGTAGTAACTACACTTATTTTCAAATTCTAAAATTGTCTTAAGTAAATTCTGAAGACAGAATATGTTTTGCATGCTGAGGAATATGTTTACAGGAAGGAGACTGCTCTCTTTGAATTACTATAAGAATACCTCCCATTGGCATCATATTACATCATAGCATGAAATGTCCCTCCACAGATGCAAACTTTGATTCTCACTGCTTGGATATGTGAGTCCACCATGCCACAGTTTCTGAAACAAACTATTTTAGCAAGCAGACTGGCAGAGAAATATGAAGCAATTTTACTAAGATCATATTTAGGAGGACTATTCGTATGTCTTACATAAAACATATTTTGTGATATAATTCAGGGTTTAGAATTTTTAAAACATACTAGTTACTTATGGAGAGTGAATTTGTGTCCCAGGGATTTTAGCCACTGCAAATGAACTTCACACACATACACGTGCCTCTGGCTTTACATGGTGTTGCAGTCAGGTTTGCATTGCTGGTAGAAATCACCCAACCAAGATCAGCTTGTGGGAAAAAGAGGTTTATTTTGGCTTACAGGCTCAAGAGGAAGTTCCATAATGGCAGGGAAAACAATGGCATGAGCAGAAGGTAGACATCTCCCCCAGCCAACATCAGGTGGACAATAGCAACAGGAGAGTGTGTCAAACACTGACAAGGCAACACTGGCTATAATACCAATAAGCCCATCCCCCAACAAAACATTCCCTCCAGGAGACATTAATTCCCAAATATCCTTCAGCTGGGAACTTACTGGGGACACCTTCCGGAGCCTGCCGGCTGAAAGGGTTCGAGCCTGATGGGGAGTGAGGATTAAGGAAAGACAGAAGAAAGAGTGAAAGCATGGACTCCAGTCCAGGGATGAAGCAAGGCCTCAAACCAGGACTGAAGACATGGTTTATTTCACAGCATTCCTTTTTATATCTTTTTACAAACAGTTTTTCCATAGACAAAGATTTTATGAGCTTTGCAAGTTCCTATCAAAAAACCTTCCTGTTACAGAGTTTTTGCATTTCAATCATTTCTCAGTACAAAAAGGACCAGCCAAATGGCTGAAGATAACCTAATCTTGCTTACAGGTAGGCTGCTATAGTTTTGCTAATGTCTTGCTGCCAGACAGCTTCCTGACACTGAAGATACACAATCTTACTTGCAGGAAGGCTGCTGTAGTTTTGCTAATGTCCTGTGGCCAGAAGCCCAGGGCTATGGATATAAGTCCAGCCAAAATGGCTCCCGACAGACACCTGAATCAAACCACCACACATGGTTTCTGGGGAGTCAAACCTAGGTCTTCAGGCTTTGCAGGAAAGCACCGTACCTGCTAAACCATGCCTCCAGCCCAAGGTTAGTGATTTTGTGTGCTTAAATGACTGGATCTTCTTCCAAGTGTAACCAACCCACGACCCAGGGTAGCTGTGACTACAAAACAAAACCTACTTAAAACATTATGAGATTGATTTTTTTAACCTTTTAAAAATATTATTTATTTATTTATTTGCAAGTATAGAGAAATAGAAGAAGAGGGACAGAGAGAATAAGCACACCAGAGCCTCCAGCCACCACAAAAGAATGCCAGAGGCAAAAATAATGGCCCAGTGACTTACTACCACGTGCTACCAAGTGTACAGTTTGAATCTGGACTGGTCCCCAGTGTACGGATGCTTTGGTCACTCATTCTACAGCTGGTGGCAGAATCTGGGGGTCTGGGGAGCACTTAGATGATGGGCTGAGCTGGCGGCAGGGGTAGGCCTTTGAAGGTTATGCATCAGCCCCTGGTTCGGGCACCTCCTTGTCTTCTGAGATATGAACAACACACACCTCAACCGCTGGCTGCCTTGGCTAGAGACCCTCCCTGACGCCTTCCCCATCATCATGATCTGATATCTTTCTGAAACATTGTGCCAAAATAAATCTTTTCCTCCCTTAAAATGCTTCTGACAGGTATTTTGGTGGCAGTGATGCAAAAATCACTAATAAAATCAATCATGCAATAAGTGGGACGTTCTTGAAACACAAATAATCAATGTTTTATTTATCAATTTTCTCAAGTTTAGAAAACGTTTTATGTTTCACACACAATAAATGTGCTTTCATCAACTAAGTTTTCTTAAATGTCTCTTTTTCCTCTGTAATGAGCAATCACAATTCATTCAGAACTCAAGAGGAAATAAAATATGCTATAGGGCCTTGATTAATAATGAATTTTCTCAGTGACAGCATTGAATTAGATGAAAAAAAGGTCTAAAATTGCCTTTCAAATGAAGACCCATGGCTTCATAAAGGCGGAAGGATTGTCATTGCACCACAATCCCATTTAAATTCTTGTTGCTGCTTAGGATGTAGAAAAGATGAAAGGGAGATTGTTGCCACCCTCTCAAACAAAAATATCAATCTACAAAATCACCAATTTTTGTAAACCCAGCAACCCAACAGACACTGAAAGATGCACCGCAGTCCACTAACCTGAACACTGGGGAAAGACATGCTCCCTAAGGACTGAGAACAGGAGCATGGGCTGGAGTAGGTAAACAGCAGGGGAGGGGAATGGCCCAGGAGGAGAGAAGTGTCTCACATGCAGAAGCAGGTAAAGATTTACTGGAAGCATTCAGTGAGTTGCTCCCCTCAGGAATATCCTGGCATGAGGCTATAGAAAACTCTGGAAGTGCAGAAAGCACAGAGGTGCATATGTCCTTCCTCACAAACTTAGCCAGGCTATCCTTGGACCGTCTAGCCGTGTGGTGGGGTGGACAGTGCACCTTGGAGAGGGAACAGTTCTGTGCAGGAAACCATGGTGGAATCCCAGCTGCATTTTTCTTTCCTATCTTCTCTGTGAAAGAAATGTTTAGGGAAAAAGGCAACAAGCCCATTTTGGGCCAGCACAGGCAATATTGAATTTGGAGCAGAAAAAAGCAGACAGCAAAAACAAGATCCTGTCTATATTCATTGGAGAATCATCCTGAAGCCCAGCAATTAGAGTTCCATGGCAAGCAACAGAAAGCTCTCTCTCTTAAGAATGGGTAAAGACTGAGGGGAGTTTGACATACAGAGGATGAGAAACAATATAATTGAGGAAGCTCTCTCACCAAAGATGGAGGGATTCAGGTTGACCGAGATATCAACATAATCCAGAGTAACAGAGGCCAGTCCCTCGAAGCCCCGTTTTCAGCCGGCAAGCATGTAGAAACACATTCTGCTTCTACACAACATGTGAGAACCTGGACAGAAGCTCATCTGAGATGTCTTATGTACTGGAAAGTCTAAAGTTCACTGTGAAACTCTGCATATATATAACTGTGTGTCCAGTGATGCTGAATACACTATTCTTGCAAGCCAACCTCCAACGCAAGTAAGATGGACACAAAATGGATTTGAAACCTGCACTTTGGTGAAGATGCTCAAAAGAATAGCCAAAAACAGGACTCCAGCTCAGCTGCTAACAAAATGGACTCCAGCTTCTCACAGTAAAACCCCAAAGGAGAACAGTTATGCTCAGCCCCAGACACGGCTGCCTTTTGTCTCAGTTTTCATACTCCTACCTGTTTTGTCTAATGTTCAATAAAAAAATAGACAGGATTCAAAAAGGCAAACAAAATAAGCACCATGATGAGACAATAAGAAAACGGCGTGGCAGGCACAGTAGGGCATGGCTGTGCTTCCAGTGCTTGGGATGTGGAAGCATGAGGACTGATGATCCAAGGCCAGTCTGGTTCAAGAAATAGAGAGGGAGAGAGAATGGTGAGAGAAAGGAGAAGCGGAGGAGAATGATAATACAATCAACATGCCCAGGTTAAAATACAGTCAAGATATTGAAGTTCTCTGACAGTAAACATTAAATATATAACCTTGAATATATAGTTCATGACAAAGGGTAGTCATCACTCTGTTTGTAGGAAATATCAAAAATAGGATGCTAGGAGAGAATTGTCTCTCAACTATATCCATGTCTAACTTGGTGGCTCCTAGTGAAATTTTCATTTTCTTAATAACTCTGATTTATCCATCTGGCAAAGACTACAGCCCATTCCATTCAACTTTTATCATATAGCATTTAGTTAAAGTTACAGAACTCTAAGCAGCAAGGTAAGGCCACCTAGTTATTCTAGGTTCAATTTTTTGGAATTAGCCAGATGTTTTTCCTTAAAACTCCAGGTGGCTTTATCCATAAATTTCAGAATTAAGTTTCTTTCTTAACCTGAGTCCATGAATCAAGGTTCTGCAAAACATATTAGGGATTGTACAATTCCCTCTTATCCCACAGGTGAATCTACAATGATTCTATCATCCACACTGAACCTGGACCATGAATAGAGACTGAAATGAACATCTCTGAGGAAGTGTTTATCACATCCTCTTTCATCTAAGTCAGGATCAATTTAATTCCCACCTTTTCTGGTTGAGTGATGCCATCATAAAGATAAATACTCAACAATAGATCATAAATCATATATTAAGAATTGGCTATCACTCCAGGAAGACCTGTTGAGACTTATGGCAGTCTATTATAGAGAGATATTTGTGTTTATCTGCTAGTACATCTGATAGTGTTTCCTTAAACATTACAAAGGTTCTTGTCTCCATCCCTGACATACACATCACTGTGTTATAAAGACAGAGGGAAGCTAATGCCTGGCTTCCATCAAGAATTTGAGTGCCAAGAGCACAGACAGTGACATTGTAATGGAGTATTAAGTCTTAAGCACTGTGCCAGCAGGAAGTTCTTCAGTAATAAAACAGAGGTTAGCATTGCCTCCATGGTCGCCTTATGACAGGCACCCTTGTAAGCCTCATGATTTTTATCTGAAGTTGAATTATTGGCACTGGTCACCACTTTTAAGAATGACCATGAGAGCTGTCATTCCAACCTCTGTCTAGTCTATTTTCTTAAGGAATTGACATGTATCTGCCCTGCATAATTACTAAGTAGTTGCAACAGTAATGAAGGTGGGAAAGATATGTGTTACCAGACATTTTGTGTTGGAGGTGTAGAACTGGGGCCCATCATTTAGGAAGATGGTAGTTACCCTGGGTGAGAACTACCCAGTAGGGGGATAATAGACCCAATGGTCAATTCCATTAAGGTTCTCATAGTGCAGCTCTTTCCTTAATGAATGGATTTTCAAGTGCACTTTGAAAAAACAAAACAAAAACATTAAGACATTCAAATATTTTTCCTTCTCTCTTTCATCTATTTCTCACTATCTCCATCATACTCTTATTCCCCTGTGTGTGCTCTCTCTCCTCTCTCTTCCTGTCCTCTCTCTCCTTTCCCCACTCTCTCTTTCTCCTGTCTTGCTCCTCTCTTAATCTTATCTCCTCCTCCTTCTTCACCTCTTTCTTTGTATCTCTTTTCTTTCCCCTTTCTTCTCTACCTATCCTCCAGAAAAACTTCAGGGCTGGGATATTTTTTTTTTCTTCATAGGTACCAAAATTGGGATTTTTATCCTCTACCCAAAGAAGTAAAAGCATTTTTGAATCCAAGTCATGATTTTATTATTTTGTGATCATTACTTTTTATTTATACTTACCTTATAACACTTTTTTATAACGCTTACAAGACCCACTGCATCTCTCTTGTTTGGTGTATGTCAGCTACTGCAAGGAGCTTGGAGAGAAGTGTCATCAATAATGTACTTGTTCTTCTTATGTTATAGGATAATGCCACCAGCCCAACATAAAAATATAGGTAGCTGATTCCAAGTTAAGTTTGAATCATCTAGATAACTTTGGTGGGCAATTATAGTAGGTGCTTACCTCATCTAGCATTGATCTGAGGGGAAAGGGAATAGCCACATACAGGAATAGGTCAGAGCAGCATGATGAATTTCAAAGCACATCTGTATGAACCCTATTTTTTTTTTTTTTACAGGTAGGGTCTCACTCTAGCTCAGTCTGAACTGGACTTCACTATGTAGTCTCAGATTGGCCTCAAACTCATGGCAATATTCCTACCTCTGTCTCTCAAGTGCTGTGATTAAAGGCATGCACCATTGCTCTTGGCTTGTATGAACCCTATTATATTTATTTTACCATAAGGCAACCAAGGGTCTTGTTCTTTTTTATGGAAAGCAGTTTTCTGTAATCACTCTTTCCTTTGGTAAAAGGGGTGGCTGTAACCAATCAAAGTTGAAGCCTGGATATTACAGAATATGGGATCCCATTGAGTCCTTTAACCTTGACCGTGAGTTAAAAAGGCAGCATAGAACTTAGTAGCATAGTTAGGAATAGCTAACAGAACTAGAAGATCAATAAGTTACCTGAAAAAAAGTGTGTCCCACAGGAGGCATTGCAGGTAGCATTTTGAGTTGGTAAAAGGCCCAATATACTTCAACAGAAGTGGGTGGAGTCTGTCTCTCAGGGTATGACCAAGAGTGATGGCTTTTGTCATACATTAATAACTTCTGTATCAGAGGCATAGGTCCTTTACTTGGCTGCCAGTCTAGAATGATGGATATGTTGCCATGTCTGGTAGCATGATGGATCTGGTCAACAGTGGTGTAATTTAAAGAGTTCAGGCATGATCAGTAGTTTGCTTCTACTCAATCTTCTCAGAGAATGAGATCTTACCACAGACCTCCACAAGACAGACACATACTGCTAGATCCATCGCTATGACATCTGAGGTTCAGAGCTCCAAAAATGGATATTTTTAATTTGCCAATCTACTGGTTTCTACAACATCTATCCCACTGGCAGAAAGCCAGTAGGAATATAGCAGTTGACCAAATGAATAGTAGCCAGAGCTATAATAATGACTCCAAGCTCTGCACAGAGAATGAATTAACCCAATCCATTCGCGATTCTGCAGAGTCGCGGCTGAGGCTGCCTGGCAACAGATTCCATGGATAATATCAGCCCTCAGTGAAAACAGCCCAGGGTTTATGAGCCTCTCTGAATGAATTCTCCTTTCGATCTAGCTTTTCTTCACACAGAAGTGTAGAGGATAAAATTTCCTATGCAAGAACAACTGTAAGTTATGCTATTGAAATCACAATGTTCAGAAGCTTGGGGTTTTCCTAGATATACTACTGACATGGACGAGTGAGGCTGCCCAGGCCCTGCTCATGCTTGATGCTATGTTCCTGTACAATCAGCAGTAAGAAACTGCCTCTCAGAAAGGGGATGCCTGGGTCACAGTCAAGGAAACCAGACTCAGGAGACCTCCCCTGCTTGCAGGGTACTTTCCTCCAACATGCTTGTAATCAATAAAGGTAGGTGAAGGAGACTTGCTGTTCTAAAAGGTCATTGGGGCGTGGAACCAAGTGTAGAGGCCTTGAGCCAGCCACAGCCTTGTGGACATTTTGTAACAATGTTAGCCTGATCTCCCTCGAAGCATGCTGGTCTGTGGCTTAGCCAAAAGTTAAGACCAAGTAGAATGCCCAGGGTCTGCTACTAAAATAGCTCAATACTGAATTGGGTCTGGTTTGAAAGCTAAGGTCATATTTTCTACCTGACTTTTGGGAATGGGGGAATTGACAGGTTAAATAGGCTGATGATAGTCTAAAGAAACTTCCAATGTGAATTCATATCATATTATCATGTTGCTGTGGAAAGCAATATTCTAGGATGGCTGGCTATGTAAACACTCCTGAAAGCCAACTCAGGAGAAAGGACAATGAGTGTTTGTGCTCACAAGGGGAATCAAATAAAAGAAGGTTGTGGTGGAGAACTGTCTCCCAAGCTTGCACACTTAATACTGAACTTCATATGCATCACATCTGACTTGAAAAAGTAATTCCACTTATGAATACAAAAAATGGAATGATCTAGAGAAATATTTTCAGCTTCTTCTAAAGGATGTGTGTGTGTGTGTGTGTGTGTGTGTGTATCATTAAACTAGATTATAAACAAATAAAACAACAAAATCATGCAGAATTACAAGTGCAAAGACAAAGAATGTATAATGTGCTCTAATATTACTAACACTGAAATTATTAAATTGAGTTCACTCAGGTATATGTCCCTTAAGATATATTACAATGAGTAAACATATATTCCTTTACGTTACAATTCCTCATTATCCTTAGAACATGAGAAATGTATAACAATCTGTTCACTAATAGTTTAAAGGAACTTACATAATCAGAAAGAAGTCTTTGGAAAAGCCCATACTCCAAGAATCAGTATTATTTATTTAAAGTTATTCTAGATTATTATGTAGACAAAGCATTTCTGGGTCTTTGGACCATATTGGTGGTTCTCAACTCTGTCTGTTTGTAAGACTTACGTGGGCAACTTTAAAACTCAGCCCAACTCCTTCCCTACAGGTTCTGACCTAATTGCTCAGGGCGTGGTCGGGGGGGGGGGGACTCATAGCTCTCTCATTCCAACATTGCAGCCAGGGGTGAGAACATCTGGCCTGAGCTATGGAATACGTTGTGTGGTGATTCTCCACAGTCTGGGAGACCATCTTAACACAGAACCAATAGTGATGTAGAACTACAGGAAAACTAAGAGTACATGAAAGATTTTAAGAATCTAAGAAATTAAGAATTTGATGACATTTTCACTATGCAATGCAGAATGAAAGGTGAGATGCCAGATGCATTATTATTTTTATTATTATTATTTTATTATTTTATTTATTATTATTTGTATGGTACATCATTTGGCAGGGGTGAGGGTGGAGATGAGATGGGAAATCAGAGCCATCTGGGTCGTATGTTCTGATTAAAGCATCCATGCACCCCTCATGTGGAAAGGCCTGTGGGTGAGGAATGGGCACATGCCTTGTTGCTGCAAGTTTCCTAGACAATTTTGATCCCCTCCCAGCTACAACCATTCCAGTTTTATTTTATTTTTTATAATTGTGGAAAACCACTGACTGACTTCTGCTTCCAACCAGGTGGAGGAGTTGTGTGGCCGTCACAGCTGTGAGTGGTCAGCACAAGTCCTTATGCTCTCACTATGCAGTCAGGTTAATCATTCAGCAAGCCTCAAAGTACAAGTCTTAAAAAGGGAATACCATTGCTAAGGGAAGACAACACAAACTAGAGTGATCTAGGCATAAATATACCCCCAAACTTTCCTAATTTAAAGTAAAAATTTCTTCTAAGAACTACTATAAGATTACGTTTGCCTACCTACATGTAAAATTTTTACAATGCACATGAATGATCACATGAATAAATTTAAGGTATTGATGTCTGAAAGCCACTTTTTATTTTCATAAAGTTTGATGAATTTAAATGAAGTATACAAAGAAAAGCATTCCTTTTAGGGTTGGGAAGATGGCTTAGTAGGTAAACTACTTATAACATAAGCATTGAGGACCTGAGTTTGAATCCAAAAACTCACATAAAATGCCTGAGATGGTGGGGGAAAGACAGGGAATCCCCAGGGCTCCATGCACCAGTGATTTCCAGGTTCAATCAGAGGCCCTGTCTCAAAAAGTAAAGTGGAGGATGACGGGCAGACCACTGACGCCAGACTCTAGCCTGCACGTGCCCATCCACTATAGCTCACAAACTTTCATGCAAAAGAGCAAGAAAAATTCACAAAAGAATGCTATTCAACTTAAAATCACCCAAAATGTATGGATACAATATTTCTATTACTTACATACATGTAGGAGGTAAATACCTCTTTATCAACCTTGGCTACTCAAAGTGTAGTCTAGGGACCAGGTGCTTCCTACTACCTGGCGATTTCCGAGCACTGACTCGATGCCTGCCTCACAGGCAATGCCATCATAATATGTATTTCAGCATCTCCTGGGGACTTGTATGTGTGTTAAAATTTTTAAAACACTTAGGCTGGAGAGATGGCTTAGTGGTTAAGTGCTTGCCTGTGAAGCCTAAGGACCCTGGTTCGAGGCTCGATTCCCCAGGACCCACGTCAGCCAGATGCACAAGGGGGCGCACGCGTCTGGAGTTCGTTTGCAGAGGCTGGAAGCCCTGGCATGCCCATTCTCTCTCTCTGTCCCTCACTCTTTCTCTCTCTGTCACTCTCAAATAAATAAAAAGTAAAAAAAAAATTAAAGTAAAAAAAAAAATTAAAACACTTCTTTCACCCACTATTGCTAAGATGATCGACTAAGCTATTGTCCACAACCAGGAGACAGCACTCTAATGTATATAAAACCAACACAAATGTCCATTTTAACAGAGTGCCTAAAAGGACAAAAGTAAGAGCGTTAGAGCCATTGGTCCTACCTTGTTCCACTGACCATCCCATTGGAAAGTCTTATCTTTCCTCTGGGTGCACTCAATGGTTGGAGGGGCAGAAGTGTGGAGGTGAATCTGCCTGCTGTTGCCACTGTTTTGAGTCCTGGAATTCTGTGATTTGTGGCTGTCCATTTTGTTTCCTCAGTTTTCACATTTGTTTTAGAAAATGAAAACAGCAGGTTGTCATTCTCTAAGAAACAGAAGCTCCAGCTAGTTTGGAAAGAAAACAGGAACAAAACACAATGCTAGCCTCCACTTTGTTCTTTTTTTTTTTTTTTTTTTTAAAGTGAAAGCAATTTCACAGAATACTGTGTGTCTGAGTTGGAAGTTCAGGAGAGAAAGTGAGGGAGTTCTTATGTTGTGTGTCAACTTAAATAAACAAACAGTCTTTTAGTCTCTGGAAAGATAATAAAAATCAAGCTCATGATTTTCAAAGCACCTTCAATTTAAATAACAGTAGCTATAACAACAAAACAACAATCCTGGCCAAAGTACTTCGAAACTCTTTCCCATGGGCATAGCTGAGCATTTCATCACAAGAGTATCTCTTTCTTTAATAAATTTATACATATACATACATACATACATACATATATATATATATATATATGTCACCTCCAGTGACTATTGCACAGTGGCCTCCATGTGAAACTGCTTTCATAGTATTTTTCTCCTCTGGTTAAATGAAGGCTACCATCAGGAGGACAAACCTCTAGACTTCATACTTATGACCTCCTGAGTTGGTGTTTTAAATAACTGAGATCCTTATGTTACATACCTAACTTTTTCACAAGCAGGCAGCCAGAAGGAATTTTTCTCCCCTTTTCAAAATGTGTAAAACACAGAACTTTGAAATTTCCTATGTAAATAATTTCGGTCTGGATGGATAATTATATCGCTAATAAACACCATGACTGAGAGTAGCATGTAGAATGTGCGTTGAATAAAACCTTGGAAAGCGGTGCCAATCAGGGGCCGTGTATGACGTAACGGGCCAATCTCTAATGAGGACCAGGCCTCCTGAAGAATGCAGTGTGGATTGTCATGACCTACATAAAAACAGGTCTGCATGCTCAAAGTAACACCTTGTGCCAAGACTCATAATAGGAGATGCTTGGCTCAAGGCCATGGTAGTAGACTTGCTGTTATATTTCTGCAATGGTTTGAGTCCAATTTTCTAATCTCCATAAAGAAATGACTGAATAATGCAAACTGTTGAAAGAGAAATTAGAATAACATGTTTCATCAAATCCCTGCTTTTGTCTTTTTGTTTTATTTTGCTTCATGTGATCACCTCTATTTTTTTTTTTTTCAGAACAGAACTTTTCTAATATTATGGCTTTAGATTAAAATAGCCTGACTTTCATTAGGCCCTAATGTAATGATTCTCTATTCCTAAGTATGTTCCAGTCTGATTGTGATTTCATGGGCATATCAATGGGAGGAGAAATTGACATTTATGAAATGCCACACTCTTGGGAAACAGTAGGGGGCTGTCATGATTGTTTCCATTCAAAAGGAAATTTAAATTTAAATGGAGTTGGGATCTAAAAAGTTATAGGTCTGGAGTTTAAGGTATGAGTCAAAATTAGACTATTCAAAAAAGTGTTGGTGTTAAATTGTAATGCCAAAGCTATAATAATTAAAAAAAAAAACATAGAAGAAAAAGGATTCCCTACAGGGCCAATCATATCATGTGGCACCTACTAATTACTACTGGTCAAAACAATGCTCAAGTAAGTCAGTAAGAATCAGTGTTCCCTCAGTTTGCACTGAATGAGAAATGGCTAAATATCCTCACAAATACATGTTCATTGATAAATAATGTTCCAAAAATCCACTTTACCTGAATATAAATGACTTACAACTGACAAAAGTGCCTCTGTGTAACATGTGGCACTTTGGATACACTGGACCGCACGCTCACAGTCCCCGTGCCTTTCTGTTTAGAATCCTTAACTCCAAGGTTCTGGAGGTTTTATTCCGCGGGTTGCTCACAAATACTTTGACAAGAATCTCCTCTTCTGTCATTAATTAAATGGAAAAAAAAAAAAAACAAGAAAAATGAAGTGTATATTCTTAGTTCTGAACTGGAATTTAATAAAATCAGAAACTTGTCTTACCTTTTTGGTGTCTCATCAGGTAATGAAGCTAAATCACCTTTTTGGAGGACTCATAAAAATATCTTAGCTTTCCTCGCTCAGAAAGTAGGACCATCATCACACACCCAGTTCTTGCAGTTAAAAGCCAAGCAGGCATGCTTGATTTATGTCTTTTTATTACCCTCATGGCCCTCTGTCATCCACTATTGATTGCTGATACTCACAGATTTATAACAATTCTCAAATCTTTACTTTCTCCTCCATGTTATTTGCTCCCTTTGAAAGCAATTGGTGAATATATGCCAACTCTTCTCTCCCTCAACTTACTTCTTCCACAGCCTGTTTCAGTGCACAAACTAGGTCCCAGACTCCCAGGTCATGCCTGTGCTGAGAGTGCGGCCTACCGCCTCCCCGGCTCTGCGTCATGTCTCCCCTCCCTCTGAACCCAGGCTACAGCCACACTGGTCTCCACTCAGGTCATGAGTGCAAAAAGATTTTCCACTCACCTGTTTCTTGTTTGTTACTGTCTGTCTGCCGTGTGTTTTCCCCAACTCTTGCTTTTAGGAAAGCATCTCCTTATACTCAGATTTCAAATGATAGGCTTTTCTATTCTGACCACCCAGTACAAGCTTAGCTTTCAACCATGGTGCTTGCTGTCCATCACATCCCCTGCCAAATGTGCTGCATAGAGAGCTACCACACTCCAATTTGGAAGCATTTCTTTCTTTTCTTTTTAATATTTTATTTAGTTGTTTATGAGGGGGGGGGTGTGCATTCCAGGGCCCCTAGCTACTACAAATGAACTCCAGACACATGTGCCACTTTGCATATCTGGTTTTACATGGGTCCCCGGGAATTAACCCCCAGTCATTAGGCTTTGCAGATAAGCGCCTTAACCTCTGAGCCATCTCTCTAGGCCCTCCTTTCTTATTCCCTCCTTCCTTCCATCATCACTTCCCTTCCTTTCCTTTCTGGCCTCTCTTCCCTTCTCTCTCCAACTTCTTTCCTTTTCCCTTGCCTTCTGTCCCCTCTCCTTCCCTTTTTTTCATTCTTGTTCTCCTCCAGTCCCTCACTCCCCTTTCCCTATCTCTCCCCTCACTCCCCTTTCCCTATCTCTCCCCTCACTCCCCTTTCCCTATCTCTCCCCTTACTTTCCTTCATTCCTCTGCTCCATTAGGGTAAGAAGCTATTTTTCTTGCCTGCTGCATTATGCCCTGATGCAAAAAATGTTCAAAAGTTGTTGTTTCATAAATAAATGAACTTATAAAGGGGGAATCTTCAATGAGTTTATTTAAATTTCACAAAGTCAGGCTGGAGGGAAGGCTCAGCAGTTAAAGCATTTGCCCGCAAAGCCAAAGGACCCTGGTTTGTCTCCCTAGGACCCACGTTAGCCAGAAACACAAGGGGGCACATGCATCTGGAGTTTGTTTGTAGTGGCTGGAGGCCCTGGTGGGCCCATTCTCTCTCCTCTCTCCTTCTTTCTCTGACAAATAAATAATAAATAAATATTTAAATTTCATAAAGTCATAGTATCACATTTCTCCAATCTCCAGTGGTAGCTGAAGTGCAGCTTTATGAGTTCTGTCTGAATGTACACCACTTCCAAATTCTTATTTAAATAATTTTTCATTGTGGTGGTACTAATTGAGATTTTTAAATTAAATTTATCTATTTATTTATTTGGCAGAGAAAGAGGGAGAGGAGAGAGAGAAAGAGAGAGAGAGAGGAGAAATAGAGAGAGAATGGGCACTCTAGGTCCTCCAGCCACTGCAAACAAACACCAAATGTGTGTGCTCCCCTGTGCCTCTGGCTAACGTGGGTCCTGGGGAACTGAACATTGCTCCTTTGGCTTTGCAGGCAAGGGCCTTAAATGTTGAGCCATCCCTCCAGCCCTGGTTTGGGCTTTTAAAGATATGATAAATTCACTTGATGAATACCCCATTCCAGAGGATTCAGAAACAGTCTACCCTTCTCCCTGCCTCCTTATGCCATCCAGATGTGAAGATACATTTATCCCTCTGAAAACATAGGAACAAAGCCTCACCTTGGGAAGAAAAAAACAGTACCTCGTCACACATGAACCTCACATTATTTTGCATTAACTTAAATAGCCTTTGAATTAAACCAGTTATGTAACTGGGCTGACAAGCCTGCTTCTTCTCTTTGGGACAATGGCAGGGATAATGTTGGAGAGTGACTCACCCGAAGTTCATATGGCTTAAATGTGGAAATAATTTTTTAATCAGATATGGACATATTTAGTATGTAATCAACATATGTAGGTACTATCCTTTCCCTCCTCCCTGTCTCTTTTCTGAAGAGGTCTTGTTCAGGTATGCAGGTCAATCCCATGGGGAATGTGGAAATGCTTTTGAAACGTTGTTGGTAGGCCTCTTATTAACTATGCCTTAAAAGCAAGTTATATAATAATAAATTGTGTTAGAATGGCTATGATTATTTGCTATTTACTGAATTCAAGTAAAGGCTAAGTCTATGGAGCAGGAGTCGGAAAAGCACTGGAACTTGGCTGTTTGGAGCTACTGAGGGTCCCCCCCCCCAACACACATCTCCATCTTTACTTCATTTGCTTCCCATACTCGCAAGGATATTATATGCTGAGGATTCTCAGGATTCTCTCCTGCAGATGTTAGCATGCATATGCTAATTCAACAGACTTCCTTCCTACTATGTCCCAAATTCATAACATCTTCAGTGTTTTCTAAACAAAAACACTCCAACTATCCAGATCACAAATACTGATATGCACTTGGCAAAAACTTAGCTGCAGGGAAACAATTTTTTTTTTCTATTCTGAAAAGTTTTGAATTTCCTCTAAAATGGTTCAAGTTCTGCTCTTCATTTTAATCAGAGTTTCTATGCACCTTGTGTGGATGTCAGAAATGGAGATTTATAGCTGATAAAATAACACATTTATATTTTCACATAATTATTTAAAACTATTCCAAAGTGTGGGGAATAGTTTGTGGATAAAAGACATATTCAAGCAAGTAAATAAAGCAAAAATGAAGCTGAGGTCTGAATAAAACATCTTGAAACAATTATCCTTATAATTGCACATTTTTCCCCAAAGACACTTGTATTATTTCCCTTTCCTTGTCTTAGATTTTATATTTGTTCATTTACTTATTAACTCAACTTATATTGAGAATTAGTTGCATACAATGAATTGTGACATGTTAAAAAATTTAAAGGTTACTAAGGCTTAGGAGTTCTCCTCAAGGAACTTATATTTTGAGTTATAGTCCATAGAAATGTGAATGAATCACTTCGGACTGCCATAGGAAAATGCTCTACATTAGGTGGTTTCTACAACAGAAATTCATTGGCTATCTCTCAATTCTAGTGGTAGGAAAGTCAAAGGTACAAGTTCTACAGGATTTGAGTTTTGATGTACAGAGGTCAACTTGTTGCTGGGGGAGAGGAGCAGGGGAGGAAGAAGTAGGAAGAGGAGGAAAGGAGAGAAGAGGAAAGAGAGAGAGAAAAAAGAATAAATCTTACTTATGTGCTTACTAGTCTATCAAATTATAGCCATCCCTCACAATCCCCTTCCACTCTGATTACCTCCTGGAAGAAACCTCTTTCCAATCATCGTAACACTGGGGACAGCACTTTCACACAGGAATTTTGAAACATACAACTCAACCCACAACAACAAATTTCAAAATAATTTAATGTAAACCTAATGAAGGCCATTCTGAGATAGGGAGGGAAGTGAAATTAGTTCCATCACATTTTTTACAATGAATATGCCCTGATAAATAATTTACATTAAATGGCACAGGACATAGCACAAGTAAAGTCCAGTGTAAACAGCATGAGGAATGAGGCTCAGAAATTCACAGAATGTTTTCCTTGAAGTAAACTTGCAAGGAGGTGATAAGACAAGTTTAGGATATAATTAAATAGTGATTCCAGCTTGCAATTGATCACTCATACCAAGGTAACACCTGTATCCTCTCCATTGAGAAGAGAGAAACCATTTATAATGTTCACATGGAAAAATGCTTGATCACATGGGTTTCTGCAAGATTGTGATGGCAAAAGGGTAGATCTCAGGGAACTAACTTATCAATGAATAACACATTATAACCCCCAAACTGAGATGCTATTCAGGGCCTCAACTACTAAGTGAGTGAAATAGTGACTGTGAGAAATATTAGTTATACATGTGTAAGACTTGGAAGGGAGTTAGGCATCAAGGTGGAGGAGATAGGGCTATGAATCTGAGCACTTACCCTTCCTACAGTTTCAGCAGGTCTCTTTACTGGTACCCATTCTACGCAGTCTCTGGGTGTTGAGAGAATGAATAGAGGTTGTCTGGACTAGCTACTCTGTAATGCCATGATGATGTTTTGTTTTGTTTTGTTTTTTCTTGCCTTTTCGGGAATCACTTCCCCTATCATTATAACAACAAAATACTCAGGAGGCATGTATTAAAACTGTCATTTTTAAATTTTATTTATTTGAGTGAGAGAGAAATACAGAAGGAAAGAGAGAGACAGAGAGAGAATGGATATGCCAGTGCTTACGCTTCAGTACTTAAGTAAGTAGAGACAGGATGATATCTGGGACTGCCTGGTCAACAAGTTTAATTTAAAAATGGTCAGGGGGAGGTGGTTCCAGCTTCTGTGAGAGACTGTGCCTCGTGGAAATAAAGCACAAGAGTGAAGCAGGAGGGTATAAAGGAATCAGATATCTGAACATATGCATATATACACCACATATACACCTACTCTACACATACACATATACAACATGCACACGTACACCTCCTACAAACACATACTCCATATAGACACATACACCACATTCATTTATGCAACATGCATACATATACCACACACTTACATATTCCACAGGTACACATATACTACATGCACACACATATACACACCACACAAACATGCATCACATTCACACATATATCACATAGACCTCCATATGCATCATATACCACATGCATGCATGCACACACCACGCACATACTATACCCCCCGCCCTAAAAAATCAGGCAGCTGTCCAAAATTGAATGGAGAACCCACCACTGTCCGAAGGCTCGGCCTTCCCTCTGGCTAGCTATATTTCTCATCAGCCATTGTTTCCCAAGGCTGCTTCTGAGTAGGGTTCATATTCCATTACGTTAGGCATGGCATAATAAACTTGAGGCTGATAGGTAGTGTTCAATTGTCTTTTCCAAGGAACACAATAGCGAGTTAATTTCTGCCCACCCAGAAATATTTTCACCTTAGAGTGCAAACAGTGATTGTATTTTTCTCTCTGAGAAGCACTCTCATTAGAATTCCTCCTTTGCCATAGCAAAGGACAGCTGAAATGGATGATTGACAGCTGCACAGAATGGAAAGAGAAGTCAGCACAGCTCAGCAGAAGAGATATAGACATTGCAACTTGTCTTAGGACCTATGCAAGCACATTTTCTGTTCCGTTTACTTAAAGTAAAAATAACAACCATTTTGTGTGGCTTTTGTGAGACTTGAATGAGATAATTTTTGTGAAATATCAAGCCGGGCTCCTGAATGGAACATGGTGTCATCTAAATAAATGGCAGCCATTATGTCATCATCTTTACCATCGTCACCATCAACACTTGTGTTATTAAACAGAGCTTCACTCCATCAGAAGAGGAGCTATTTCTCAGTGATAAGAACTCGCATCTGGCAATTTCAAACCCATTTGGAAAGGAAACAACCTTTAGTACAGATGATAATCATTAAATTTAAAGTTCACTTTGAGCCATTTTAAATGGACACATGGGTAATTTTCTACAAATATGAAAAAAGAAAAAAAATGTACCATACTTGTATAAAACTAATAGGAAAAAAGCATATATATATATATATATATATATATATATGTATATATCTATATATATATCTATATCTATATCTATATATATATATATATTTGGCAGTGAAGAATTTCTGTAGAACTTGAAGACTGAGATACAAACTGTTTATTGATGAGGTTTGGAATTTAATCACAGATGTTTGCAACAACATGTTCTAGTTCTTTCCCTTAAGTTTTAGATACTTCTTAATCACTTAACTTTTCATTCTCTCCAGTGAACTGTTTCCTTCATTAATTGTCATAATCATTTTCATAAAGCACCCAGATGGTTAGATAAACACATTATGCCTTAATTTCTTCATTAGAGACAAAAGAAGTCATTTTCTTGCCACATGATCTTTGTAGCTTTGGCCATGTATAGAGGGCATAATATTGTAATGGTTGATCTCAGTTTTCAACTTGATTGGATCTAGAATCATTTAGGAGGCAAAAATCTGTGAGATCTTCCCTAGTCTAGGTTACCTGATGTGAGGGATGACCTATTCTAACTGTGGGATGGGGGTCACAAGCCAAGTAAAGACAGAAAGTCAGTCAAGAGACTGTGGTCTTACTCTGCTTCCTGACTGTAGAAAACTGTGACCAGCTGCTTGGTGCTCCTAGCACCTCACCTCCTGATCCCTCACGGACTGAATATCCTCAAACTGTAAGCCCGAATGAGCCCTTTTTAAGTTGCTTTGTTATGCATTTTGTCACAGTAATGAGAAAGTTTTCAATACAATTATTAATTGCTATTAAATGTGTCCTGTAGAAAAGTTCATATAGTATCTGGAAGATTGAGTTATCTGACTCCTGCTATTATAAAATACAAGCAAACAAATAATAATAATACAATGGTAATGATACAGACTTAATATTGGAGAAAGTATGCCCTCATATTTAGAGCATGATTAGGCTGCAGGTGCCATAAACTCCCAAGCTCGATTGACTAACACAAAGAAAAGTGGGTTCACTTCTTACATTCATGTGAGTTGAGAATATGTAGATGTGCTTCAGGTTATGGGTCACTGTGTCATCCTAAACAAACCTTCCTGTCTTCCTGCCGCTTTCTGAGGGGTGGATATTGGTATCCCATCCCAAGCTGGTGGGGCACTAGTAGTCTTTCATTATCAAACTAGCCAATAGCTGGAATCAACCCAATTGTCCAAATCACCAGCGTACATTCATACCTATCGATGTCTCTACAGGCTCCCATTGCAGGTTGTCAGTTTCACTGTTCCACTCTGAATACATGTGTCTTCTGATTTGGGGTAGATGTGGGTGTCTTGCAAAGATAAGAAATATGAGAAATGAGCAGTTTAAAAAGATTGTTTCTAGTATTGATGATAAACTTCCTATGGAATTTTTTTTCAAAATTGCTTTTGATAACCCCCTTATTCTTTTTTCGAAACCCCTTAATTCTATTTATTGCCATCATACTGACAGCTATAAGATGGTTTTCCTTAATAATTTCCATTTTTTAAATTTTTAAAAAAATTTTTTTATTCATTTTTATTTATTTAAGAGTGACAGAGAGAGAGAAAGAGGCAGATAGAGAGAGAGAGAATGGGCGTGCCAGGGCCTCCAGCCACTGCAAATGAACTCCAGACGCGTGCGTCCCCTTGTGCATCTGGCTAACGTGGGTCCTGGGGAATCAAGCCTCAAACCAGGGTCCTTAGGCTTCACAGGCAAGCACTTAACTGCTAAGCCCCAATAATTTCCAATTTTTGGCATTCTTTTTTCTTCCTTAAAAACCAAGGTGTCATAGCTTACCACAAACATTTGATAAACTTTTCTTACTTTTGGTGAAATAAGATTTCACCTCCTAAGAATCAGAAGTAAGTCTAATAAAAAGAGGAAGGATAAAATATGCTAATCAAATATATCTGTATGGCTGAGCATGGTGACATGAGCCTCTAATCCTTGCACTTAGAAGGTGGATGCAGAAGGCTAAGGCCAGTCTGGCATACACCGTGAGTTCCAGTTCTAAACAAGCCTGGGCTACAGAGAAAGACACTTACTCAAACCAGTGTTTTCTGGTTTTGACTTCCTAGGTGAACAGAAAGGCTAGAGTGGGGTAGACCTGATTAAAGGTTCTCCTTATATCTGTTATGGGCTTCCAGTTAATGCCCTTTCCTTTGGGAAAAGAAAAAAAAAAAGTCTTTATTACAGAAAAACATCTTTCTTGAGTCTGCACTGTGACAAGCTGGGGAGGGGAAGAGGAAGTTTTGGTGGTAAAATTGACAGGATCATGTCACTAACATCATTCCTGAATGTCTCTCACTGTCAGCCCAGTTTAGACTTACATTCCAACAAATCCTCAAAATTATCACTGGAAGAATATGAAATTTCCTTGAATGTGTTAGTTCACTAATATTTTATGAGATCCTTGTCTATCTTCAGGTCCAACTTAAAGAATTTGCAAAGTAAAAACCTTATTTGTAGGAAAAATAATCAAGATGTAGCTACATGTCCCAGTCAACTCCAACTTTCATGATTATGGAAATGAAGATTAATGTTCCCTTCACAAAAACTGGAGGCAGAAGGAACATGTTGACATCAATCCTGGGTCTAAATCAACAGGAGTTCAACAGTCCTAAAAAGCAATTTAAAATAAAATATTTCTGAGCTCCTAATTTAAACTATATAGTCAGTATAACTATAAAATAGCTTCTCTCATCACATATATAACTGTACCCATGGTCCATTAAAACATTTTTCCCATTTCTACACCTAAATCACTTTTTAAAACAAATTAACATGTCAGGGCATGATACTGTATTTTAAATACTTTACTTTGTAATGAATATAATATCTTTCATTACTCCTCAAACATGATACACAGCTTAATCTGTGTTTATAATACTGCATTTAATCATTAATATGAGCCACAGCAGCCAGGAACCTCAATTTGGATTATTCATAATTACCTGAAATACTTTAGATAGATAAAAAGCATAAGGCCTTTGAATCTTTGGAACCTTTTAGAATCAAAGATCCAGGGCTCATAGCTTGAGATGTGCCATTTAGAAACACAACATAGACAATTAGAGGAAAATTATCCAAGTGGTGTTATTTGTTTTTGTTGTTGTTGTTGTTAATTTCTTCTTTTGGTACAAATTTTGATAGTTAATGGTGCATAGCAGTTAGAAGCATAGATCCGTGTCAGAGAAGTTGGGTGGAATTTGTGACTCTTGCACTGTCCTTAACTTGTCTTAGCCTTAGTTTCACTTTCTCTAAAATTTAATTAATGATGCAGGAATACTCAATGACTAAAAAAAGATAATGTTACTGCTGTGTACACATTCAGCCTACAACAAACAGCATGCTTTTAGAGCTATGAACATTATTTTCTTAATAGTATTTTGACCAGGAGCCCCAAAATTTATAATTTTATTGCACTCTATGGAAACAGCAATTGAAATAGTAAATTTTGATTACAGCAATGACTGAAGAAAAACAAGGTTCATTCTTCAATAATCAATGCTGCATTTTTCATATTATGTGTATACATAGGCACGTATGTTGCTCTGTTTTATGTGTACTGGTTTACTTTTCTTTGGAAGGTGAGAATTTTTAGTATAAGATATACATGTGATTTTATTGTCATCTTCTCATCTGGTAGGGATTTTCTACCCCTTGAAATGAAATATAGTTCTTAATCTGGCATTTCTGAATCTCTATTCAGAGCCCCCTTACCCCAGATAGGAGAGTTAGTGTGGGAAGTTCCACTAGAGTGTCCAAGGCGATTAACAGACACTCACCATCACCTTCCTCTGTCGATGCTCCTCACTCTCTGATGTCCCTCACTCCCGTCCACATTCATGCTGGTCTAGATTTCTTTTCCTAAGGGGGTTTTGTCTAACTAACTTGCTATGTAGTAATTGTAGGATCTATTTTTTAAAATACTTTATTATTTATTTGTTTGACGGAGAAAGGAGAGAGAGAATGGGCATGCCAGGGCCTCCAGCCACTGCAAATGAATTCCAGACGCATGCGCCCCTCATGCATCTGGCTAACATGGGTCCTAAGGAATCGAACCTGGGTCCTTAGGTTTTGCAGGCAGATGCCTTAACCGCTAAGCAATCCCTCCAGCCCTGTTGGATCTATTTTAGAGAAGACAAAAAGTGTGGTCTCTGAGGCTCCCCAGGCTTAGCGAATGTGAATGCAAGCAGATGCATTAAGGCAAAGTCCCTCACCTCACCTCTAAGGGCTCTGTTCATGGGTTAGAACGTCACCAAGAGCATGACTAAGGACAGAAGCTGCCTGACCCATCTTGGTTACATCATTCTGCCCAGGGTGTTAATCAGTATCTCCTCTGTAGTGGGATATTTCCAGTGAGCATTGATCTAAGATTCACTTATCTGTGTAGATAATTCCTGTAGTACAGTTCTATGTTTTTCAGTCTTCTATCCCCTTCCTTAATCCTCTGTTAATTGACTCTTGAACTTCTAACTGTACAACTCTTCATCTATGCTGTCTAAACGGAACAGTCACCTAGCATCATGTGAGAATACTGACTCCTCACTCACAGAAAATTCTCAGGTTTTTAATACATCGCTTTCCTCCGGTGTTGCAGTTTGAACCTTCCTCAGGGCAACATTCTAGGATGGGTTTTGTAAATGCTCCTCATTTCCTCCTCACATTGTTTCAAATGTTCAACCCTGGCGAATAATCAATAGTGAGACTGTGCTTTCCCAGTTCACCTGGGACAACTCTTAATTTTTGACCTTGGTCTGGTATTCCTGGGGAAGGCAAGATGATATTATTTGCAGAGCGAAAGTATTCTCTGTGAAGGCGTGACCGCACATGATGTCTGTGGATGGTCTCCAGTTAGAGATGGATCAGTTTCTCTCCTCATCAGGATGGTCATAATCATGTCTCTTAGACAGTTTGGCTTGGGAAAACAGAAATAGAGTGGAAGTGAGGGCTAAAACAACCTGTAACTGTGGTGGCTTGAATGTAAAGTGCCTGCCATAGCCTCGGGCAGCTGTGATTAAGCCTGGAACTTTTTCTCCAGACACTGGAGCCACTGGGAGGGAGAACCTTACTGGAGGAAGTACTGCCCTGTGGGCAGGCTTTCCCAGTGGTTTAGCCCAGACCCGCTTGCCACACTGAGCTCACTTAACACTGCTTTCTCCCTGCTGATGTGGACTTGTTATACCTGGCTGTCTACTCCTACCATAATGAAAATTTTCCTCAAAACTATAAGTTTAAAATAAGCCAGCTCCTTCCATAATCTACTTCTGGTTGGGTGTTTTGCCCTAATAATGAGAAGGCAATGGCTGCATTCCTATTACAATTCCAGAGAGCACGAAGACAAGAGTCAAGACTCTGGCGGTACCAGTGTGCGGTAAGCATCCCAGTTTGAAAACCACGGCCTTCTCTTTGTAAAGTCACACGTTGCAAACGTCTCCTGTCTCCTCACACGGGCACTCATCACGCTCGAGAGGGCTCTGGTCCCAGGGCTTGTCTAGTCACGCAGCCATGCTCCTCCTCCAAACGCTGACCAGCTAAAGGTCTGAGCCTCCATATGTGAATCTGAACAGGATGAAAACACAGGATTCAGAAGATCTCGGGTAACTCCAGTGAAGTGTCTCATTTGAGGCTTCAGGTCTATTTCTTCTCTGTCATAGCTCTTTATTTGAATAGCAACTCACCTGTGTGACAGTGTGACTTGGGAATGGGCTTCACACTCCTGCTGTGATTCCATCACATGTGGTCCAAACATGGTCAGGACTCCTAATATTTTTGTTTTATTTATTTATTCATTTTAATTGAGATAAAGAGAGAGAAAGGTCAGTGCCAAGGCCATTGGCTTCTGCAAACAAACTCCAGACACATACACCAACCACCTTGTGCTCTGGCTTATGTGGATCCTAGAGAATTGAACCTGAGGCCTTTGAATTTGCAGGCAAGTGTCTTAACCACTAAGCCTTGTCTTCAGCCCAACTCCTAATCTTTATATCATTCATTTATTTTCAGGTGTTTGTACCCTTCCTTGCATTGTCTTATGTTCATAAATTAACATCTCTTTTAATCTATAAGATAATAAACTTACTGAAGCCAAGAGTTGTATATTATGAATCATTCCTGCCTGCTACAGCTCCTACCACTGTTGAATCCATATTTACTCAATAAGGAGCATTTGAGGAAGCATTATTAAAGGTAGGAAAGGCAATGTCAAACCACAGACTTTTTACTTTTAAAGAGAGAATTAGCAAGAAAATCCCATTATCCCAGCTCTGAGTGCTCCAGTTAATCAAGGTTCTACTGTACTATGCATCTTCTCTCTTCTGAGTAATTAAAGCCCTTCCAAGCAGATTAAATGAGCAGAGATAGAGTTTTCCTTAATTTTAGTTTTTCTCTTAAATTCAGCTAGCATTAAACAGAGAGATGTTCCAATCTTCTGGTTATAATTAATTCCCTGCTCCTTAAAAACAATTCTTATAGCTTCTAGTTTGAAACTACTGAGCAGACAATGTCGAGTATAAGTTACCTTTATAGAAATCACATATGTAGTTATTCACATGAGTGCCTGGACTTCAGGACCTCTGTGATTTTAATTTTGAACATACAGGCTCACACAGCAAAGGGCTTTGCATATGGAAGATACTCAGTAAATATAATGGATGTACACTGGTGTACTGCTTTCATGAACTATAACTAGGAAGGCAATAACAATCCCATGTGGCATGCAAAGCTTTAGTTTTTATTTGCTTTCCTACTTTTATTTTCATATCAACACATAATGCAAGTATAGAATTTCCATTTGGAGGATTGCAATATAGCCCAGTGGATTTTTTTTTTTTTTTTTTTTTTTTGAGATAGGGTTTTGCTGTAGCTCAAGCTGATCTGGAATTCACTTTGTAGTCTCAGGGTGACCTCCAACTCATGGTGATCCTCCTACCTCTGCCTCCTGAGTACTGGGATTAAAGGCGTGTGCCACCATGCCAGGCTGGAAAAAGCACTTTCTATGCAAGCATGAGTAAATGAGTCTGAATCCAAACGTTCCACTTAACATCATACATGATAGGACCTGGAGAAATGGCTTGCCTGTGAAGCCTAAGGACCCTGCCTCCAGGCTTGACTCCCCAGGACTCACATAAGCCAGATGCACAAGGTGGCACACGCATCTGGAGTTTGTTTGCAGTGGCTGGAGGCCCTGGTGTGCCCATTCTCTCACTCTCTTTCTTTCTCTCTCTCTCTGCCTCTTTTTGTCTGTTGCTTTCATATAAATAAATAAACATACAAAAAAAAGAAAGAAAAATGGCTGTTGTATTCAAGGCCTCAATGACTTTGAATATAAAATCAGACCTGATAGTGGCCATATGTAATCCCAGGCCTCCTACAGCAAGAACGGAAGTAGAGGCAGGACAACATCAAGAAGTTCATGGGTCAGCACACACACAGTTTCCATTTCATAAACGGGAGACTTACACTTTACTGAATGATCAAGTGAATACAGTAACACATCTGAAGACGTCAGTCCTACACCAGTGCTTTTCCTGTGCATTCCATACCACACTAACCAGAGCGTCAGCTGGCTCACTGTCTTGTGAGTGTTGGATGAGTCCAGTGAGTTTTGTAGAGTTTAAGCAACTTTTCCATGGTGAAATACCTCAGGGAGTTGGACCTCAGATATTTTTCCAAGATCACAACCATTCAGGGTCACACCACGACTAGCTAAGAAACAAAGAAATGAAGAAAAGGCGATATTCTCGACCACAGGCAGTTTGAGATCTTGTTCCAAAAGTAATCTTGTAGTAGTAAAGTGAAGGAAGGGTAGAGAGCCGGCCATTGTTTCTCTTCTTGTCAAACACTCACTCAAAGTGATTATCAGGGGATGGCTCAGGTTTTAGGATGTACAGTGTTGGTGGGAAGAATGTATTAAAAAGATAGACTTCTAAGTATCATTATGGTTTCTATTACCCCAGTTTACAATGATGCAGGTCACCTCATTAAGATTTGATGAAAAGTTTCTTTCAGGGCTGAAGAGGTGGTTTAGCAGTTAAGGCATTTTCCAGCAAAGTCAAAGAACCCAGGCTCGAGGCCTTATGACCCACATATGCCAGATGCTCAAGGTGGCACCTGAATCTGGAGTTCATTTGCTAAGGCTGGAGACCCTGGCATGCCTATTCTTTCTTTTTCTCTCTTTCTTCTCTCTCTCTCTCTCTCTCTCTCTCTCTGTTTGTCTCTCTGAAATAAATAAAATAAAAATAGAAAATATTAAGATACTTTCAAAGAAAATCTTGTAATTATTAAAATCAAGTTCCTTACTCAACTCATAGCCTGAACAAAAAAAAAAAAAAATAAGAGGAAGAATTACCTTGCATCTCACCAGACTTAAGTAAACACACAGAAGGGTCTGTACTTGCTGGTGAACGATTCCAAAGCAATAAACAAAGAAACAAAGAAAGTCACGACTGAAGGCTTACTGATCCCCTGTACAAAGTCATGTTCTGCTTTACCTAGTCAGTAGAAACCCCACATTACAACTCTTAGCAAGCCTGAGCTCACCATGAAGTCTTCTGAAAGCATCACTTGGGGATGAATCTCTGAGCGTGCTGTGAGTACCTTTCCACATCACCACCAAGAGACCAGCCTTAATTAAAGGGAAATAAAAAATGAGTGTAGGGAGCAATGTGAATAGGTAGAGAAGGAAGGGTGCAGGGAAGCCTGAAGGAACAGACAGGTGGGAAAATAACACGCCATGATGCAAGGAGACGTTAAAGAAATAGAAGCAAAACAAGAATAGATTTAAAGAAAGTGGAGAGAGGAAAAAAAAAAAAAAAAAGAAAAAAAGACCATGCTCCACTCTGATAATGTTGAGAACCAGTGTGGGCAATTCTACTGCATGCTTTATTAAACTAACTTCTCCATTCCTCCCCAGGCTGGGCTGCACAGAGGAAATTCATTAGCTCCATTTAAATGCACACCCTGGAGCCCACCTCCAGTTTCCAGCAGAGCACAACACATTTCACATTGGATAAACCTCTATAACTCTAGAGAACAATTTTTTTCAACTTAAATCAACCTTCATGGAACAGTTTGTATTCTTATGATTTTTTTTCATTATATGTGAAGAACTACTATATAGACAAGGACTGAGAAAGGCATTATACTAAATAATTCATTGTAGAAAATTTTGTTATAATGAGATCAACAAGGCAGAATTGCCCTGGGCCATTGGCCTGGGCTTAGAAACAATTCTATTGTTGCAAACTTTTTTCCCATATTGGTTCTTATTAAAATGAAATTTAACTGTGCAAGTAAACTTACAAACATTATAAGTCACCAGTGGATACCAGTAACTGGTATGAATAACACTGGGATAATTTTTAACAGTTTATCCTTACCTTCACAGTCAACACATGACTCCTTCCCCTCTGTATTTTCCTTTTGATTCCTTGGATTTGAAATGAGTTTCCATCCCAGAATATCCACTCCTGGCTATGCCTTTGTGTAACAGCTTCTTCTCTCACAAAGACATGAGCGGTGAAGTTATCCATGCTTGTTCATTTAATTATCATGTGTGTCCTGTGATCACTTCCATAATTACATTTTTGACATCTCTCTCATAATTCATTTATATATCATCTGAATGTTTATTGATTATTTCATATCTCTTCTGCAGATATAATAAAAGCTAATGTTCAGATCTAAAGTTTGCATAACACCCCCAAGGCATGCATTCACCACACTTTGTAACCATTCTCTCAAAGAATGGTAATATACTTGTAGAGCTGGCCAGGCTAGATTCACCTTATTCCTTCATCCCTTCAAATTAACATCACTGGAGACAATTTTTTTTTTTTTTTTAAAGAGGAGAGCAATGCCAAACAACTTCAGGGACCAAAACCACCAGAAAGGGATAACAACAGTCATCAGTTGCTTAGTTTGTATGTCTACCTTCACACCAGATTAACATTGCAGATAGATGTAGACAAGAGGAGATCCTGTCATGGAAGATATCAGGAATCTATTCCTGGATTTTTGTGAGGAATCCTAGAAAATTTTCAGAAAAAGTCAAAGAAAACGCTTGGGCTAGCTCACCAGCTCGCAAATTCATTTATGAGGACCTAACCACTGTCTATATGTTTCAGTACAATAGATGTCCTTATAAGGTAGGAGTAAAATATGTGGAGTCCACTATGGCAAATACACATGTAGTCATTGCTGAAAACAAAGAAATCCTGGTTGTGGAAAAGAGGGAAGCACCTTTGAAGAAAGCAAATTTGTACTTTTCAAATAGCATCTAGTTTTGTTAGAAAAGAATCTCTGCCAGTTGTGACAAGTCTAACCAGAAGCTAAAAAATATATTGTCCTACCTGAATTTTATCAATATGACACCTGAACCTGATTTACACGAAGCAAAGTTGGACAAATGATTTTTTTTTGTTATGTTTATCAATGTAGATTTTGCTTCCAGAAATGAGTATAGTTACTGCCCAGTACTTGGGTGGAAATGGGGAATGAAGTGAACGTTCACAACATAGTGTTCCTGGGGACCCAAGAGGGAGGAGATGTGATGTCCACAAAGAAGTCCAACACTGAGAAATCTGGTACAGATTTGGGAGCTCTGAGAAATGTACTATTCAACAGGCATTCAGTGAGCCTGCTTCCTAATGATCTAGCTAGAAAACGACTTCCCTATCCTACACCCAATTCCACCAGGGTTCTTCAGGGGACCCATAACTCTAAGACTCCCTAAAGGGCGGGGGGCTAAAATAATGTTTGCTTACTAAGGATTACAAGGAAATGCTACACATTCTTGTCCATAAGTCAAGATGCTTTCAACACTTTCAAAAGAAACATTAACTGTTATTTTGTGACACCATACATCTGGAGATTGGGAAATAATTGAAGACCATATGCCATTGGCTGTAGCTCAGAGCTTGGGCAGCATGAACCCTGGAGACACCATGATGAAAGGTGTACCAGGCATCAATGGGCATGCTTCAGACAGAAATTTCTTTATGGCAAGCACAATTTAGAGTCTACATGGAAATTTTTGCATGTGGTTTTATACGTGTGTGTGTGTGTGTGTGTGTGTGTGTGTGTTTGTGGGTGTCTGTGTGCAAATATACTACATTAATATATATGTCCAAATCATTCATATATATATATATATATATATATATATGAGATTTATATATATGTAAATATATATATATATATATATATATGTCATTTATTTGTCCAATTTTTTGCAAAGCAGTGCAAATCCTCATGGGTATCAAAATTAGAGAGCCCTAATATGCACTATTTTACTTTATTTGTAAGGGCTTGTCAGTCTGCAAGAGAACTTCCTTAAAAAAAAATCAGGGCCAGGCATAGTTGTGCACACCTTTAATCACAGCACTCAGGAGGCAAAGGTGGGAGGATCATTGTGAGTTCAACGCCAGCCTGAGACTACATCAATAATTTCAACCTCCATAGTAGTTTTTGCAAGAATTCATCACAGCCAAAAGTTATGAAATAATCTCCCTCATTATATCCTTTCAGTTTGTTGGTTAGACTGGTTCCAGAAAGCCTGTCCTCAGTCTCCAATTCTGAACACATTTAAAAAACAAAAATCTCTGCCTAATAAACTCGTGAAATCTAATGGGGGAAGGAGCTCCAACCAAAGGGCTGACTTCTTTCCACAGCTCTGCCGTCAGCTCACAAACATTTTGAAATACCCAATATGATTTCTGCCTTTCCATCTTTATTTTTTTTTTCCAGACTAGAAAACCATTTCCCCAGTTCTGGCCCTGGAGACCACAGAGCTGGCGGAATTGCAGATGACAACACTTCTTGGCTGTGACATTCACATCTGACTCCTACAATTCTCCTTTTCCTGGGCTTAATGGGAACCTTGAAGCCATAGACAAAACACAATAAATACTAGTTCTCAGCCCTCCCACCCCCCTGTTGATATTTTGCCTGGAAATAATATATTTGTTTTTATTTCTCCTTTTTATCCCTTTTCCTTTTATCTTTTGTGATTACCTGGAGAATTATTTCGCCCAATTCTAACGTAGCAGCTGCTGCTATAAAAGTCTGGTGAATTTTATACTTGTGACAAAAAATCTTATGCTGTCATAAAGACACCCTTAGCATTCCCTCAACGTTCCTAGTCACAGAGGAGATGAATGCACCTGGGAGCACCTCGCTGCAGACGGCCTTGATCTGGCCGGTGGTCAGCTCAGAGCCCTGGCATCTAGCCGAGGAATGCTGGGAGACTTGGAGGGGATTTGTAGTTATTAAGGAATCCAGCCAATGTATTTTCTACAGTAAAATTAGAATAATGTTGTTGAATCAGTATCAATGTAACATTTCAGAGTTTATTTACTTTCATAAAGCTCTTTGAAAATCAATCACAAAGCAACTTAGCAACAAAATATTATTCTTACAAGTCATCTGGGAATTAATATGGCCTACATAAATTAGCACAAAAGAAAGTATGTGTATATATATATATATATATGCTTTCATATATAGAATAATATATATATAAAACATTTCTAAGTCCACTCCATCCTGAGACTATGGTATAATTTATCATAGCATTTATCAACACGCTGATGGGTTCTACTAAATTCTATGTTAAATTCTACACCATCAGTGCTTGGGGCTGACCTCAATTGGAGGACCACCCGGTTCAGACACTTCTTTAAGATCTCAGCCTAGAAGTTCCATTTGCGAGGAGATGCTGTGGCCCTCCAGAGAAATCTACTTGCTACTCAATCATGCTGGGCTCAATGCTGTGTTTCTGGCAACTGGTGAGTGACCTATTAATCTCTTTATGTATTCATTTTATTTATTTTGCATGTGTGTAGGTATGTGGGTTCATGTGTGCATGTGTGTGCATGTGCCTATGAAAGCCAGAAGAAAACCTTAGGTGTCGTTATTCTATAGGAAGATTGTCTGCATAGTTTCTTTTCTTCTTTGATTTCTTTCTTTCTTTCTTTTTTTCTTTTTTTTTTTTTTTTTGAGACTGCATCTCTTATTGGCCTAGGACTCACCGAGTAGTATTGACTAACTAACCAGCATGCTGAATCCACCTGTCTCCTCTTCCCCAGTACTGGCTTCACAAACACGCATCACCCTACCAGGCTTTCATATAGGTTCTAGGGAATGAACTCAGGTCCTCATGCCTACACAGCAAGCATTTTACCAACTGAACCATCTCCCCAGGCCCTCACTTCTTCCTTTTTGATATACGAAAAATATGTTTGTTTGCAGATCTAAGATCTAAGATGCATACATCGTCTGTCAATTGTACAAATACTGGTAGAAGGCAAGTCCTTGGAGAACAACAAAATAAAAAATAATTACTTTATGTCAAAACTTCAATTTAAATTATTCCAATTGGAATATTCTACAAAAATTATGTCTTTTATTTGACTTAATGAAGTGTTATTTTCCTGAATGTACATTTGGTTGAACATGCTTGTCCATCTTGGCCAGAAGCTGGCACATCTCCAACCTTTATATTTCTGGTGTTAATTACTTGAGCTCTGTGCTCTCAAACCACTTTGATAAGTCCTTAACTAATGAGCTCCTGAAGGGCTGTTTGCCCTCAGCCTCCCAGAGACCATAGTGAGGCTAATAAGATCATAGTTGAGAATTTCTTACAGTTTGTCTTACATTATGTTTTGAAACAAGACTAGCTGATCGAACATGTCCTGCACTTTGATTTTGGATTTCTTCTCTTTGGTCTCCCCCCTGGTATTGTTGACCAGGTCTTAGACTTCTGAGCCAATGTGCCATCATCTTCCTCCCGCATGTCACCCTTGTGTTGGCGGCATGGCGTAGCTCATAGTGTTGTGTGGCCCACTATGGCTGCACTGAGCTGTCACACAAAGAGAGCTAAAACTATTTCAAAACTTAATTTTTACTTTACAAAATTGGAAAATCATCTACCATCAGACCATAAGTGATCTAAGCTTGTCTCACTGAAGTCTTTCTGCCAGGCATTTTGGGTAAATGTTCAACAAACAGAAATAATTCAGTTGATTGGGCAGTGGTCACACACCTTCCATTATACAGAGAGGACAGCCTCAATAGCCACTTTGCTTGTTTCTCCTCATTTTTTGATCCAGGTGTTCAAGATCTAACTGGCTTTAGTTGTCAATGGCCAAGATACTAACCAGAACGTTGTTTTCATAGGACTTCAGTCCTGACCCTATGAATTTGTCTTCCAAGACCAGCCTCCCCAGGATAAGCTGCCCAAGTCTAACATTTCTGAGAGTCATATGAGATAGTAGTCTATCTTACAAAATAAATAACTGTATCAATGTAGACCCTCCCAAATCACTATCTATTTTACTTACTCTTAATGAAACTTAGGTTTCATTTCACTCACGCACCTGCATCTGCCCACCTTCCCAAGAAGCTCCAGTGAGGTCTGCTCTTCAGGTCTGGTCCTGCTTAAATAAATGAGACTCATGGTCACAGTGAGAATTCCCTCCAGTGAAGCTAGCACTGCACAACAGGATGCATTTCTGAAACTTAATGTCATATACTAATTCATTCCCTTCAGATAATGGACTGGTGTGAACAAAGCACAGGGGATAGAGGATGGGCCTTTCAAGAGCTCAAATAAAACTGAGTTCCTTGGAGTCAATCTCAGGTGTTTCTTCAGAATTACACAGACTGAGTTCCAACATCTCTAAAGAGGACTTGACCTGCATTATGAGTTTCCTTGGAAGGGTAATATAAAAACTTATAAAAGATTTACAGAGTTCTTCCCATAGGAAAACTTCCTCCCTAAAATTCCCATTAAATTCCCTTTCTCACAGCAGCTTCTCTGACCCATTTTGTCCCATATCTGCTCACTCACTTCATTTTTCAGAGATCACCACTGTCCATTCTTATAGCCACTGATGATGCCCATCTAAGCAGCCCTTCCACCCTCTGAAGGCATTCCTTATCATGGCAAACACTGACTGAGTGAAACAGTCCCTTGCTTTTTATAATATATTCATTGGTTTATTTGTGTCAAATTTTCCTTTTCTGCTAGTAGTAGCTCCTTAGGCCATTTGGATCACTGTATGGACTACTTATTGCTCATCTTCCTATTACATTCAGGCAATTATCTGTTACACATAGAATGTACACAACAGTTGTAAGACAGAAGTTGTTGTACTTTTTTGTTTTATTTGGGGTATTTTTCTAACTTTCAATTTTCTTCAAATTATATATGGCTAATACCATCCTATTTTTATTGCTCAATGTACTAAGGATTTTGTCAGATAGGATTTTCACAGCACCTTGAAATATAAAAAAATTAGTTCCTATATTTGAGGTCTGTTTAATTCTCCTCCTATGTAATTCAAATGAATTATTTTAATCATTTAGGTAGTCAAAACAGATGTAAGAGCTTATAGAAAAGGATTTAGTAGCAGGACTCTGCACTGTGTTCATGGTTGGTGAAATGGTTTTAATGACTTTAGGAACTGAGCAATGTGTATTCCCAGGAGATGCATAAGGTCTGCTGAATGAGGGGAAGAACAGACAGGATTTTGACATGACCTTGGTAACTCTACAACATGGCAGCAACAAAGGGGTCATTTGCCAGCAAAATAATCACGAAGTTACAACTTCTCAGTCCATACGTGTAGGACACATGGGGTAGTATGCCATCCTCATGGTCCTTCACAGCTTTAGTTTTAGGGTTATGCACATCCCTTGTCCATCCCAGAAGCTATGACAAGTGCTGTCTAGTTGCTGGGCTATCCGTTATGACTTGATCCTCTGGATTGGCCTTAGAAGGGCACAGCAAGGAGCATGTGTAGACATTTTGCTATAGGCAGAGAGGAATCTTCAAGAATCAAAACTAGAGGTTCTTACTTACAGAACCCATCATTTAGGGTAGGATTCCCCAGCACTCATGAAAAATCCAGATACATAGAGCAGCGCTTGAATCTGGAGTTCTTTTGTAGTGGCAGAAGTCTGTGGGGGGCCCCGCACTCTCTCCTCTCTCTCTGCCCCTTTTTCTCTGTCTCCATCTCTCTCTCTGAAAGAAATAAATAAAATATATTTTTTTAAACTAGAGAAAAGAGTAGGCTTGCAGAATCGTGTCAAGAATATAAGAAGATGAATTGGTAAGAACGTGTATTCTGGAGAGAGTCAGCTTCTTCCACCATTGATGGTTTTTCCCCTGGGTTCTATAAGCCTGAAATAAACCTTTTCCTCTCAAAAGCTTCTTCTGGCCTGGTATTTGTCCCCGCAATGAATCTGTAATTATAATGTCCAGCTTATATAGCCACAATGCTTTTTCTAATTCTGCAAATGGAATGAAGTAGTTGAGAAAAGATGTGACTTCATTACTAAATGCTTTCAAGTACACATATTTAGCTGTAGTCTTTCTTTTTTTTCCTGAACAACCTCTTTGTCTCAAAAAAGTTCTTCCATATATGTACTATATAAAATTTTTAGTTGATTTTTCCAAAACCCTTCCCTAAATCAAGACATATTTGAAGATACTAAATGAAACTTAGAATTATTTAATGTTGGAATCACTAAAAGGGATTCATTCTTCTTATAAATAAGATATCCACACACAATGTGCACATAATAGGATCAAATGAGGAGTTCCACGTAAAGTATTTGGAATATGCCTCATACCCAGGGATGACCTCAGTAAGCTATCAGCTACAGCAGTCCAGTGTGCCGATATTCTTATCATAAGTGTTTGACCAGAAGACCCAATGCAGCGTATAAACATGTGGTTCTTGTTTGACTTCCTTCCAGGACACAATGAGTGTGGAGTTCCTGAAGTGGAGACTATGAACAAGTATGCCTGGACATCGTTGCCTTTTGTAAAAAGTGTGATATGTAGTTAAAAGTGACAGTGATTTATGATCATCATTATCAAAACATGATACTTAATTAGTTCAAGTCAGAGAATTTTGGCAAAGAGAAAATAACAAGAGGGGAAGAAATAAGAGAGGTAACAATGAAAGAAGGAATATGTGAATATAGGAAGGAGGAGATAGAGGGAGGGAGGGTGAAGTGATGTTTCAAGTTACTAAAAGAATTGGACAAAGTACAATGCATTATCCATATGTTGGAACCTGATGATTGGTTTTATCTGACATAATGGGATTGCCATTTCTTTGAGAGACTAGAGCTATTTGGAGCTGACAATATTATTAGTCATATTTTTGCTTAATATTCACTTTCTTGACAACTGAAACGAGCCTTTCTGCTTTCTAAGATTCCCTCCTAGATTCTCATGGGCTAAAAGCTGCTTGGAAAATATGAGTTAAGCCTAAGGGGCCTTTACAGTGGTATATATTTTTAAGGTTTTTTTTTTTTTTTAATGAACTCCAAATGCATGTGCCACCTTGTGCATCTGGCTTCATGTGGTAACTGGGGAACCAAACCTGGGTCATTTAGGTTTGTAGGCAAGCACCTTAACCACTAAGCCACACTTCTAGCTCTACAGTCATAGTTTTAGAGACAGCTGAAGAGTTTTATGGGTCCCTTACCTCCTAAAATGAATGAGAATAAGAAAGAAACAAACAAAAAAAGAAGGTAGAAAGAAACAAAGAAAGAAAGAAAGAGAAAGATGTGAAACTCAAATATTAAAAGTCTTGGGAAGCAAGCAAGCCCTGTCAAAAATGACATCGAAGGAGCAACTGAATGATATCAGACTAAGCAAAGGAATTAGGGTAGCCTGTCACCCAAAGCCCCCCACAGTATACTGGAGCCCTTTTGAGGTAGGGAGACTGAAGAGAAGTAAGCCAGAAAATCAGTAGTCCATCATCAGGGTGCTTTTTATGCTTTGAAAAGCAAACCTATTATGTTTTTAATAATTTCTGTAAGAGGGACAAAAAAGGAGATGGGTCAGTAGATAAAGAGCTTTCCCTACAACACTGAATACCTAAATCTCATCCCTAGATTCTACATAAAAAACTGGATGCTGCAGAGGTTTTCTGTAATCCCAGGGTACTTATAGTTAGATGAGAGACAAGGCAGAAGCAAGAAAAATTTCCTGGGAGCTTGAGAAATAACCTGTGAATAACCATGAGGAGACCTGCAAAAAATTGTCCTTTGACCTCCACATACCTCTGCACATTTAATGCAGCTTGCTCACATTCATGTTTACCTAACTATGTGTGTGTGCACGTCCATGCTTGCATGCACACATGAACACACACACGCACACACATAAATAAAATTTGAAAGAATAAAAACCAGAGTAAAACATATAAAGAAAATTGTTATTATCTTAACAACTGTCTTTTGGAGTGAGCCTGTGAGCACACACCTTAAGAGGCATAGGCAGGAGGATGGTGAATTTAAGACAAACTTGGTATATTCCAAAACTCTGCCAAATAAATAAATAAATTGTCAAAACATAAACCCCTAAAACAAAAAGGAGCAAACTCTAAGAATTTTATTATATTCAAGTATTTGCTCAGTAACTAGCCATAATTCCTTAAAGCTCACAACAGATCTTTGCGAGCAATGTGAAGATGTTTTGCTCAGAGAGCCAAGCTAAGTGAGTAGGCTTCAGAGAGACATGTTAGAACATGGAGCTCAATAAACCACTAGCACATGCTGGCAGTGAAAGCGGAGATTAGGAGGATGGTCTCACGAAGCGTCCAGAAGCTGGTAGATGAACAGCATAAAGGTAAGGGTCTATAAAATATGAAGGCCAGTATCTTAATTTTGGGAACACCATAGTACCAAGCATGTTGGTCTGGAGGAGAATCTTGTCAGCTACTGTTTCCTTTGACAAATGTAGCCACTTCTACCATGCTGTCTACAGAGCCTGGCTTACTCAGCAGAATTTTACTTCAAACTCCATAGTCAGTGTGCGTGTGTGTGTGTGTTATGAGCCTTTGTGTGTGTGCATATGCGTGACTGTGGGAGTTGCTTTGCTTTATTTTTGTTTCTGTGCTGTTTTTACTTTTTATTTTTATGGATTTTTAAAAATAAAATGGTGTGCCCTTGGACACCACCCATCTCCCTTCCCAAATCTGCTGAGAATCATTGGTATTCATTGCAATCAAATCAGCCAGTCTCTGCAGCATGGGGAGCTAATTGCCTCAGGCTGTTCCCACCCACCCTGAGGCTATTATAGTCTTTCCAACCCCTATCCACTATGTTCACTGGGCCTTGGCAGGCAAAATAGGAATATGATTGTGTGTTGTATTTTCTGTAGCCTTTAAATCTCTTTCTTTGATGAGGTTTGAGTGACCATAGAGTCTGTGGCCATCTCCCTGGGAATGGGCACATGAAGTGGAGTTTTGAAAACTCATAGCAGTCAGATATAAATATATATATATATATATATGTTGGCATATGCAGGTTCTCCCCAGTGCTCTCCAGGATCTATAAGAAAGAACAAATTCTCTAAGCATAAGCATAGTTATTAGTCTTATTAATCTTATTAATATGTTTGTCCACTCTTCTTAGTTAAAGAGCACTAGAGGATCTCTCTGGAGACTTTTGGTTTCCTGTTCTAGGGGATCTGGCTTGGTTCTCAGAGCCAAAAGTGAGTTGTTCCCACACTGAGCAGGTCACATGTCCAATCTGTGAGCAGTGGGGTACCTGCATCGGTTGTGTGCCACTATTACACAAGCGTGTACCTCTTGCTTGGCAGGTTGGTTTCTTACCTAGCAGGATCTCTTGCTTATTCAGTCTGTCAGCAACCATTGTACTCCAGCATCTCTCACAGCACTTTCCAGTGCTATGTGGGCTGGTTGGGAGGGAACAGGATTCCTTCTCAGTTCCAGCATGTTCACTTGACAACCTGTGGCCACAGGATGTGGTGTCTTCAGCAATAGGGTCTTATCTTTTAGCTCTTGCAGGCGACCGTTTTGGCAATGGCCTGTAATTACTTGGGGGACCTCATGTGTCTCCCTGTTCAACAGCTAACTATGGGGGAGGGGGTGCAACCTAGTTCTGACCCTGGGATTTACTGGGCAAAGCCCATGACTTCAGAATTATGATTTTATCATCTTCTATTGGGGTTCTTTTGTTCAGGCTCCCCACTCCTCCTTTTTGAGGGTAATGATTGATAGAATCGTATCCAAGAGGAAGGGTTTACAGTTGACTCATACTGCCATTAGTTTTGTGTATTCCTGCTGCCCCCCTGGTTTTGCCCTCTCCTACCCCCCTAGATCTTTCGGCCCCTTTTTTCCTTATTTCCTTTCTTTTTCTTTCTTTCCTTTGTCTGGCTGTGTTTGTTGGGTGTCCTTTTCTTCCTCTCTCCCTATTTCCCTATTTTACTAGCTTCATTAGTGCTATATCTATACTGTTGACACTTATTATGGCTTTCAATTAACTGATGCTGATCCAGACTAGGAACCACATAGGGGAAAACATGCAGCATTTGTCTTTTTCAGCCTGTGTGACCACGTTTAGTATAAATTTTTCCAATTCATCCATTTTCCTGAAAATTTGATTATTTTGTTTGTCCTTGCCATTGAGTAGAATTCCACTGTGTATACGTATGCACCACATCTTCACTGACTTTTCATTTGATAATGGGCATCTGGGCTGCTTCCAGTTCCTGAGTATTAAAAATGGAGCATGCATCTTTGTGGTCCATAGAGTCTTTAGTGTATGCATCAAAGAAGCAGAGCTGGATCTCATGGTAGTTCTACTTGTAGCCTTTGGAGGAGTCTCCATCTGATTTCCATCGTGGCTGTGTAAGTTTGCACTCCCCCCAGCAGTGGATGAGGGTTCCTCTTCCCCTACACCCTCACCACTGTTGGTTTGTTTTGTTTGAGACAGAGTCCTACTGTGTCACCTATACTGGCTTCCAATTCATGACAATACTCCTGTATCAGCCTCCAAATTCCTGAGATAATAGAGAAGAATAGCATACCCAGAAGTAGGCATCTAAATTTTATCACATAAAATCCCTTGATTGTAAATTACAACGTTATGTAGTGTTCCACTAAAGACAGAGACAGAATAGGATCCTATATCTGAGTACTGTAAAACTATGAAACCTCCCACAGTCCCAGGACGAAGTTGAATCAAACACAACATTAATTTAGACCCATGAAGGAAGCTTCTTCATTTCACCCATGGCATTGAAGGAGAATGGGGCTAGGGGTTGGTTCCCTTGAAAAGTTGAAGTGAACTTTACTTTGCAGGTATATGGTCTACATTCACAGTGCTTGTCTGGTCCACAAATCAGGTGAAAGATTTAAATTAAAGTGGCATCATCATGACTGTGGCCCTAGATGACCAGCGAGAACAAACACAAATATTTCCTGGAAGGAGACATGGAAGTTCAGTTCAGGACAGAAGCAGGGAGAAGCATCAAATCTGAGCAGCATTCTGATTTCAAGAATCTGCAGATGTGGGTATGTGTCTGACAGAATCAGGCAGCAGCTTGTGTGAGATTCTGGTTGGTCCAGCAGAGTGGTCATCACATACGCTTAGTTCTGCAAACATCTTGATGTCTTGTCAACTTTATTGGGCTTACTGGATTTGGGGAATTTCTTTCTTCCTGGTTTAGTTTTAATTTTGAGCATCTTGTGGCTTTGTCCTCTTTGAAGCATTTCTGTTTGCTTTGGTTACAAACAAAGGGACATTTATTACTCTGATCTTTGTCTCTAGTTTAATAATACTTTGCAAATGATCTGCTTTATATCTGCAAAACCTGGCACTTGGAGGTTTGGATCTAAAGGAAGAAAAGGGAATTAATCTATTCTTAATAATTCATTAAGATAGCTTTGTCCCAAACCAACAGAATCAGATTATTTTAATAGTCACCTGAATTTTGGTCAAGGTAAAACATTCGACCATGTAATTCTTAGTGTACTGTTGGCTCCATTAGCATATGAAGTGGCCAAAAAGTAGCTGAAATTTTCCTTTGCTTAGATCAGAGGGCCACATAATAGGGGCTTCTGGTGAATGGTGAGTTTCCTGTGTTTATTGAAGTGGAAAATGAGAAGATAGTCAAGTTCCTTTGAATTATGAAGGAAAATAACATGAGTAAATAGCAGAGATTTACAGTTCTAGGTGATTATTCTGATTCCATGGGGACAGATTCCTAATTACTAGACTGTAGAGAAAAATCAAAGGTCCCTTTTTATAATTATGTTAGAAATCGGACACATTTCCATTCTGTGTACTGCAAGCTCCCATGTGAGGCAGAGTGAGCAGGGGCTTCCGGTTCAAGTCCCTTCACAACCGTGGCAGGTGATATGGAAAACTGGGCTTTAGTAATTACACTCGGTGGATGATGACATGGATCTACATGGAGTCTAAACTGTGAAATTTAGTGTAAAACTCTACCAAACTAACATCTGATCTGCATAAACTTCATGATAGAGTTCTTGTTAGTAATGCTGTCATTAGAACAAAAGAACCAGCTCCTGAAATTGATTCTTTCTAATGACAGAAATTCAGCACACAACTGAGATTAAGGATGCACCACCATCCTGAAGGTACAGACATGTAAACACACATACATATACATACATACATACATTGCCACAGTTGAAATGTGAAAGGCGCTCTACAAGCTCATGTATTTGATCACTTGGTCCCCAGTTGCTGGCACTGTTTGGGCAGGTTGTGGATCCTTTAGTATGTGGAACCTTTCTGGAAGAAGTAGGTCACTAGAGACAGGTGTTAAGGTTCATGGTCTGGTCCCACTTTTGGCTTGTCCTCTGCTTCCTGGCTATGAATGTGATGTGACTATCCAGCCTCCCACGACTGCTGTCTTGCCTTCCCTGCCAGGATGAGTGCAACCCCTTGAACTGTAAGCCAGAATAAACCCTTTCCTTCCTTAAGCTGCTTCTTGCGAAGTATTTAGTATGAGATGGTAACTGATCAATGACCTTTTTTCACTCAGTGCCTACATTAGAGTCTTTATGTTTGGGAAGTGAGCAGTGGTAGATCTGACATTGTTTCATACCACTTAGGCATGTCACATGCTGGGTTATAAAAGAGACAAACCACCCATCGTTTGGTGGCTGTCCTGCTGTTTCTCCTGTAACTGTACTAGGGGACTGCTCAGTATGATGCATCTGTAGCCACATCAAAAAGCAAGGAGGGAAAGCTAGTGGCCAGGTTGTGTGACTCTGCTCCAAGGACTTTATGAATCTACCTGCTATCTATAGGCATGAGCAGGTCACCAAGGCATGTATTACTTCCGTTCTCTTGCTAATAAATAAATTATAAACAAACACTTTTTAAAAGGTAAAAATAAAAACAAATTTACTTACTGTTGATTTCTGCTATATATTCATTTTGAAAATTGATATTTGCCTTGTTACTTAGTTCAACTCTAGAAGTGTGATTATTCCTACTATTATCACCATTGCTATTATTCGTATTGTTACTATCTTTATTATTTGAAGTACTGGTTCTTCTCTTTCTTAATCAGTAAGGAATGACCAAACCTGAGGTTATGCAAACTGTACCATAAGGGCGCTGTGGGCTGTAAGAATGAAAATAGAATATTTCACTGTGGTATGTGTTGGAGGGTTTTCTTGATTACATTAATTTGCTAAAAACAAAGCGGGGCACACTATCTTGCTAGGGGAACTGAAGCCTGGTACTATCATTGCATAAATATTGAAATGGTAGTCCCTACACTTGCACAGTGTGTCTGATTCCACCCCAATGAGCAATCGTAATAATATTTCTATGGACACTTCAGGATCCAAGAGAAGACTTGGGCACTAGAAAAGGCTGCTGTCCTGGCTGCATGTGCTCTAAACTCAGACGATGACTGTACATCATGAAATCATACAATTTTTCAATAAACTAAGCCGTAGCTTTTAAAACTCGTTTCTGTCTGTTTACTGATACCTTGCTATTTTATTTATTAGGTTTGCCACTAAACCCTGTTTTGCATAGATTGGTACTTGTTCATGCATGCCTTATGAATATAGAAATTAGCATCTCATTTACGTGATAATTAGGCCAATGATAAACAGATGTTTGGTTGCCATGTAGGGCAAGACTTCCACCCAAGTTACTTATCTGCCACATACAATAGCTGTGAAATTATTTGTCACACTATCCATTATACACAAACAACAATAGGAAATAAACTTTTCTTTCACACATTTGCTTTTATTGTAATTAAGATCCAAATTTATGATCCGTTTTGGGGGGGGGAAGAAAGCTAATGCAGTGTTGTCTAACAATCTTTATAATTGCACATTTTCAGCTTGGCTTTTGTATTGTTCTTGTAGTTCAGACATTTCACATTGTACATTCTGCTATAAATGACATCTTCCAACATGACATTTTTTTAATAAATGAAAAAGTCCTCTCTTGTTTCTGTTTCATTATGTTAAGAAACAGAATAAATTGATCATTGAGAAATTCTCATATTTTCCATTTTGCTCCCTAGTTTCTGTCTTATGCAAGGGCCCTTCCAGATTAAGCCATGTTTTGAGTTTTTCTTCTTGTTTGTAAGAGAATACACCAGGAAAAATCATCTAAGAGATGTGAGAAGAGTAATGACAACTATGAAAATGCTTTCTTAATTATATAGGCAGTGCCCACACTACCTTTATTTCTAAAACAAGGAATGGAGGTGGGGGGAGGGGTGTTTCCTTTCACTTCACATAGGTTGAAACCTGGAGGTATAATTAAGAGAAACAAAGAGATAAACTTGTTTTTTTAATAAAAAGAAAAGAACTTGGTGCTAGCCTCCCAGCAAAGCCATGGAAGATAATTTGAAACTTCTGTTAGCTACCTGTAGAGAAAGATAACAACCGCCAAACTAATGGGTAATCAATGGTCAATTGCTTCAGAAAAGAGACCCACCATAGCATTCCCTGGAAATTAATGTGCTCCATAGGAGAAACTGGGAAGTGTCTCAGGATTGCTCAAGGGAACCCACCTCTGTTAACAAGTAAGGAAGGTCTGAGGGGTGCTATTTTTGCTAATCAAGGCCTGGAGATGAAATGCTGTCTTCATTTAAAGTTTCCCTCTGCTGTTCTCTGAACCTCTATATTAAAAACAATCTTCCCCTATGATTTCTGGTGCTGTAGTGGAGTATAGTTTATGTGAAAGTAAATCTGGAAAGATTGCCTTTCAAAACTGCCAGATGCCTCGCATTTTCTGGTAGAAATCTGGATTCCAGGTCTGTAATGATATTTCCTGCTGAGCTCAACACTCACTCAGAACATACGCTTCTTGGTGGGCAGTGTAAAGGTTCCAAGGGTAACCAGGCAGTTTGATACATATACTGTTTTTTTTCAGTCTAGCTAGGGGGCATGCATATAAATTCTGGACTCCCCAAGCTAAACTTCAGAAGGGATTTTGTTAATTTTAAATCTATACTTTTGCCCTCTCCTTTTGTGAACTGCCCCACGCAATGCGGTTTATGATTTTACTTATACCAATGAATAAAACATACCCTTTAAAAAATAAAACTAAATTGTTTCATTAGTGATAGAGGAATGCATGGGTTCTCCTTAGCCTTGGCTTTCCCACGTTACCCTCTTCCACCCAGTTTGAAAAGCATTAGTGGGGCTGGAGAGATGGCTTAGCGGTTAAGCGCTTGCCTGTGAAGCCTAAGGACCCCGGTTCGAGGTCCCATGTTAGCCAGATACACAAGGGGGTGCACGCGTCTGGAGTTCGTTTGCAGAGACTGGAAGCCCTGGCACGCCCATTCTCTCTCTCTATCTGTCTTTCTCTCTGTGTCTGTTGCTCTCAAATAAATAAATAAATAATTTTAAAAAAATAAAAAAAAAAAGAAAAGCATTAGTGTCCTTTTCCCTCTCTACTTTAATCCATCTTGCTCATTCTCTAGTATGGTGTGAGATGCTAGCTCAGTTGTTTTAAAGTCGTTGGACCTTGGTATGAAAATGTTTAGTTCCTCATCTGTGAGATGGGGCTAATAACTGCATGTGTTTCATAAGATTCCTGCTAAGATTTGATGAGGTAATGTACAGGAAGAGCCCAGCATTAGACTGATCGTAGCAGGCTCTTCAGGCCATGATAACAGTCTACCCTATATGGAGGACTGTGTTCTGAGATTGAAGCAGAATCAGTTAGGAGGGGACGATGTTCACCTCAGTTACGTGGTTTTAATTCTCACTACTACATCTCTGTGCCTCAGTTATTTTATTTCAAAAATGAAAAATCTTTCTACTTCTTGAAGTTATTGTGATGATAAAACCAATTAATGGTTAGCAGCTTGTGAGGGTCATATATTTTGTTAAATAAACCCATTGAAATAGTTGGTCCAACAGCTCCCCCATCTCAATGTGGTCCAGCCGTCCTCCCCATATTTCACTGTAGCCCATGTATTGATATGGTTTTCTTATTAGTTCTAGGGTACACACAAACAGGCTCTTCCTGTACAGGGCAACAAACAATGTTATCACCTTGAACCAAAGATGCCCCATGACACAAACTGGCAAAGCAACCAAAGCAGGATGGGAATGGGGCAGTAATGAACCGCTGGTTTCTATCAACTGCTGAGTTTTTCTCCGTAATCCTGGTGATTCTTCAAAATGCCCTTACTTTATACAGCACCAGTCTCTTACTACTGAGACACTGCTTGTGTTACTATCTGCTCAGTCACAAGGGCTGAAGTAGATCTCCAATAGCCCTGTACATGAAAATGGATATATTTTTCCACTTCTCTGCCTATAAATTCTACTCAAAAATAAATAAATAAATAAACAAAACAAAACAAAAAATTACTCCTACATGTTCAATCATGGTGCTCATATCATTGACATCTTCATAATTTGTCTCACTTAAGGGACATGTAGCATTATCCTAGCTAACTGGATAACTCTACATAACTTTGACTCAATGACCCCAAAGCCACCACTACCCTCAGGCTGTCCTGGCCAGGGCACTTTCCTTTTGGATAATGTTAATAACCTTAGCTAGGATTAAGTTGGATCATAAGCATCTGAAATTTGGTTGCAAACATCAGGAAAACAAATCAAAAATATGGCAGCCAACGTGACGTATTTTCATCTCACCCTTCCCAAAGACGTAAAAAAGGGTGATATGATGATCTACTTGCCAATTACGTGGGCTTCTTTTTTGTCACTGCTCTGACATCCAGGACTTCAGAATCTTGGATTATCTCATCTTCTGTGAAAATATTGGCACTCTGGCCATGGTGTGTTCATCCCAGACAAGAGATACAGAAGTCAACCTTCTCATTTGAACAATTGTTGGTCATTAGACATATTTTTGTATAATTCTATTGCCTAGTAGTCCACATCTAGCTGTAAGAGTGGCAAATGAAGCCTTGGTACCTAATGAGGAGGACATCTATTAAAAGTCACCATCAGGGGCTGGAGAAATGGCTTAGTGGTTAAGCGCTTGCCTGTGAAGCCTAAGGAGCTCGGTTTGTGGTTCGATTCCCCAGGACCCACGTTAGCCAGATGCACAAGGGGGTGCACATGTCTGGAGTTTGTTTGCAGTGGCTGGAAGCCCTGGCACGCCCATTCTCTCCCTCCCTCCCTCTCTCTCTCTCTCTCTCTCTCTCTCTCTCTCTCTCTCTCTCTCTCTCTCCCTCCTTCTCTCTGTCATTCTCAAATAAATAAATGAAAATAAACAAGCAAAAATAGTTTGTTTGTTTTTTTTAAAGTCACAATCAGTTCTCCTAAGAGGAATGGAACAATGAATACTATGGAAGGCTAACCAATGCTGCCCTGGATGGCTTGACTTTATACTTTCTGCATCTAGCTTTTCCCAGTTCATTGCGTCTGAATTGTTATCAAAGAAATGCAAGCAATTTGACATTTGTCATTAAATTCAACTCAAAAAGTATAATATTAAGAGAGTAGATACATTAAGTTGTAGAAAATTCATTGCATGCATATTGATTTATCAAAATTTATCTATAATATTTAGTCCACTGAGGATCAATTTCCTTCATAGAGTGGTTAGGAAAAGTGGAAAAAATAATATCTAATATTTGTCAAATATGTGCTTTATAAAATGTACTAGGAAATATCTATTTTAAGCCTTACAACAAGCCTTTGCAACCAATTTTATTAGTTTCATATAAAGATTAAAGAATAAATTCAAGCTGAAGAGGTTAAGTCCTGTGCCCCAGCCACATGGCTAGTTTGGGGTACCCTGGGGCTGGAGTCCATTGCATTAAGCTTCATTTTCCATTTAGTAAGCTCCATGCAATGATCTATTTACTAAAAAGGGAATCAACTGTTGAGATGCAATCTAATCATATAGACATACTTTTTACTTATCTGATGTGTTTATTGTTGGTGGGGCTGATTTTAAGTGTTTGCTGCAGAATTTAGCATAAATGCACATCTGACGTTCTAACATACGGGGTTGTTAAGAATGAAGGCATAATAAATGATCTCAGAGTTCCTCTCAGCCTTGCTGCTTTTATCATTAGAACATTTTTGTTAGAAGCTGTGTTCCCATAGATCCCATAATAAATTAATAACATTCTTCCCTTCTCCTGATTTACCAGCTATGGGCTAGCAAGGCTCAGTTAGTCAGGTCTGAACTATGATCTCTAAGTGTGCTGGGAAGAGCCAGAGACTATCACAAAGCCTAATAAGCAAATCACCATAGCTACTGTTCTCTCATGCCTGCTTAGCTACAAACCCTTTAGGAGGCTTTTCCTGCACCACTTTGTTGTGTATTCACATGAAAACAAAACAAAAACAAAAACCAATTGGTTTCCCAGGGGAGACAGGCAGAGGAGTCTTGAGTTGCAATCTAAAAGGATATAGGATATTCTCGTCCACATTAGTATTTCCACCATGACCACAGAAAATGCAACAGAGATGCTAAGTTCTGGGGTGACAGCTCCCCTCATTCCATCTTTTCAGATGTATGCATCACACTTCAGCCCCATGCCCTGTAGCTAAACAAAGCTGTTCACATACCTCCTGCCTCCTCTGGCCATAGTTAAGTGGACTATGAGGGTGTTCTCTCAACTAAAGCTTGACCAATCAAATTGCTTCTTTCTCATTGGAGCTTGGAGGCTTTCAGTCATTTTCTTTCCTCTATATGAAGAGATAAGTTGGGCCATAGACAGAAAATATAGAGCGCAAAGATACAAGATGAAGAATCCAAGCTAAAAAGGAAAGAGCAGAGTATCTTGTGCAGTCTGTGAGTAGGGAAATGTCCTCAGAGCTATAAAGCCAGAAATCAAAGATTTTTGGAATCAAATGCACGCAGATGATCTTATTCTTGGCACTGGTCCACGAGCCTTCAATCACCTGCGAACTCAATTTCTTTCCATATGTTTTTCATTCATTTACATTTATGATAAAAATGATTTGTCTCTGAGAGCCATTTGATGAGTGGTGATTCCGTGATATCTTTGCATCATGATCTCAACTCAGCAAGAACTCACATCCCCACATCATGTTCCAAGAAAGTGGGATCATTCGTGACGCCCTCAAAAGTCATCACCTGGGGAAAATAAAAAAGAAGACATGAGCAATTTTCTTTACAGCAAAGATGTTTGAATTAGGATCAATATCTGTTTTGTTGCCATATTTTGAATTCATTTCTTTCAAGTTCATTTGCTGCAAAAATAGTTCTCTAACTCCAGGACAAGGATGCATTGTTTAGTTTTCAGAAATCATACATGCATGGATATATACTATGTATGTTAATTGCTCCTTCTGAAAACCATGGAGAGACAAAGACACAATTCAAATCTTCCAAGCCAATTTTGGCAATATCTTAGCTTATATGCTAGAAAAAAAAAGTGATTTGATTTATTTTTCATCATGAGAAACATTGACAACCTCTTTTAATATGATTGCAATTTATGCTACATTGAATTGCTTGACATGCAATTACTTCAGTCTTGTTGCTTACATCGCCATGTGCATGACATTAGCATTCAAAATACATGCACAAGGTAAACTAAACAAAGCATTCACTAATGTGAAATATTTGAGCCATTCACCCTAATATTGGCCTGCCCGTATCTGTCTTTGATGACTTGTAATTTCTCTCTTCCATGCTGAGATGTTGTTTCTGTTTCTACCCAATGCCAAAACACACCAAGTTATGTTGATGAATTAGTCCAAAAATCAAAGAAAACATCCATTTACCAAGTGGGATAGTGACAGACAGCCCAGTGTGTGTGTGTGTGTGTGTGCATGTGTGCACGTGTGTGTGTGTGTGTGCGTATGTGTGCACGTGTGTGTGTGTGTGCATGTTTGAGAGAGAGAGAGAGAGAGAGAGAGAGAGAAAGTTTCCTTGATTGGGATTCTCTAGAAGGTGTTTGTCTAGATATAAAGATAAAATAGCAAAGTTCTTAGAGAAATTATTTTCATCACTTAAGGATATCTATATCTATCTATCTATCTATCTATCTATCTATCTATCTATCTATCTATCTATCTATCTATCTATCTATATCTCTTCCAGAGTCTCAAGGGAACTGTCCCACTTGGGGATTTAGAATGACAAAAGGCATATTTTGCCTCATCTGTCAGTGAAAATATACCATCTTGAGAGCATGGAAAACTTATATTATTTGAAGTGCAGCTTGATAAGTGTTTCATTTTTTTTTACGAACCTGAGGAAAAGAAATTTATTCTATTTTTACAAATAGTAAAGTTCTCTTTTACATCCCCAGAACCATCTCTATTCACCAGAAATTAGAATCATATACTGAGTATTTTATATGTAGATGGAGAATGATTCCCAAGTGAGAGTAGGCTATATTTTCCTTATTATTATTAGTTAGGCTAACATTGAAGTTTTATTCAGAGCTGTACATTTTGCAAGTACTGCCCTATTGAATCTTTTTGTGATTTTTAAATATCTAATTACTAGCTTGACTTTAAAGGGAAGGTGGTTGAAAACAGTGCCAGGACTCCGCCTGCAGTCACGCAGATAGCCAGGAGGTCCCAGGCTTCTACCGAAGTTTCATCAAATCCTAAAATCTCAAGGTCATGATCTTCTGACAGTACCTACATTACAAGTTTTAAAAATACCATTAAAGAGAAAGAGATGTCATGATGGCAGACTTGGACTTACCACTTATTTGTAAAGTAAGTTTGAGACAGGCCCCCACTTCTACGTATATGTGTAGATAGATAGATATAGAAATGCAGATGTATGTATGTGCATGACTCTCTCTCTCTCTCTCTCTCTCTCTCTCTCTCTATATATATATATATATATATATATATATATATAGAGAGAGAGAGAGAGAGAGAGAGAGAGAGAGAGACATCCTAATTTTTTTGTTAACTTTACTGTTTAGAAAAGTTCATTCTAACAGCTAATTTTAGTATTACCCTGATATCTCTCTATCAATTATCTATCTATCTATTTATGTGTGGGCATATATTTTATCTCATAGAAATGTATTTATATATAGATATACAAGAGAAAGGGTACCATTGGTATTTTTCTGTAATTTGTATAATTTTAGTCTATTTTCTTTTAAATGAACATGTACCAGTCATACATATCATGGAGTAAGGTATATCTCAGAGCATGCACATTATGCTAAAACAATCAAAGCACACTGGCTAATAACAGTATTTGGATAGTCACCTCTTTGTGAGCACTGATTACACACCAGGAAGCCTTCCCCTTTCTGTTATCTCCTTTAACCCTTCCAACAGCATTATGGAAGTTATTATAATGTCAAGGTAATAGTGGGAGAGGTCAGTGATCTCTTATAATAACTGGAATGCAGAACCTTTTAGGTGCCTGACATATTATACACAACACCTCCTTCCATACAACAGCATGATAGGAAACTCATCTTATAATTAATGTACCCAAATGTAGGAATTAATTCACTGAAGAGTTAACAAAGCATATATGTTATCAACTCCTAAGACATACAGTTCAGAAGTCATGCTAAGCTGAGACAATATCAAAGCCCAAATCCATGGATCCTGGTATATTGTGTCAGTAAGGTCCCTGGTTCTTGAGAGAATGTAAGCTATCTGAAGATAGCTCACCCTCAGAAGCCTCAGCAGCTACCTGTCATGTGGGTCTTACAGATGGCAATTTGCTTCTCTGGGGCCAGCAGTTGATTCTCTCTATCCAGAATGCTGTAACAGTCATATAAAACATATAGCATTCATGTGACTGACATATATTACCTTTGGCACATATTATAACCTTATCAATGGGACAACATCTCTCCTAACCCTTGTCAACTTCCTTGGAAAGAAGCAAGACACAATTTCTACTGCACAGGAAGTGAGAGAATTAGAGATGGGGTTTAATTAAATTCACAGTAGAGTATGTCTGCCATACCTGGTAGGTAAGTAATTGTGTACAGATGAGAATGACCATGACTCAAACACTTAGCTTAGTCATAACCTAACCTGATTATGATTATTTTGGAGAGACTTCCCAGTGGCTAAATATGCTCACTCCTAAAGCCTGCTGGCCCAGGATCAATTCCCCAGCTATATTCATAAAGTTGGACAGGACACGATTGCACAGGCAAGACACACACATAATTATGTTATATTAGTGTTATGTAACCAACATTTTTCCACTATTTCCCAAACTATTCCTTAAAAGTCACTTTATACATGTAAAGATTTTATAGGCATCCCTAATTATTAAAGAATTGGATTACTTTAGTGTTAATTTTTTTATGAAAATGGACTAATTTATAAAAATGCAGATCTTGTTTCAAGCTATATCTAAAAACAATTGCCTAAATTTGAAAGCACAAATTTGTATATTAACAATAAATTCAAATGATACTGTTTATCTCTAGTAATGTTGTGATTAGGGATTATGGGAAACTGTGTATTTTCACTGGCTTTGACCGTGGAGAATTGCAGCCACCGTAACAGGGATACTAGAGATGATGGCAGCATTCAGCTTTCATAATGCTGAGTTTGACAGGAGAGCAAATAGCAAAGATGACCCATCATTTTCTCTTTCTTGCTCTTTTGTCTGATATTTCACTCAGTGTCTTTGGAATATTTTTCTGTAGTTGAACCCTTTTCATTCCTATTTTCATTTTTCTCTTAATTTCACTAGAGGTGTGTCCATTATATTAGCTTCCAAATTTGGTAAATTACCTGTAGACTTCATTATTAAGCTCTGTAGAAATGCTTTCCCTACTAAAAAAAAATGGAGATTTAAACATCAGCCTCCAAGGTTTGTTTTGAGAGTTAAAGAAATTGCTGGTATACGTAAAACACTTCAATCAGTATGTGGTGTATTACACAGGCACATCTTGTATTTTGGTGTCATCTACCCACCACAATTACCACACTCATTATAAACATTATTAAATTATTAAATCTATCCCTAACTTGTGTTTCTTATTTCAGTTAGTCCCTGTTTTTTGTTTGTTTGTTTGTTTGTTTGTTTTTAGTTTTCTTTTTCCTTCTGGACTGGCAGGCTTTACAAGTTAAGTATCTTTAACTACTAAACCATCTTTTGTTTCCACTTTATTAAAATTATGTGTTTACGACTGGGCATGTATGGTGTGTGCATATGTTTGTGTGTGTGTGTGTGTGTGTGTGTGTGTGTGTGTGTGTGTGTGTGTGTGTTTGGGTGTGCATGCTATGGTGCATATGTGGAGGTCTGAGGACAATCTCAATGTGTGTTCTCCACCCTGCTGAAGACAGGACTTCCACTGTGGTGATATTTGTTGCTTGTTTGTTTTGGCACTTTTGTTTATGTGTGCCATTCTAGCTAGCTTGTGACCATCTGGATTCTCCTGACTCTGCCTCCATTTCACACAGGTGTTTTGAGATCACAGATGCACGAGTCACCTTGCATCCCATTCTATGTCAGTGCAGGGGAGTTGTGCTTGGGAGGGAAGACTTTCAGGCAAGGGCCTTCAACCACTGAACATCTCCCCAGCCCTCTTGTTTTTAGCATAGAACTATAGTTGGTGATTTGCTTTCTCTCCAACTTTGAAAATATCTTTTCTCATCAGTTTCTTAATTTTGGTCTTTATGTATTAGGTAGAATAAACAGGTTATACATAGGTAACAGTGTGAAATCTCAAAAGCACATAACTCCCTCATAGCCCATACCAAATGAGGTTGAGAAATGCTGTCTCCTCTCAAAGCTGGGACTCACACTCACATGGATACTGTCACTTGGTGACACTACCCTTCAAAATTATGTCACCCGCCCCACTTGCCCTTTCTCCTCAGAGCTCAGTAGCAAGAATCTCGCATGTTGTAGTCATCACCCTGTGGAAGGGGGTGACTAACCCTATCACTGGTCCATTTTCCTTCTGGTTTCATTGTCTTCTTTGCTTTTAACTTTTTTTTCTGTTACAAGCAATCACTTTTTTCTTAAACTATCCCCATATTTACCTTCATTACTTAAAAACTAATTTGTTGTATTCACAAACACATGTACATTTTATTTTATCTTAGTATTTTGAACATATTATTCAGAGATAATGATATTCTAATTTCCATTGGGCTGCTGGAAATTAGATGACATTGTGCTTTCATAGCTTTGAAGTTTACAAATCTTTACCAGAAAATATATATGTGTGTATCTTGCTAATTATGCCTGGAACTCAATGGCCCCTTTTGAAATTTCATTTTTTCTTCAGTTCACTGAACTGGTATCCTATTACTTCTTTGTTCATTATTTCTTGTCTGTTCTGTTCTGTCCCCTAGTAATTATACTATTCACACATTAGCTATCCCAAGACCTCTCTAACATATCTCATCATATTTTGCAGATTTTCCATTTCTTTCTAAAGTTATTTTGCATTTATCCTTATTTCTCCTGTTGCTTATCCCATTATCCACAATGACTGTTTCCTACTGCTGTGGACTTGTATGGCCCCATACTTACAATTCTGCCTGTAGGATGGCTGTATTTGGAGACGAGACCTTTGTTTGGATAAAGAGTGCTAAACATTAGGTGAGCTCATGGGGATTGGATCCCTGTGATGGGATCAGTGCCTCTTACAGAAGAGGAATAACCAAAGTGTGTCTCTGTCTCTTTCTCTCTGCAACTTCCCATGATGAGCTGCGAGACAGAGACAGGGAAGTATGCTGAAGCTCACAGGCCAGCTGCTACAAGCAAGGTGGAAGCTGGCAACCAACACTCACAGTTGGCCTCTGGCCTCCACGTGAACATCACAACATGTGCGCCCTCACTTACACACATGTACACATCACATCCAGAGAGAAACTGTAATGCCCAGCTCTAGCCATGTGGACACTGGGAAATTTATTTATGGTAAATCAATTATTTTATCTAATAAAGGTACAAACATTAGTACTTATCTTAGCTCTTGAAATTGCAGAAATTAAATAATTTGTTAATCTAAAGCAACAGATAGAGTATTGTACACATAGCATGTATAATTTAATGTTTTCCAACTTAAAACAAGTGGAAGTATTTTCTCTTGCCCCAGTAGTATAATTGATTCCTGCCCAGCTGGCACATAAAACTTTTCTCACAAGGGAGGGATAGGATGACTCAGAGAGAGAAAGAGAGACTGTGTGCGGACAGAACTGTGTAAGTCTGGAATGGATCTACTATTAAAGGCCCCTATATGATAATAAAACCTAGCAATGATCAGGAACATGCATAATATTTGACTAATGTGTAGGAAAATATGTTTTGGATTATAATTATAAAAGTATGACATGAAGTAAGATGGAAAAATGAATGACTTCTACATGGTGCTGAGAGTAAATAGTTTGATTTATGTGAATTAATTGTGACTAAGTTTACAATTTTTTAAATTAGTTTTGGGATGTCTTAAGATGTTTTATATCACAAAGGTAAAAGCTATAATACTGATATGGGCTGATCCCTGTAGGTTTTGCATATATTTTACAATGAGGAGAATTGTCTTAAATGTTTGACTTAAACTGTTAATTCCAGTGAAAGTATATCACCATATTCATTAAACACTAACTCACTGTCATTTACACTGGCTTCCAAAGTATGTCTGATGTTTATCTTGATGTATGTTTCTTTCAGAAAACATTTTAAGATGGAAGATAATAAAATTTATTCATAAAAAATTCTTGGACTTCCGGTTAAGATGGCAGCGTAGGTACCACGCCAAAACAGCCTGGGGGGGGAAAGACCAAAAAAAAAACTCAGCAAAATACACACTTTTACTAAAAAGTGAGGTGTATAGGAAGTTGAGGCGGCAGCGGAGAAGTGGAAGAGTTATAGAGCATCCAGAGCCTGCACAGGCGGGAACAGCGGCTCCGGGGCGGCTCGGCTACCCGCCGCAACCGCGGAGCGGCAGAAAACCGCCGGACTCTCGGCTCGAGCCGCAGGACAAGCCAGGTGCGGGATTTTCCCCTCACACCGCGCTCTCCGCAACTCGGGAAACGTGAGGGGAGAGCGGCAGCGAGCAACGGAGGGAGGAGCAGACCGCGAGGTAAAAGCACATGTGGAGAAACGATACAACCAGAACAGCCGCGGCTCCCTCCCCTCCCCTGCCGCCTGAACCCAGCTCCAGCGAACACAGCAGCGGCCCGGGACCCGGCCACGCCAACTTGGGCTGACGGCGGGACCCAAGCAGGAGCAGAATTCGGCAGCAACTTCAGCGGCTCCAGCACCGGTACCAGTGGCCCCAGCAGCAGCGGACCCAGGAGCGGCAGCGGTGACAGATCCCGCAGCAGCGGCTTCGGGGGAGCAGCGGCGGTGGTCACGGCAACGGCAGCTTCAGCAGCGGTGGGGGCTCCGGGGGTGGCATCTACAACAGCTGCAGAGGCGGCAGCAGTGGCTCAGTTTGCCCCGTAGGAAAAGCAAGTGCCCAACTCCAGAAATCAGAACAGCAGCCCGACGACCCAGGCAGCAACTTGACTGAGACCACAATCACCCAAGGTAACTGGGATTGCACCAGGGAAGGGTCTCACTTGGTCACAAGCTGACTTGGATACCTCAACAGACCAGAAATCTAAACCTCTTTGTTGATAGAGGATCTGGTCATTATAATAACTACTCTTGCATACATACTCGGGGCTGTTTTTGATGGAATGGGTACAGTGTTTAGCTAAATTTTAGAATCTAACAGTATATTATTCCACTCAGCCTGCTTGAATACTCCTATAGCAGGGAAACTCAACCCCTAAGAACATCTTTGTAGATACTCTGAGAGTCTTAAGAGCCACACCTAATACCTTAAGGTCCTACCCTGAAAATATATTACATCAAATCAATTGATACAGCTAAGAATACACAGCTAGCTAGAAAATCCAAGCATTAACTTAATCCAAGATGCAAAAATATATACATTATAACACAAGAAACACTAAAAAGCAAGACGATATAAATCCACCTAAAAGTATTAATGCATCAGAAATGTCCTCCAGTGAGAAAGAGTTAGAGGAAATGCCTGAGAAAGAGTTCAAAAGAATAATTATAAATATGTTCAAAGAGGTCAAAGAACACATGAAAACAATCAAAGAAGAAATCAAAGAGGAAATCAAAGAGGAAATCAAAGGAATCAAAGAAGAGGCAGGACACCAATTTAATGAAATAAAGAAGGCAATACAAGACATAAATAGAGAAATAGAAATAATAAAGAAAAACCAGTCAGAATTACTAGCAATGAAGAACACAGTTAATGAAATAAAAAACTCTGTAGAAAATCTCACCAGTAGGATGGATGAGGGAGAGGACAGAATATCTAAGCTAGAAGATCAGGTGGCAGACCTAATGCAGTCCAACAAAGAGAAAGACAAACTTATAGAAAAGTATGAGTGGGAATTTCAAGATATTCGGGACACTATGAAAAGATCCAATATAAGAATTCAGGGCATAGTAGAAGGAGAAGAATTCCACTGCAGAGGCATAGTAGGCATCTTCAACAAAATCATAGAGGAAAATTTTCCCCAAATTGGGAAAGAGGTGCCAATACAGATACAGGAAGCCTTTAGAACCCCAGCCAGACAAAACCCAGAAAGAAACTCTCCTCGCCACATTATACTCAAACTTCCAAACACACAAACCAAAGAAAAAATATTGAAAGCAGTTAGAGAGAAAAATCAAGTTACCTACAAAAGCAAGCCCATCAGGATTACAGCAGATTATTCAACACAAACTTTTAAAGCCAGAAGGGCCTGGAGTGATATATTCCAAGTTCTGAAAGATAACAACTGTCAACCAAGGTTACTTTATCCTGCAAAGTTATCCATCCAAATAGACGGAGAAATAAAGACATTCCATGACAAAAGCAGGTTAAAGGAATATCTGAAGACAAAACCAGCTCTACAGAAAATACTTGATAGAATCCTCCATGCTGAACAAAAGGAAAAGCACACATATAAGGAACCTAGAAAAAACCAGCCATACTCAAATACCAGTTAACAGAAGAGAGCACAGGTAGAACAAGTAACACACACAAATGGCAAACATAAATACACACCTTTCAATAATATCTCTTAATATCAACGGTCTCAATGCCCCAACGAAAAGACATAGATTTGCAGACTGGGTTAAAAAGCAGGATCCTACAATTTGTTGTCTTCAAGAAACTCACCTTTCTACAAAGGATAGACATTATCTTAGGGTGAAAGGTTGGAAGACGGTGTTTCAAGCAAATGGGCCTAGAAAACAAGCAGGGGTTGCTATCCTAATATCAGACAGGGTGGACTTTAGTCCGAAGTTAGTCAAAAAAGATAAGGAAGGTCACTTTATATTGATTAAGGGCACACTACAACAGGAGGACATTACAATCCTAAACATATATGCACCTAACATGGGGGCTCCCAAATTCGTCAAACAAACACTATTAGAACTAAGGTCACAGATAACACCAAACACGGTGGTGGTGGGTGACTTTAACACCCCACTCTCATCAATTGACAGGTCATCCAGGGAAAGAATAAACAGAGAGGCATCTGGACTAAATGAGGTCATAGAAGGAATGGACCTAACAGATATATACAGGACATTTCATCCAAAGGCTGCAGAATATACATTCTTTTCAGCAGCACATGGAACATTCTCTAAAATAGACCATATATTAGGACACAAAGCAAATCTTAACAAATTCAGGAAAATTGAAATAATTCCTTGCATTCTATCTGACCACAATGGAATTAAACTACAAATCAGTAGCAAGAAAGGCTATAGAGCATACACAAAATCATGGAAGCTAAACAATACACTACTAAATGATGAGTGGGTCAATGAAGAAATCAAAAAGGAAATCAAAAAATTTATAGAGTCAAATGATAATGAGAACACAGCATACCAAAATCTCTGGGACACAATGAAGGCAGTTCTAAGAGGTAAATTTATAGCCTTAAGTGCCTATATTAAGAAATTAGAAAGGTCGCAAGTAAACGACCTAATGCTTCGCCTTAAAGCCTTGGAAAAAGAAGAACAAGGCAAACCAAAAAGTAGTAGACGGGAAGAAATAATAAAGATTAGGGCAGAAATTAATGAAATAGAAACAAAAAGAACAATCCAAAGAATTAATGAAACAAAGAGTTGGTTCTTTGAAAGGATAAACAAGATTGATAAACCCTTAGCAAATCTGACCAAAAGAAAGAGAGAAGAGACACAAATTAATAAAATCAGAGATGAACAAGGTAACATCACAACAGATTCCAGAGAAATTCAAAAAATTATAGGGACATACTATAAAAGCATATACTCCACAAAGTATGAAAATCTGAAAGAAATGGATGATTTCCTTGATCTATATGAGCTACCTAAATTAAGTCAAAATGAGATTAATCACTTAAATAGACCTATAACAAACATGGAGATCCGAGCAGTTATCAATAATCTCCCAACTAAAAAAAGCCCAGGCCCGGATGGATTCACTGCTGAATTTTACCAGACTTTTAAGGAAGAGCTAACACCATTGCTTCTTAAGCTTTTCCAGGAAATAGAAAAAGAAGGAATCCTACCAAACTCCTTCTATGAGGCCAGCATCACCCTGATACCAAAACCAGGCAAAGATAGAACAAAAAAAGAAAATTACAGACCAATCTCCCTCATGAACATAGATGCAAAAATTCTCAACAAAATATTGGCAAACAGAATACAAGAGTATATCAAAAAGATCATTCACCCTGACCAAGTAGGCTTTATCCCAGAGATGCAGGGATGGTTCAACATACGCAAATCTATAAATGTAATACATTACATAAATGGGTTGAAGGACAAAAATCACATGATCATCTCATTAGATGCAGAGAAAGCATTTGACAAAATCCAACATCCCTTCATGATAAAAGTCCTACAGAGACTGGGAATAGAAGGAACATATCTCAATATAATAAAGGCTATTTATGACAAGCCTACAGCCAACATATTACTAAATGGGGAAAAACTGGAAGCTTTTCCACTAAAATCAGGAACAAGACAAGGGTGTCCACTGTCTCCACTTCTATTTAATATAGTTTTGGAAGTCTTAGCCATAGCAATAAGGCAAGAGACACACATAAAAGGGATACAAATTGGAAAGGAAGAAATCAAGTTATCATTATTTGCAGATGACATGATTCTATACATAAAGGACCCTAAAGACTACTAGCAAGCTGTTAGAGCTAATCAAAACCTACAGCAATGTAGCAGGATACAAAATAAATACACAGAAATCAGTAGCCTTCATATATGCTAACAACAAACACACAGAGGATGAAATCAGAGAATCACTCCCATTCACAATTGCATCAAAAAAAATAAAATACCTTGGAATAAACCTAACTAAGGAAGCAAAGAATCTATACAATGAGAACTTTAAGACACTCAAGCGAGAAATTGCAGAAGACACTAGAAAGTGGCGAAACATCCCTTGTTCCTGGCTTGGGAGAATCAATATCGTGAAAATGGCAATCTTACCTAAAGCAATCTACACATTTAATGCAATCCCTATCAAAATTCCAAAGGCTTTCTTCATGGAAATAGAAAAAACAATCCAAAAATTCATTTGGAATCATAAAAAACCTCGAATATCTAAAATAATACTGAGCAACAAAAAAGAGGCTGGTGGTATCACCATACCTGATTTTAACCTATACTACAGAGCCATAGTAACAAAAACAGCATGGTACTGGCACAAAAACAGACATGTAGATCAGTGGAACAGAATAGAGGACCCAGATGTAAGCCCAAGTAGCTATAGCCACCTGATATTCGATAAAAATGCCAAAAATACTCATTGGAGAAGAGACAGCCTCTTCAGCAAATGGTGTTTTGAAAACTGGATAAATATCTGCAGAAGGATGAAAATAGATTCTTCTCTCTCGCCATGCACAAGAATTAAGTCCAAATGGATTAAAGACCTTAACATCAGACCGGAAACTTTGAAACTGCTAGAGGAAAAAAGTAGGGGAAACCCTCCAACATATTGGTCTTGGCAAAGACTTTCTGAATACAACCCCAATTGCTCAGGCAATAAAACCACAGATTAATCACTGGGACCTAATGAAATTACAAAGATTTTGCACCGCAAAGGACACAGTGAAAAAAGCAAAGAGGCAACCTACAGAATGGGAAAAAATCTTCGCCAGCTATATATCTGATAGAGGATTAATATCTAGGATATACAAAGAACTCAAAAAGTTAACTAATAAGGAATCAAACAGGCCAATCAAAAAATGGGCTAAGGAGCTAAATAGAGAGTTCTCAAAGGAAGAAATACGTATGGCATATAAGCACCTAAAAAAATGTTCTACGTCACTAGTCATCAGGGAAATGCAGATTAAAACTACATTGAGATTCCATCTCACTCCTGTCAGATTGGCCACCATCATGAAAACAAATGATCATAAATGTTGGCGGGGATGTGGAAAAAAAGGAACCCTTCTGCACTGCTGGTGGGAATGCAATCTGGTCCAGCCATTGTGGAAAACAGTGTGGAGGTTCCTAAAGCAGCTAGAGATTGATCTACCATATGACCCAGCTATAGCACTCCTAGGCATATATCCAAAGGACTCATCTCATTTCCTTAGAAGTACATGCTCAACCATGTTTATTGCTGCTCAATTTATAATAGCTGGGAAATGGAACCAGCCTAGATGTCCCTCAACAGATGAGTGGATAATGAAGATGTGGTACATTTATACAATGGAGTTCTACTCAGCGGTAAAGAAAAATGAAGTTATGAAATTTGCAGAAAAATGGATGGACCTGGAAAGTATTATACTAAGTCAGGTAACCCAGGCCCAGAAAGCCAAGCGCCACATGTTCTCCCTCATATGGGGATCCTAGCTATAGATGACTGGGCTTCTGTGTGAGAATGAAAATACTTAGTAGCAGAGGCCAGTAAGTTGAAAAGGAGACATAAAGGGTGGAGAAAGTAAGGGAGGAGGATACTTAATAGGTTGATATTGTATATATGTAATTACAATGATTGTAATGGGGAGGTAATATGATTGAGAATGGAATTTCAATCGGGAAAGTGTGGGGGTGGGGAGGGAGGGAATTACCATGGGATATATTTTATAATCATGGAAAATGTTAATAAAAATTAAAAAAAAAATTCTTGCATAGTTCAACTTTCAGTGTTTTTTCCTGTCACTTTTACTTCTTTCAATTTTTAATTTTTTTATTTATCTATTTTTTTGAGGGAGAAGGAGAGGAAGAGAAAGACTGGATACTGGCTGCTCTAAACAATATCCACATGCATGTGCCATATTGCAACTGGTTTTATGGGGATATTGGGTAATGAAACCCTGGCCATCAAGCTATCAAAACAGAACCTTGAACTTTTAAGCCATCTATCTTCCCAGCCTCCCTTGCCCCTGCTTTCTAAGGTAGCTTCTGGCTTGATCTACAAGTGTAATCCTTAGCAAAGTGCCTCTGACATAAAAAGTAGTGGAGTATATGCTGTATGATTGGCCTAGGTTTTGAACAAAGAATTTAGTCTTGTCGATGAATGGATTCTAGGTTTTTTTGTTTTTTTTTTTTTTAAATTGAATGTGGTAGTTCTTTATAGAAAGTGTCACTGAACTGCAGTAATATTTAAAAATTATATTAGTGGGGCTGTAGCGATGGATTAGCAGCTAAGTAGCTTGCCTGAAAAGCCTAAGTACCCAGGTTTGATTCCCCATTACCCAGGTAAGCCAGATGTACAAGGTTGCACATGCGCCTGTAGTTTGCTTGCAGTGGCTGGACACCCTGATAAGCCCATCTCCTCCCCCCCCTCAATTTATCTATTTGTCTTTCTATCTCACTCTCTCTTAAGTAAATAAATAAAAATAGTTTAAAATAATTATTACTTTTACAAAAGTAAATAAAATATAGCCTAAGAGAATTATGGGGGAAGAGATAAAAATATAGATAATCAAGAAATTTATAACAGTAAATAAAGGACCTGAATGAATAGAACTCAGAAGGAAAAGACAGACAATATTAAATTGAAAACCTGTAGCAATGCCAAGTTAGGAAAAAGATTCCTTTCCCATACAAAATATCTGACTCTGAAGTTATTCTCACTTCACAAAAGTAATCAAGGTCTGAGTCCAAACACTGTAACTCATTATGAGTTCCCCTAGCTGTGAGCTCATTGTTTAAAATTTGCAAAAAAAAAATTTAAGGGAAGCATTGACTAGGAGTTCTCTTTGGACAGTGGATTTTACTTTATCTGACTCTTGATCACTTCTGGAAGAGGTGTTTATTATTCCTGTTTGAACATAACTTGGACACACACACACACACCTGTACCAAAAGCTATTAGAACTCATAAACAAGTTTAAAAGTTATAGATTACAATATTAACATACTGAATATACTATTAGCAATAAAAGTGTGGAATATGAAAATATTGAAAAGCATGTCTTTTATGTACTTTTATAAGATGCTTTATTAGCAGTTGAATCTTGTTACATGGCTCACCAGAGATCTTTATTCATGCCTTCTGGGTAGCAAAGGATGACACAGTATCCTGAGTTTGTTTCAGTGTGAGGAGGATGGTTTTTGTTGGCTAAATTTCTGCTGAATAAAGTAGTTTCTAGACTAAACTATAATACTTTCCAACTAGTCTTTGCACTGGAAAGGGTACCAAAGATGACAATAAGATTACTTTGCATGCTATTTTGAGAGTATAATGGTATTTAGATTGTTGAAACTCTACCTCATACATGTTACATGGGACTGCTGTGTGGGATGTGTTCTAGAAATATCCTGTGACCTTTTTCTTGCTTATGGTGATAGGGGCTTCAAGGTGTTCATAAGAGAATCTAATGTTTGTAGAATATTCTGGTTATTAAGATTAGACAGGCAAACTGCTGTTCAGAATAGACAGAATCGTATGTCTGAGACTTGGAGGCTAAGTCAGAGAATCCTAGAACATAGGACGAATAGCCAAAGACACTGGTATGAAAGGAGTTGGCGATACTCAATTCACTCTGAGGAACAAGAAACAAATGTAGTGTATCTTACACTGTCATGAGAAAGAGGGAATGAGATAATGATGACTGGATTTATAAAAAGAAAAAAGTAAAACCTAAGTGACCAAAAAAAAAAAATACTTAAGTTATATTGAGTAATTACCTACATGCCCAGTCAACACTGTGGTTGTCTCTTTGCAGACAGTCCTTTAAATATGTTAATCATTTATTGATCCATAAATGACATTATCCTGATTTTAAAGATAAGTAAACTTAGGCTTAGAAGATTAAAGTACAAACACCAGAAGACACAGATATAGAAATAAGGGATCTGGACTTTCAGCCTGTATTTCTCACTCTGTCTCACTTGCTTTTTATCTTAATAATATGTATGCATTAATTTGTACACAACCAAACATCTGCCTGTTCTTCTCAATCAGTCTGTCTTCAGATGTTGTCTACAAAGAGAAACACTTCTGAATCTAGAACAAAAAGCTGCCTTTTCATTTTGACTTAACTATGGGTAGTAAAATTTTAATTACCTTTTGTTTAGAAAGTGCTGTAGAACCTGAGCTTGTAATCAGTGCTGGAAGTAGGCACACCAAGGGGCTGTTGATTTCCCTAGTGAATTTAGTATCATTTATGGAAATGTAATTACAGTGGAATCCTGTTATAACGATCAATTTGGGCAACCCCCATTTGATCATTACATCCAAATGATCACCACACACAGGCCATAAAACGGTGAGCCTCTCAAACCAGACAGGCTCCACAGTAAAATATCCATCTTGCAAAAACAGTGTTATTATCACTAAGTACTTCCCAACCAGCACAGGTCAGTGGAGTTATTGGCTCTAATTAGCCCCTCTAAAGGCCTTCACTTTCCTTAGCTAAATCATAATGGCTTATATGAAAGGTTTGAAATTCAACTAAGTCAACAAGTATTTATTATGCACCTGCTGTGTACTCCAAATAGGGCCAGCCACTGAGGAGAATGTAAAATAAACAGGAATATCTCTTTGAAGCTCACTAGCTACTTAGAGAAATACAAAGTGTAAATTTGTCAAAGGATTCTGTCACTCACCCCATATTGAAATACTGGTTAGTTTCCAAGGTGTGTGTGTGGGGGGAACCTTGGCATCACTAGAATATAAGAGTTTGGAGAGCCATCCTTTGTCACAAAAATGACAGTGAAAGGAAATGCAAAAGGAACTGAAAATAAATATTTCCTACTGCATAGGCAGCACCTTCAGTCAGAGGCAGCAAAGGGGATTCCTCTCACTTTCCAATTTCAATGAATTGTTACCTAAGTCAAAGAGAGCAATGAGATTTTTATCTCTCATATCAATATTGATGCATTGTTAGTGGCTGGCTGCTTTGCTGTGTTGAGAAAGAAGATCCCCAGTCTGAATTCACACTCAGGCTGTTCATTAGCAATGCCTGGTTTGGACATTGGCAGGGGGAAGCCAAAGATGGAATTCTGTACGCCTTGGGTCTTCTCTGCTTGCGCCCCTGTTTGTTTCAACCTCTCTGGGTGGGTAAGCGTACAGCGTCCTCACACTCTACCTGGTCATCACTCAGACAACACTTGAAAGTGTGTGGACCACAGGGATCTGTTCTCCTTCCTGCCTCAGTCACTTTCCTTTTCCTCCAAAATATCCCATGGCCAGCACTTGGCTGTACACTCTAACCATGACCCAAGCTTCCGTCATGTTCATCTCTGTCTTCTCCATCTCCCAGATCGTACCTCCACACTTAAACCAGAGAACAGCATCAACTATCTACCATTGCTCCTACCCTCTATCCTCTGAGACCCCCCACCAACATTCAGTATATTTTGCAAAACCCATTCAAGTCAGTCTACATCTGGAGGCAAGCCTAAAGCCTCCCCAGTCTATATATCCAGATATCTTCTCTCTCTTCTGGGTTCTAGAAAACCACACTTTTTGCAAATGGTGGTATCTGCTACTTAAACTACTATCCTGCTCTGTAGCCCCAAGTTTCTAGAAACCCATCTGTCTCTGAAGGGAAAAGGCAGTTACCTTGCATTGCTACTAAGCACCTGTTTCTCTCCAGAACATTCTTTCTACAAACTTCCTTGTTAATTCTGTCCTCTAAAGCTGATTCATATGCATGGTGTTTTACCCTTGAAGTTCTTACCACCCTTTCAATCCTTGGAATAACCATTATGCCTTAAAATGAGCTCATGGAACTATAGCACAGAATATTATAATGTTATATTTTCATGTCCCTCTTTCACACATAACTGTTGGGTGGGTGTATCTTTCACTTCTAGGCCCTGGATACTTATCAAAATTCACAAAATAGTTTCATTTGATATTTTTCTTGGGTAGTTTGGATGTCTCAAGAAGGAAGCTGTAGTAGTTTGAATGTATGTTACCCATAGACTCAGGCATTTCACTAAAGCTTGTAACTTGGGTCTCTAGCCTGGCTGCAGAAGGTGTCACTGGGAGAGGATCCCAGGGGTCCAGCCTAAAGTTGCATTTGAGGGTGGCTCTGATTTCCAATTGAAAGGTGTAAGAGAGCTGTCTGAAATCTGGTGGGGTCCCTACCGAGTGTTGCTTTGTGTTGTTGCTGGTTGATGCTAGTTTCTCTCTCTGCTTGGATGTTTGAACAGGAGGCAGCTTCTTCCACCATAGATGGGACTCCCCTAGGTTTGGAAGATTAAAATAAATGCCTTTCTCCCACAAACTGCGTCTGGCTTGGGTGTTCATCTCAACAATGTGAAGCTGTCTCCTTCAGAAGCCATGAGCAAATTTCTTGGATTTCACTGTTTCTATGGTTTTCTTCCATATAACATATACACAAGTAAATATGGTGCAGAGAAAATAAAAAAGGTGGACTATATGATATGAACAATAGGGAATGTTTATTTTAGGGAGCTGGGTACTTGTATTTGACTTGCTTGTCAAGGTAATTACCATTGCTACAATAAGCACTGATAACAGGTCCTGTCTATACACCCTGATGAGAATATAGCCACAGGTGAGGATTAAGTGCTGAAACACAATAGGGCAGTGGTGATGAGGACATTGATCCCAGAAAATCTCAAAGTATTGAAGCCTTCCTGGTTATGTTTAGTGCATGTAGGCACCTTCCTTCCCAGCCCCACAGCTCTGCAGAGCTGAGTAAGACTCAGAGGTTGCAGGGTTCTTCTAAGGGGTTGTAAGGCACATTCTAAAATAAATAAAGGATTTCTTAAAATTCAGAGAGAGGAAGACAACCATTGGGACACAAGCAATAGTCATTGAAAAGGAGATCATTAGAGCTGGACAGATGGCTAAATGGTTAAAGCACTTGCCTAAAAAGCTTAAGGACCCTAGTCTGATCCCCCAGGACCCACGTAAAGCCAGGTGCACAAAATGGCACATGCATCTGGAGACCATTTGCAGTGGCTGGAGGCCCTGCTATGCCCATTTTCTTCTGTCTGTCTCTCTTCTCTCTGCCTCTCTCTCTCCTTGTAAATAAATAAATAAAAATAAAACAACAACAACAACAAAATCAGACCATTGAAGCTGGGCATGGTGGCACATGCCTTTAATCCCAGCAGTGGGGAAGCAGAGGTAGGAGGATCGCCAAGGTTTCAAGGCCATCCTGAGACTACATAGTGAATTCCAGGTCAGCCTAGGCTAGAGAGAGACCCTACCTTGAAAAAAAATCAAAAAAGCAACAATAACAACAAAAGTCCATTGAATTTCAGGCAGATAAGAAAAAAGAAGCAGATTGTAGCAGTGGAGGAAAAAAAAAAAAAACTGAGTGGGTCATGTTGACAAGCCTGTAGGCAGGACCAGAGAGTCCAGTGTGCCTGCATTACAGCTGCATGCTAAGGAGCATTCTTTACACCTGCATCTCTTCTCTCACCTAGAAGACAGAGCGAGAAAGAGATTGGGGTCAGTTGAAACCGAGACTTCCTCCTATGCTAACAGGGACCACAGCAATGCCAACACAGCTTTTATTTTTTTTCCTTCATTTTCTTGGCCTGTGACTTTTTCCAAAAGTCCTTTTCCAAACAAAAGTTTTTTTTTTTTGTTTGTTTGTTTTTTAAAGACAAAGTAATGCAAATTTCTCCCCAGATTATCTTCAACTAATGTCTCCTAATTTTCTACTAGAGTTTCTAAGGGTTTGGGTAGCCCCTAATTGAAAAGTCCTTGTGATTTCTATATAAAAATGTCCCCCATAGACACATGTGTTTGCACATCTGGTTCTCAGTTGGTGTACTGCTTGGGAAGGTTGTGGAACCTTTAGGAGGTGTGACCTCACTAGAGAAAGTGGCTCATTGAGGAGCCGACCCACTTCCCGCCCATGCCTTGTTTTCTGACTGGGATTGCAATGTAACCGGTTGCTTCACACTCCTGCCCCCATGATTTCCCAGCCGTGCGAGAATAAATCTCCCTGAAACTAAAAGCCAAATGAAGCCTATCCCTTTCTTTAGTTGGTTCATTCAAGATATTGTTCACATCAATGATTAAAGAAACTAATACAATCACAGACCTCAATGGAGCCTCTGGATACCAGCAGGGTAGGCAAGAGAACTGGAGATAATCTTAGCCTGAAGAGGGCAAAAGACAGTCTTCTGGCAGCTTCTGATGCACTCCACTCACTTCCCTGCCAAAACACAGAGGGTCAGGATAGAAACAATCTGTTAAGAACATGGCCTGGAATATCGGCTGGAGTGTTCTCTTCCCTGAGCTTGCTAACATTTTGAGGGCAAGAGTCAAAGATTTTCATCACTATTGAGCACATTGAAATTATGAGATCCTGACACCATTCTCAACTTTAGTGATTAGCAATAAAATTTCTCCACTGAGTGGGCCTCCAAATTGAAGTCATGGTCTAGGCCAGGCAAGGAGAGATCGAAATGACCAAACCAAAAAAACGTGTACTTTCTGGGCCTACGTATGATAGAAACAGAGGGGGGGATTTCTTGGACAAATTTTCCCTTCCACTAGCATACTTACCAGCATACTGTATACAGCAAGAAAAAGGTTGTCTTCTCCATCTCAAGTTTGAATCATGGGTCAGTCACAATGTGTAACTTTGGTCAATGCATGAAATGACAAGAGGCTAAGCCAATAGAGTTTCAAGGGACAATGTGTTATGTAAATGGTCCAGTATAAAGCTGGTGTCTATGGGGCCATCCACAAAGCATATTTGTTGCCTCTTAAATTTTTCCAATTTGCATAAAGTTACTTATAATCAATCTTTAAGGCATCATTTTGGTATGGTTTTCCTGCAGCTAGCTTCCAAACCCGTATTTCCTATACATCTGGGGCCAGCAGCAGCTCTTCTCTTGCTACCACTTGTGTTACTGGACTTGATCTTTTCAGAAAATCTTTGCCAAATTCTGCCCTGAGCACCTCATGTCTCTCCCCATAGTTTGTTCATTTCCTTGCCTGGGCTTGGGGCAATGCCATGAGGTAGGAGACCTATGCGGATTGGAAGCATTTGTGAGAGACTGGCTAGACAGGAGGCTCCAGTCCCTCTCTGAATGAACCAACTTAGCTTTAAGCAGAGTTATTATAAGTGCTATTCGGTGCCATTACTTTGGCCAAGATGAATATGAGATATCAACCTCAGGTTGTGAGATGAAGACACTGATGGATAGCAGAGACTCATTCAGTTACAATTAGGACAAAACAAACAGCCTTTTAAAAATGAAGCTCATAGTAGGAAGGTGGGGGGGGGGGATGCACACCCTGCTGGCCTGATAGGTTCCCTGTTCTAAATGAGCATAACAGCAGACAGGTTCTACTGAAATGCCTCTGGCAATAGACATAACAGTGACATTAGCAGCATTTGGGAAGGAAAACAAATTGACATCATCAAAGTACAGCATGCACCTTGTAACATTATTTCTTTCACAACTTGCATAGCATACATATGTATTCATAATAGTAGAGCTGTGTGCAGCATAGAATATGCAAGAAAGAAAGTGCTCATAGTTACACAGTCCAGTGCACGAAGCACGTCATCACTTGTTTCCTTTTTTGAAGGTGGGCTTGGCCGAGTGACAGCTGGTAGGCAGAAGTAATCGTGCCACTTCGGGAGTGACTCAGTCATGGCCGCTTCCACTTCCACTGCCTCGGTGATATATACTTGTCAGGATAGAGTTTCCTTTTTGGAGAATGGGAATATGAAAGCCTGCCACGCAAGTGAGTTTCCCTCATAGAGGCAGAGCTATAATATTAGTGAATATTGCTTCATCTCATTTTGCTACAACTCTCATCATAGACCTAGGCTGAATAAAGGACACCCTTCCCTATATCCATATCCACCAAGGAATTGAATCCATCTTAATTGGCAACGCTTAGTCTGAGTACTCTATATTATAAATATCTATTGATTTTTCCATCTTCCCTACTCAGCTAACAGATTTTTGAGAGAAGGTTCCAATGAGTACTTTCAAAAATAAATCAAGGCACAAATAACCTTAATTTTAATAGTCAAAAGCTAGGTTTCTTCTTGCTCCTTACCAGGCAGAATCAACTCTCCAATGCTTTGTTAAAAGAGCTAATCTGAAATAACAACTTTGAAATAATTTCTCCAGTGAGCCATCAGGGAAAATCAGTTACTGATATAACCTCAGCTAACCTTCATGCTTGGTACACTCTCACAATGGTGGGTCTATTGTGAAATAAATTTTGATGGTTACTTGGAACATATAACCAAACCAGGTTGCTGGCCTAAGGAGTTCTAGAGATTTCAGGAATAACCACTGTTATTTTCATATTTTTATTTAAATGTTAATATATCTCTACATATAAAATATCCATATATAGCCAAGTACTATTTATTATTAAAAACCATGAACACTTTTTTTTGATTGTAAGTTTGTATCCACAGGTATATGGAAAATTGGTTTCTTAAATATAGAAATATATTCCCAATAAGGACATATGCTCTTGGGGGAATAAACAAGTAACCAGGTAGTCCTTTGTAAATTTTCATTTGGGTTTAGAAGCAGTGATAATAAATAGTTTAGAGGAAAACTTGAAACTTATGCAGAAAATAAAAAAAATTATGTACATGAGTACTGTACATGCATATGCTCTTGTAATGTATATATATGTACATATATATATATATATATATATATATATATATATATATATATATATGCATGTTTATGTATGTATGCACATACAGCCACACACATAGACATATACTAGAATCTAAGATTTTGGACATGCAAGTGACACATGCCTTCAATTCCAAATCAATCCCAAAACTTGGGAGGCAGAGGTAAGAGGATCACCGTGAGTGAGTTCAAGGCCACTCTGAGACTACATAGTGAACTCCAGGTCAGCTTGAGCTAGAGTGAGACCCAACCTTGAAACACGCCCCCCCCCCAAAAAAAAAGACAAAAGGAAAAAATGAGAGATTATTCTGGGACTAAATCATTCATTTAACACAAATCTCTTCCCTTCTAATACAGTCCAAAATATAAAAAGCAAGCATTAAAAAACAGATATGTTTCTTTTCAGTGAAATAACATTTCTTCCTATATTCAAAGGTCCAATTAACATGTATTCATAGAACACCATGTGAGACTGAGCCAAAATTACAAAGAAATAAAGATAAAAAAGAATCATAATAAAATTACACAATAAAAAATTAGTTTTCCCTCACCAAAATGCTTCCCACATAGTGAAGCTTTGTGCCACACATCTAGTAGTTTTCCACTGTAGGCAATCTGTCCCCATGGGCTGCCCTTTTTATGGCCCCATCAACCCCTGTTCCTGTATAGAATTCACTGTGTTGAAAATGAATGGCACTGATAACATTTTGTATTCCATTTTGTTCCTCTCAGACTTGGGTTATTCAGATGCAGTGAACCCACACAATGTTATGAGGTAAAAGCTACTCTGCTGACCTGTAAAAATGATGTCACTTTCTGAGGTTTGGGGGAATGTTTAAGCCCCAGGAGAATGAGCTGCCTTCCCTCGCAGCAATCCATGTATCACTGTAATGCTCAGAAAGAAATGATGCTCTCATCTCAAAGAGGAATGGCACGTCTGTGAAGCAGTCATTTTACTCACAACAAGGTCAGAGAACAAAGCCCTTGGAAACCAAATGAGGAAATTGGAACAGGAACATGATTATTTGAGAATATTTCTGGAAATATGTTAACCAGTCATGACAGCATCTATTTGAAAGTGTGGTATGATAATTTTGTGTAGTATCTTTTTGGATGAACATTTTTTATCGTTTTCAGAGAGATCTATTGTGATATGCAGCGCTGAAGGGAACATGTTGACATGTCTGAGAGCTAAAACAAACGTGAGGAATGAAGCTGAAATTAGCAGGCTGGAGAGAACGCATTAAGACGCACTGGCTGGCGCTCAACACTGTGCATGTAGAATTCGGAGACGTGCCCGTGAACGGGACAGTGCAGCTCTTGCTGGGTGCTTTTCTGTGAAGAAATGACAGAGGGCAAACGGGTTGCTCTTATAGAATAAAGTTATTGGAATCTACATATTTTTGCTCTTTCATCATCTGTAGGGAAAAGTGCGACAAAGACATAACTGCACCTACTTCAGTGTAGTGCATTCCTGAAAATCACACCAATAAAATCCTACTATAAAGTCCAGACATGGTTCATCTTTTCTGATTTATCGTCAGCAAGAATGGCCCTTAATATTTAACCTTTGTGGCTGCAATCGCCTTTTCTATACTAGCAGTTCCTAAATATTACTTTTGAAAGAAGCGTTCACCAAGCTGTGGTAAAATAAGAAAACGAATCAACAGTTTTGGTTAGTAATTTTAAGCAACTCAAATGGGTCTGTGTAATTCTACTATGATTTTCTTCTGGTGTTTTGTTTTTTAACATTATAGACAATGTCTATACATATGCACAATGTACCTCATCACAAATCTCTCCCAATGCGCTCCTCTGCCTCTTCCCCTATTATTCCTCCAGTAACTTCTTTCCAGCTAGTGTCTCTTCTATCTTAATGTCATTTTCTTTCTCCTCTCCTCTATCACCAGCGACAACATGTTGACAGGCCCAATACTATGCAGACTTTTTGCAAAGTAACAACAGTCACCATGCAGTCATGACACGGCAGCATCCACTTTGTAGCTGGAAGACAGTATTACAAAGCACTCCTCCCCATCCTTTGGTTCTTACACTCCTTCCACCACCTCTTGTCCAATGCTCCCTGTGCTTTCCTTCATTGAACTGCTTCCGATTGTTTGTTTGTTGTTGTTGTTTTGTGTGTGTGTGCATGTGTGTGTGTGTGTGCCAGCAATGAGAAAGAAACTGACGCAACAATGGATGCTGCATTTCTTTTAACAAACTCATCAAACTGATAGTAGGTAATGAAGATATGGGTGAAACACTTGAACAGACATTTATCAAAAAAGAATGGAGACACACACATGAAAAATGCTCACCACCACTAGTCATTATGAAGTGTAAAACCACAAGGAGATATCATTTCACACCTATTATCAAAAATGTAGAATGAAGACAGCAACATTTATATATATATTGAGTAGACTATAAACCAGAACAATGACTGGGGAAATTTACTTGGATGTTTCTAAATAATTTACACTGAGTTACCATGTGGTTATATTTCTGGATATTTTCCTCCAAAGTTAAAAAAGTATATCTAAGAAATGTCCACTGTTTCATGTTCATTACAACACATTCACAATAATCAAGTTCTGGAACCAACCTAAGCATCTATCCATAGAAAATGATGAAACTGTGGTGCACATACAAAAATAAAACTCAGCTTTAAAAGAAATGTTGGTGCTCAAGAGATGGCTTAGCAGTGAGGTGCATGCCTGCAAAGCCTAAGAACCCAGGCTCGATTCTTCAGGTCCCACATAAGCCAGATGCACATGGTGGCACATGTGTCTGCAGTTTGTTTGCAGGGGCTAGAGGCCCTGGCATGCCCATTCTCACTCTTTCTCTATCCCTCCCTCCCTGCATCTCTCTGTCTCTAATAATTAAATAAGTAAAAATAACTCTTAAAAGAAAATACATAAAAGAAGAAAAAATTCAGTCAGTTGAGACACATGGAGGGAAGCAGAGAGCATCACACTAGTTGAAATGAACCTTAGTACAGAGGACTATGTTGCCTATTCTCAGTTCTATGTGGACTCTGCAATAATGGAACCCAAAGAAGATGAGGCTGGGGTGCTGATTACAAAAGGTGGAGTTGGAGGGAATGAGAAGAGTTCAAAGCCTTAATCTGACAAGAGGAATAAGTAGATTTCTTTAATCTAAAGGTATATTGCACATCATCATGAATATAGAAAACTAGAATCATTGTATATTTCAAAGTCACTAACAGTGAAATTTAAATGATTTCACCACAAAATGGTAAGATTCTAAGGTGATGGCTTTGGTAATTATCTTGCTCTGATTGTTCCACTTGTATTTACAAAGCATAATGTCATTTATGCCTCATAACAATCCATAACTATAAAAATTTAGGTGTATGAAAATTAATAATGTTTATAAACATATATACAATAATGTTACCATCTACTGGTCCATACTTTGTGGGTATCTTCTGGCCATGAGTCTCCACTGATAACCCTGAGGTGTATCTCATAGACATAAATACAATAATTTTACCATCTAGTGGTCCACACTTTATGGGTGTCTTCTGGATGTCAGTCACCATCGATAAACCTGAGGTGTATCATCTATCTGGTTTACCTCTGTGCACTATGAACTGTTTTCCCTAACAGCTTTCAGAGGTCTCTCCTTGTTTTCTGATTTTATTGTTTTGGTGATTATGTGTTGTGGGCATCTGTTCTCTAGTCCTATTTATTTGGTGTCCTGTGACTCTCCTGTATTTGGATTGGTCTCTCTTTGTGAGGTTGGGAAAGTTTTCTTTAATAATTTTGCTAAAGATATTCTCTATACCCTTGGCCTTTATTTCCTCCCCCTCCTGCATGCATATGGTCTGAATATTTGGTGTTCTTAAGGTGTCCCAAAGTTCCCTCATGTTCTGTCCACACTTTTCTTTTGAACTTGACAAAGTTTGGAATCTCAATCTAATTCTTCTGTCTTGTCCTCAAGTCCTGAAAATCTGTCTTCCATGTGGTCTGTTTTGTTAGTGAGGCTTTCCTAGGAGCCTTCAAATAGAGTTAGGACAATTTTGTTTCTTTTTCTCTTCAGCATTCCCATCTTGCTTGATTCCATTTTCATTTCTTTTAAAAAAAAAAAAAAGGTTTTTTTTTGCTTTTTTTTTTTGAGTTTACTTATGGGGAGGGGGCAAATGAGCACACTAGGGCTTCAACAAACTACAAATGATCTCCAGATGCATGCACCACCATGAGCATTTGTCTTACCTGGGTTCTGGGATCCCTAGGCTTCACAGGAAAGTGTATTACTTGGGTTTGGGGTCCCTTGGCTTTGCAGGCAAGTGTCCTCCCATAAAGTCACCCAGCAATGGACTTTCACTAAGCAGAGAATGAAAGACATACAATGAAAGCAAACAACAACAACAACAAACACAGAGGAAAGAAATTGAGGATGGTATGCGAAGATGGAAAGAACTGTCATGTTCATAAATTTGAAGAATTAATATTGTGAAAATGGTCATCCATCTAAAACTATTACATCGATTCACTACAATTCCAACAAAGTTCTTCATAGAGATAGAAAAAACCCTCAAAATTCATATGGAATATCATAAGGCCTTCTAGTGCCAAAAATATCACCAACAAAAAAAAATGAATTTGGAGGTATACTCATACCTGATTTCAAGATATACTATAAAGCTATAGTAACTAAAACAGTATGGAACAGGCACAAAAACAGACATATATATCAATAGAATAGAATCAGAGATTTATCTCTAAATCCAAGCAAAAACAGTTACTTCATCTTTGACAAATGAGCCAAAAATACACATTGGAGAAAAGACAACATCTTCAACAAATGGTGCTGGAGAAATCTGACAACCACATGGATGAAATTAGACTCATTTCTCTTACCCTGCACCAAACAATTCTGAGATTCCTTCTCACTTCAGTCAGGATGGCATTCATCAAAAACTCAAATGACAACAAATGTTGATGAGGCTGTGGGAAAATAGGAACCCATACCCACTGCTGGTGGGAGTGCAAACTGGTGCAATCACTATGGAAATCAGTATGGAAACTCCTGAAAAAGATGAAATAGAGTTACAATTTGATCAGAAATACCACTTCTGGGCACAGATCCTAAACATTCCACTCTTAACTACAGTGATACTTGCTCACTAGCCATGTTGGTGGCTGCTCTATTCACAATAGCCAAGAACCAGAATCAGCACCCAAATATCCATCAACTGATGAATGGATAATGAAGATGTGGTACATATAAACTGTGGAATTCTACTCAGTGTTAAGAAAAACATGAAATAATTAAATTTACAGGGAAATGGATGGAGTTGGAAAAAAAAAAAATCATCTCACAGAGGTCACACAGGCAAGGAAAGACAAAAGTAACATATACTGTTGTTCCTAACTGGGATCAATTAGAGATGATTATAAACAGTAGTTAGCACCAGAAATACGGACATAAAACTAGAACGAGACCACTAGAGGGAAGAACTAGAGAGAGGGGAGTGGAGGAATTAACTGACAAGTTAGGGGAGAGCAGAATATTGGGGGTGTGGAGAGTCTAGGAAGAATAGGAAGTCGGGGGCTTGGGGAGGGAATTACACAATTTTACAAAAGCATGAATCAATTCCATAGATGTACTACTTCTGACCAGCATTCTACAATAAAGGGGGAGGTGTGAACTGTCCGGACAGAAGGTGGACAAAGTTTAAACTTGTTAAAAACATGGACTCCAGCCAGTAATTCCCAAGCCCAGGATTGGGTTGCCCCTAAAGTGAGCTGTTGGTCAGGGAGACCCATGAGATCCCTAAAACAATGTTGATCATTGCCAAAACATGTGAATACCTGCCAGAGCTAAAATTTAAGACCCTCCATCCATCTCTGAAGACACCACAGAGCAAGATCTCAGGACATGGAATTACCATGCTAGAGCTGGAAGGGAAACTAGCTCCTTCCTGCGGGCTAAAATGCTCTGCCTCTTGCTCTCAAGAAGAAATGAGTGACATATAAGAAAACGTGGGGCTGGACAGATGGCTCATCAATTAAGGCGATTACTTGTGAAGCCTAAGGACACTGAGCCTAAGGTTTAGTGCCCACGTAAATCAGATGCACAATGTGACACATGCATCTGGAGTTTGTTTGCCATGGCTCAAGGCAGAAACATGCCCATTCTCTTTCTTCTCTACCTGTCTCTTTCTCTATTAAATAAATAAGGTATTAAAAGAAGAAAATGTGGAGAGACATAACAACAAATAAGAAAGTCTAGATATTAGTAATATCAATTACTTTATATAAATAAATACTCAATTCATAGTTTGGAAATGACAACCAAGAAGGGAGAAATAACCAAAGCAATGCAAGACAGAGTTACTTTTATTCAATAGATGGATGGTTAGATATATTGCTCCATTTATCTTCTTCAAGCTAAGATGATAACTCTTAAAGGTAATTTCCAAATAATGACTGAAAAACATTAAAACCAAGTAGAAGAAAAGCAGACATGTGATTAATGGATTGATTTGTCTGCTAGAAGGCAGCAGCAGAGGGACAAAAAAGATGAAAGCAGAAAAACATAGAAAACACAGTGTTAAGAAGGTAATGGTAATTGAAACTATGTCAATAGTTACAGACATAGAAATGACTCTCTTTACTTACCTGGAAAGTATGGAGGCTATGGTAGCATGTCAAAGAACTATAATCACACTAGTTGCATTTTCAATGAATAGTAAGTGTGTAAATAAACAGAAACACTGACCATGGAGATATGGGTAAAATTAGATCAAAAATTAAGATTATGTAATAGCATATATTAAACTTATATGAATATTAAATTTTAAAATATTATTAATAAAGAAGAGATTTACTTAACATCATATAAAATGATAGGAAAAGGTTAAATTCTGATATTTTAAATGACTAAACATATGTATTTGGCAGAATTACATAGAAAAAAATTTAAAAATGCATAATCATAGTGGTGAATTCTTAACACAACTCGTTGGTAGTTAAGTAAATTATTACTAAAACTAAAAATTTGAGCCAACCAACGAACTTCCTTTATGTCTAGGTGTGTATTTCACTACTTCAATGTAAATAATAAATGCATGGTTAAAGGACCAATAATGTATAAATACAGATGATATCTGTAAAAGTTTCTTTGAAAATATGTATGTGAATACACAAAAATAGCATTTTTGGGATTTACAAATCTGAAAATAATTTACAAATGACTCAAGAGAAAAATTTGCGGGCAATATCCTCAAGCAGATTTCCAACGAAATGAACGATGTGGCTGTTAAGCATGTGTACAGTTGTAGTTGTATATTCATCAGAAAAGTACACATTTAAGTGAGATGAAATTTCCTATCCATCGACTTGACCAGAAATAACTACTGAGGCTAGCTGCTCTACTACATAACCAGCACCAGGAAATTTCATTTAATGCAAATACAGGAAACTGGGGGAACTGCCTCTGAGAGAAATTGGCCATGTTTGGAAAAGCATTCTATGACCTCCCAGTTCAACTCATGAAATCCAGTACAATGACTTCCCTGGAGAGCTAGAGCCAACGTACCCTCCCAACTTGCATAAATTTTTTTAACAATCCACAAGGAAAAAACAAAACAAGTACTACTTTACTTTACAAATCTGAACATACCCATAGTTGAAAATACTAAAATTCTCAAACTTCTATATCCTGTTCAATAGAATCCCATGTCTGTTCCATTCTATTCTATTTTATGTTCTGTTAAATTCAGTTCTGCTCTTTTCTAGTCTATTCCATCCCATTCTATTCATCCTGTCCAATCCCATTCCTCTAATTCAACCAGTCAATCAATTTTCTTGTCACAAATTGATTGACTTCATGTCATTGGTGTGTATCTCCATTTGAAACTCTTGTTGGAAAAACTCCCACACATGCTATGCATTGGCCAGTAGTGTTGACTGAGTCACTGTTGGCAATCAGAAATATTGCCACCTTTTGAAAGTCATCAGGCCCAAGAATGGACAAGTAATTGTTTGATCATAGAGTGTAATTTTCTTGAGCATCTAGCTATGCTGATATACCTAGGAGGTCCATTCCTGATACTTTGGACTTCATTCTAGGTGGCGCAGTCTGCCACATTCAAGTGTGTCAACGTTTGGGTAGAAAAGTGGGGAGTACTTGCATAGCAAGGTGGCCAGGACCACCACACAGGTCCCTGCCGTCACATGGACCTAATGCTTGGTGAGGATGATTCCCCTGTACCATAGTCTTGAAATTCTGCCTAATAGTCAAAACGATGTTTTGGAAGCAAAGCTGGTAGAACAATGAGCTATGAAGCATGATGGGGAGGGGGAGCCAGAAGTCCTGTGTGGCCCCATCCTGGATGTTTCCAAGCCTTTCTCCATCCCTTGATGCCACATGCTTTAGTTGACCTTCTCTTGTCTCCCTCACTTCTTGCCATGGCCCCTCAATAGTTGACAGCCACTGTCTGTGAGGCAGGGAAGTTAGGGTCCATGCGCAGGCAGCCAGTGCCATCTTAGCCTGGGAAATAGCACAGGGTAGCCATGGCCTCTTGTTCAACTCCATCCAAACACCAACACAGAGACTCAATCCCTGGTGGCTTAAGGCAGCAGTCCAATGCGAAAAAAAAACAAAAAAAAAAAACAAAAACAAAAAACAACAGCAGAATCTACCCTGTCAAGAAATGAGGAGACCTGACAGCTTTATGTTGTAGTCTTTTAAGGGTCTTTTCCTCATGCTTTTAGAACAAGGAGACCCTTAGGATGTGTACTTAGGATGGAGTATAGGGTCAGCCTGTTCATATTGCATTTTCCTTCATAGCTCAGGAGGAAGCCATTCCTTTGTTGTCATTAAAAAAAAAAAAATGGTCTAGCCCCTTTGACATTCTAGAAAGTTCACCCTTCATTCCCTGTTCCTGTTAAAGTCCTGATGTCCCTCTGTGAACACTGTTAGAACCTTGGTCCACTCGACATCAAGAAATGGCAGAAAAGAGCAATCTGCTGCCACTTGTCCGGCCTTCTTCCTGCAACATCCAGTCCCCCTTTCAGGCGTTTGTCATCCGTTTTGATCTCCATCCTTCTGAACCCCTTGTCTGGAGGAGGGTCCTTCTCTCAAGCTGCACCTGGCCCACTCAGGTGATTACCTTTGTTGATTAGTTTTGCAAATTCCTCTTATCCCCTCAGCAAATGTAGTTGGGTCACCTTGAAGGTCCTTCAGTTTTAATTAAAAAATTTTCTTTGAACTTGCTGGTTGTCTCTGACAGCTGTTCTCACTCAGTTTGCACTGTGAGATATCCCACAAGATATCTCCCTCCTAGAGCTTATGGAGTTCACAAATGCCATGATGAAATTGGAGTGCTGAAGGTGTCTGTCTTCCAGAGGTTGTTACAGCCTTGTCTCTCCAGAAGGATATCTGAAGAATGAAGATATACTGTACTTGAGGAGAACTCAAAGGAAAGAAGAATTTGCAGCCCTCCACCATACCCACTTTGGGGTTAAAGAAACCTGTCAGGGGATTTTTCCTTTTATCTAAGCCAAATCTAGTTTAATGTTCCTTTTAGGGCAGGCAACATACATGGTGATCATTAACTAGTCAAACTAAAGCTTCCTCTTGCTCTGACATGCTCAATGGTGTTTCAAGAGGGTTGCTGTATTTGTCAGAGGGAAAATAGACTGTATGTTATTTGGTCTGAATTTCCATTAGGTGCCTGTTTGTCCAGACATATGGGCAGGAGTGTCCATCTTTAAATAATGAGCTTGGAGTAACCCAGGGAATTACTTACAATGAGTGTCTCTTTCAGGATGAGGAAAAATAGTTGATAAAATCATTACTGAGGCTTTATAAAATGCCCAGTTGGGCAGTGTGTGCAGCTTCAGACCAGATAAATCATGTTACTCTAATCTATTTGGAATTTTTGAAAGAGTTAACAAAACAGAGAAGTACAGAGATGTAGTGGGCATTAAATATTTAGACATTCAAAAGGCTTTTGATCAAGCCCCTAACCAGAAGACATTTAGGATCCATTTCAGCTTTCTGTGTGACCCAAAAGGTGAGAGGTACAATTTTGTCTTGTAAAACCTTGACATTAAAAAAAGCCGCTGGATAACAATGAAAATGAAAGGTAGAAATAAATGACAGTGTCAGCCTGAGAGAAGGGTAATAGGAAAGCGCCCTGGGGAATGGTGTTAGACCCAAAATCCTTGTATATGTTAGCACCAATCAATGTAGAAATGCTTCTGAATAATGAGGTTGCAAAATGTGTTGGTAACAGAGAATTATTTAGTCCAGTCTTGTCTATAGTGGGAAACATTTTAAGTAACTCCACACGGACCCAGTAGAAATTAGATAGTTGAATAATCTGATGTCAGATAAAATTGAGTCAACACAGGAGAATGGGCTTTATTTTATAAGGAATAATTTAAGCTACTGATGCACACTGATAGATTTTTGAATTAACTTCAACCTTTCAGGAGAAAGGTCTGACAGTCATTATGTATATCTCAATGAAGAATATGTTCACAGCATAAGGACAGTAAGGAAGGTCCTCAGGAGTGCAAGTGCTGTGATGAGATGCGGATAAGGAAATGAACAAAGAGAAAATAAGGCCAGGATTATTTCATTTTAGAAAGGAGAGGAAAGAAGGGAAAACTTGTTAGAAGAAGATTAAAAAGAATGAAACATTAAAACAAAAAGGCTAGGTTACTCTTGCTCAATTGGCTAGGAATTCAAGGAAATTTGAGACCATAGAGTTTCAGTGAAAGAGGGGAAATATTTGTGTGATCCACAGTTAACACTGAGATCTTTGTGCATGGAATGTCATTGAGCTGCACACCATTATTGAGCAAGGTATTGAAAGTGTGAAACATTCTCTATGAAATTCCATTAGAGACTGTGTATGAATGTCTATTCTAGGGCAATTTCCATAGTCTTGCCTGAATTAGCTACAATCTATGTGTTTGTCTCCTTTACTGGGTTAGAAATTCCTAGTGTGTAGAGATTCCGTCTTAAGTATTTTCTTTCTTTCCATGCTTCTCTCTCTCTCTCTCTCTCTCTCTCTCTCTCTCTCTCTTTTACATTTCACTCTTTCTGCATGTTTATTAGTATGTTTTACTCCTAGAGACTTGTGAGTGCTTGTGGATTTAGCACTCTGGTCTGATGGGTGAATGGAAACTGTACAGAACTCCATAAGTGGAAAGGCATGATCTTTCTCACATCTATCTTCCCTCAGCACTCTACCAAATACTGATTCCATACATGTCATTGATGGCAAAACAAGAGAAATGTTGGGCTGGGGAGATGGCTTGGTAGGTGAATTGTCTGCTGTGCAAACATGAGGTCCCGAGGTCAGACTAGTAGCCTCATTCAGAAATGCTGAGTTTTGCAGCCCATTGCTGCAGAGGCAGAGATGGCAAAGCCAATGAGCTTCAGACAGACCCCATCTCAAAAAGGAAGACAGAATGCTATTGTGGGAAACATCGACACAGATTTCTACTCTCCATGCTCAGATGCCCATAGTGTACATGTACACACATACATGTAACCACATGTATGAATATGTCTAAACAGCTATACACATATGAGAGAGAGAGAGAGAGAGAGAGAGAGAGAGAGAGAGAGAGAGAGGAGAGATTAAGGCGATGAAATCAAAGGAAGGAAGGAGACTAAAGTCAACAGCTATTGGTCATACTTGCTATATGCCTTGCTGCATTTCTTGTTGCCAACAATTGAAAGCTCGTTTGTACATCTACTAGTCACCACCTCTTTGTAAAGGAAATGTTTGTCCAAAACTCCTTCTCTTCCCTGCACTTGCCTTTCTCTGAAATATGTGTTTGACTAGTTGACATTCTGTGTCTACATTAGAGGCTATGTGCTAAAACACACACACACACACACACACACACACACACACACACACACACACAATTTTATGCCATCTTAGAACTTACATTTACACCTCAGTAAATCTTGGAAATTGAGAATCATCTTTTCTGGAGTATTTTCATTTCTCAGAGTCCATCCATTTAATAATATGTATGGTGTACATTTATTAGAGATACAGCAACAAGCATGCTACTGTTCTGTCATCTCCAAGTGTTTATAGTAAAAGATAGGGATCAAAAAATTAAAAGTGAAAAGCAATTAGAATTTAGAGTAATGAGCCCTCCACTGTGAAAAACAAAGGAAATTGTCAGAACCTAGAGAAACAGCACTTAACACAGGTCTCATGAGCAATGGTCTCCAGGAAAATCTATATTCAGTGGAAAGTTGAAAGAAGGTAAGAGAGGTAGAGTGTAAAGAACTGGGGCCAGAAACCAGGGCAACCCGAGCCCTGTATCTGGGGAATCTGCAATGAGTCCAATGTAGCTAGACACGCGACTCCAGCTCTGACATTAACAGTCGAACAAGCGCGTGGCCCAAGGTGCACAAAGACTTAGTTCCTGGTACTTCAGTGCGCTGCAATGCCGTGCAGGGATGGGAGACGCAAAGCTGGTAATATAAAGCAAGTCGGGGGTTGAGGACACTGCATTCGTTTTGAGTTTACCAATAAGTGCACACAGAAATAAGACAAGAGCGACGAGAACTCTGTTGGATGAAGGAGAAAGTGTATATGGGGGGCACTGGACATGGCACAGCTCTGAAGAAAAGATGGAAGGATAAAAGAATGGATACAAGAAGTCTTGGGCTAGATTGCTATTCCAAAAGATTCAACAAGGCCAATGGGGAATACTAGAGCCAAAATTTTTATGCATATGTTTATGTAATAAACATGTATTCTTCCTATTACACACACACACATACACACAATACACATGATACAACAGTGTTTCAGTCAGCAATGGCCTGCAAGGACAGTGGCACTCTGAAAACATTCCATCATGCAGTGATATCATAGCTATTTTCATTTATGTAAAATTTAAGCATCTTCCATGATACTCATACAATGACAAATTTTTTGGTAGCACATTTCTCAGAATGTACCTGCATTATTAAATTGCTATGACAATACAGATTATAGAAAGAGAAAGAGATACAGAGATGTAAATGAAATGGTTCTTATGATTGCAGAAGTTCATGACTTCAGAACCTGTATGCAGGCTATGGATCTAGGGATGAACTGAAATTTGAATATAAAGCTGTGTGCTATAAGAGTTCCTTCCTCCTCTAAGGAGGTTAATCTTTTCTTTTTGATGGTGTCAAGTGACTGGGCAATATCCTTCAAATTCACAGAGGGTAATCTATGTTTAGTTCATAATCTGACTTAAATGTTAACCTCATATTCAAAACATATTCACCAAGACATGAGGGATTATGTCTAAACAAATGTCTGTTTAAGCTGTTGCATTAAATTGTTCCTCATGGAACAATTTTCTCACTCAGCCATTGGCTCACTGGGCAAAGATTGAGGGTTATTCAAGGAGCAGTGGAGGCAGTGGGTGAGCCATCACACATGTGCACTCGTGTTAGATCTGAGTGACTCTGGTCTGTGGCCACCATGCACATAAATGACGTGATCAAGGCAAAACAGAAAAACTTGTCTGGAGTTTAACTAAACTCTGTGAGTAACACACAAGTTTGAACATGTGCCAGGGACAAGGGAATGTGACAGGGAAAACAAATGTAAGCCAGGCATGGAAAAGGGAAAGGACTGGAGAGGAAAGCAAAAGAGAAAATAAATGAGTGATCATGTGACAAAAAGTCACTGCATGCTATGTGCTTCCAATACGTAATCTTATTTATTCTCCAATACCCAGTGAAGAAGAAATAAATACTTGAGCTGTTATGAAACAAGCTTAGTGAGTCTAGGTAAGTGGCTAAACAAATTTGACTAAATAACAAAGAAGCTAGATTACAATTTGTCTTCATGGGGCTGGAGAAATGGCCCAGTAGTAGAAGGTGCTTTTTTGCAAAGTCTGGTGGCCTGGGTTCGATTACCCAGTACTCACGTAAAGCCAGATGCACAAAGTAGTGCATGCATCTGGAGTTCCTTTGCAGCAGTAAGAGACCCTAGCATGCCCATAATCCACCCCAGATAAGTATTTTAAAATCTGTTTTGTCGCTACAGATTAAATATAAAGTACCCTCCATGAACGCATGCAGTGGACACTTGGTCACTAGCTGGTAGTGCTGTCTTGGGCGTTTGTGGTATCTTTAGGGGTTGGAGACTTGCTGGAGGAAGCGAGTCATTAGTGGCAGCCCTTGAGGTGTGTACCCCAGTTCTCCTTCTTGGGCACCAAGAGAGGAGGTGAGAGTCCCAGACCATACATCCACCACCATGAGCTGTCTATAGTCAAGCCTCCACCAGGACAATATATCCATAACCTTGCAAATCATGTCTCAAAATAAATCTTTTCTTCCTTATGTTGAGTCTCCTCAGGTTTTCAGTCCAGAGACATTTGATTCCATGTAGTACTAGGGCAGCGTGCAGTCCCCAGGGAAGTCCGGGCTGAGGCCTCTGGGTGAAAGCAGAGTCCGTGTGCAGCGCAGGGGCAGGGGGCAGGGATGTGGGCTGATCCCTACACATCTTGTGAAATGGCAATGAACTCAGAAACAGAGGCAGCCCTCCTTTGAAGGTCTGTCACATTCACAATGAGGGTGATGAAAGACTCCAATTCCTTGCCTTTTAGGTGACTTCAATATGGCCAGACTTTGAAATATAATACTGTACTGAATTTTGTATTGAATGTGGTGGTGCAATATTGAACTATAAAAGAGGGGGCTGGAATGGTGCTTTTCAAATACTTACTGCTCAGTATTCCTTTGCCCTTTTCCACTTACTGGTATGATCTTATCTATTGATATTTTTCTGTCTGAAAAGGGCCTCTGTCTGTTCTATCAGGTTGCCCTATTTCCCATTGTGAAACGGGCTGTATTTGGAAAATGAATAGCCCCAAACAACTTGGATATATTGCTATCATGGTGCTGTTCTTTTAAAGAAATTCTCCACTTGGCATTTACACTTTAATCAGGTTTCGTGCTGCTAAGATAGCAACCTTCATCCTTTCCCAGACCCTTGCCACCACCCAGGCACTGACTCTTTTGTACATCTCAATGACTCCTGTCATTCCTAAAACTGAGGGTGCCCCCCTTATATCCTGAGATGGGAAGGCACAGCTGGGGGCTTTTTTTGGGTTTCTTTTCCAGGGAGGCTGACCATTGCCACTCTGAGCAATGAGCATGCTCGCTGTGTGGCTGTCTGTGCTTATCATTCTACCCACTTTTGCCCTTGATACTTACTTGAAATCCTCATGCATCCCGTGCACTGGCTCTCACAAATACAGACATGGCCATGAGGAGCTGTTGGAGGCAAAGATGATCTATGACAAACTATTCATGGTCCAGCAAAATCGTCCACCCTCTTCTGTAAGCCATGAGCGTAGAGATGGTGGGATTTGAGCTGCAGTTTGGAGAATTTCTAAGTGAGGCCAATCTGGAGACAGAATACTATCATGCAGTCAAGAATCAGCAGCAGGAGAAAGTACAGTTTGTGAAAGGGGAGGAGGGGAGTGTTGTGTGATAAGTATCACCACAGCTGTCATTTTTGACGTCAGGGCCCGAAGTTCCTGGCACTATCAACACTCGAGTATCTGCCTAGTGACAATGGTGCTCAATCTGTGCACATTAAACCCAATGAATTAAACAGCAAATGAATCTGTGGTTCTTGAGATCATTTAGGGTCTTGAGTTACCAAGTAAGGATAAGGGTCTTACCCACCACCAGGAAATTGCACAAACACAAATTGCCATTAAATTAAAGAGATCATATGACAGTGAGGTATTAATGATAGAGTAAATTTGGGGTTCCTATGCCAATGCACCACTATACACCAATGCACCAATAGTCTGGGGGTATTTCCAGATCCTTGTTCTATGAACTTTAAGAATGATATCCATGGATGAGAGGGTAAGGTTTGGAAATATTTTTTATTATAACCTATAGCTTAAATTGGGAGAGTAAGAGCAAAGGAGCTTAGGGGAAGGAAGGAATGAAGGAAGAAAGGGAGGGAGAGAAGAAGGAAAGAAAGAAAGAAAGAAAGAAAGAAAGAAAGAAAGAAAGAAAGAAAGAAAGAAAGAAAGAAAGAAAGGAAAAAGAAAGAAAGAAAGGAACGAAGGAAGACATAGTTCTTGTCCAGTGAGGAAAGGTAGGGTTTGGAAAGCCTTGAACCTAACAGAAGGAAGCAACCCAGGGGGTGGGGGAGACAGGGGTATTGAGAAAGCCCATAAAAGAGGGCAGAGCTCTTGCCCCGGGAGGCAAGAGGGTTTGGGAACCCACCCCAGGCTCAGGCTGCGGTTTTGGATGAGCCTGTGGATGAATGCCTGGTATAGACAGTTTAGTCCTGACCCCAGACTGTATCAGGAATTTTGGAAAAAGGCAAACTTCTCAGAGTCTTAATTCTCTAGGAAGGGTGTGGAAAGACTCCCAAAGTAAAGGCAAGACCCTTCTGACATTTCTGACCTGTAGTAAAATGTGCTGACCAAGATTTTCCCCTGGGTAGACACAAGGACCATTCCCATAATTAGTCAAGAGAAAGCTATTCACTTTGGAGTCCTGCCTAGCCAATTCTCTCTCCTCTCATTAATATGAACCTCAGTGGAGATATTCACACCCTCAGGGCTTTAGTGTAGAAATGTATTAACATATTAAAAGAGAGCTGGAGAGATGGCTGAGCAGTTAAGGTTCTTTCCCATAAAGCCTAAGGGCCCATGTTTGACTCCTCACATGTAAGCCAGACACACAAGGGGAAGCAAGAGCGCAAGGTAGCGTGTGCATCTGGAGTTGGATGACAGTGGCTAGAGGTCTGGTGTGACAGTTCTCTATCATTTCCTCTCATTCTCTCTCTTGCTTTCACATGAAAAACATGTGATGTATCCATACAAAATATGTTGTTGATAATAGTAACAATAAAAACATCAAAATAATTAAAGGCCAGTCTGATGGGTTTCCCTGAAAAAAATTAAAATATAAAAGCTACTGAAATATAAATCAGAGTAAGAACAATGGGAGATCACCAGCCAGGGTTACAACTGTTTGTAACAGGAGGTCTCTGAGCTGCCATCCAAGTACTGACCCTCACACACACTGTCCATGTGAAGACGTGTCTTCACTTCTTCCTCTATTAGAAAGTTTATCTCTCTGTGACCAAATACCAAAATCAGTAAGCCCCAGGTGAGAGGAACGACTTGTTCAACATACATTTTCAGTGGGTTTAGTCACTGGGTCACTGGGAACCAATATCCTGGCTCAGGGTGTGTGGAAGAGGATGTGATTTACCTTGTGGCAGACAGGTAGTAGGGCAAAACAGGAAGAAACAAGGGGGGCAAGATTTTCCCTTCAAAGCCATACTTCCAGTGATCTAGTTCCTCCAGCTAGTTTCCAGCACCTCCGGAAATACCATTACCATTTGGACACCAGTATTTCACATTTGAGCCTGTGGGGGTCCTGTGGAATAATGGCCTCCAGAGGTGGTTACTGTCTTCTCAAACCCTCAGTGGCTGTAATTGCCCTCGTGTAACCCACATAAGATTTGGCCTATTAAGTAACCCCTTTGGGGCTTGAGAGATGGCTTAGCAGTTAAGGAGCTAGCCTGGAAAGCCTAAGGACCCAGGTTCAATTCCCCAGAACCCACATGTGCCAGATGCTCATGATGGTGCATAAGTAGTTCATTTTGCAATGACTAGAGGCCCTGGTGCACCTATTCTCTATCTCTCTCTCTCCCCCCCCCCCACCTCTCTAATAAATAAATTAAAAATCCATTTTAAAAAGCATCCACTCTGGAGAAGGTGGTGTCTCACAATGCCCTGCCTTTCCATTGTCAGTCGCTGTGGAAAGACATTTTCTCCACTCTCCATATGCTGCCCTTGCTCCTATAGGTAACCACAATTACACCCACTGGTTCACCAAGCTAGACTTTGGTGAAATTTTTTCCTTAGCCTGCCATACTTGCCCCATGTAGGGTGAAGAGACATTTGTCCCCCATTCTCTAAGAAAAGTTGACACAAAAGCAGAACATTGTGTATGAATCCACCGCACCTTCCTAAAGCTCAGCTACAAAATAGGGGTGGTGTAGTCCGTGCTTTCTCTTTGCTGCTGTGGCATTTTATTTTATTTTATTTTATTTTATTTTTTTGTTTTTCGAGGTAGGGTCTCACTCTGGCTCAGGCTGACCTGGAATGCACTATGTAGTCTCAGGGTGGCCTCGAACTCATGGCGATCCTCCTACCTCTGCCTCCCGAGTGCTGGGATTAAAGGCGTGAGCCACCACGCCCGGCTTGCTGTGGCATTTTATAAAATGATTTATGTGAAATAATTGTGTAAACACTCAAGACAGCCTCTTAACCTAATCTGGCTAGTTTGTTTACCTGATATACGCTCATCCTTAGTCTTTATGGCTTCATATTTGGTGAGTGCATGGAGTCACCAGCAATGCAAATGATTCGACCTTCTGTGGACATGGAGAGTGTGCTAACAACATGTACTCCTTAGTTCGCACTCACGTAAGGAGCAGGGGGTCAGAGTGTAAAAGACTGTGATTTGATGCATCCTCGTATTTGGGTGATAAGATGACATGTGATATTTCTACAACTGCGCATGCCACAGGTTTACATAGTTGAAAAAATGAAGATAACCTAGCAGGGTGATTTGAGAATTCAGGAGGCAGTGAATTTTAAGAAACAATGTTTTGAACACTGTAGAGCACTCTGTGGGAGATAGAGAATAGCGGCACGAGAGTGTGAGCTCTTTGTCGGCCGGGATATATTGAGACAGAAACGGGCATTGGTTATGTTGTCTGTTGAGCACTTCTAATGAGACCTGAGTTGGTGGGAATAGCAGCTCTTGTGTACTTCCTCCTCAGCCCCTGGAGACTGACTACAGGTTAAACCAATGGCATTGCTTAGAATTTTCCAAATTAGAAACAATACAATTGGAGCTCCCCGGCACGGGACCCAGGAAGCCACCTGTGGGGTGGGGCAGCTTTCAGTAGCACTGGTTGAGCCTCTAGCACTGGGGTGTGTGTGTGTGTGTGTGTGTGTGTGTGTGTGTGTGTGTGTCGTGTACAGGTGTAGGCGCCGCTGCACACACACACAGCGTAGCACGTACTTGTCCACAGTGACAGAATCGAGCACCCAGTGTGCTGCTCCGCTTTCTTCCTCTTCCTCTTCCTCTTCCTCTTCCTCAAGCCAGGGTCTCTTGCTGATACCAGAACTTGCTATTTTTTTTTTTTTTTCACAAGCCATGGTGATTTCCTGATTTTTTTCTCTCTTTTGTGGGAATGATGTGACTGCTCTAAGGTGTGAAAGGGAACTGAGATTCAAACCCAGGTGGTTTCAGGTCCCTTTGGACTCTCATGATTGTGACAGAAGCACACGGAACCACTGCCCCAGCAAGATGTCCTGAGTAGATGGAACCCACAGGTCATCAAAAGCATAGAGATTAGCAACACAAAAATCCTAAAGAGACTTAAGGCCTTAAATCACTGGACGTCACCCCAGTCCTAGCTTCGCCAGACTTGGTTGTTCCATCATTTTAAATTATATAATACATTTCTATGTCTGCACTTTCTAAAATTACCTTGAGGTGGATTCTTATAACTGTACATGGAATTATGGTATGCTGCCTGACACAGATACTAAGGAAAGAAGTAGCCTCTCTTGCATTCCGGTCCTAGTTGCTAAACCCACCTGTCAAATTTTATTGTCCATGAAAGTCACTCTATTACTATCACTTGCCTAAAACACCAGGGGAAAGTATTCCACAGAAGACAGTAGCCTGATCCTCTGAGCAGAGCCTGCATGGGAGAATGCAGGGCTCCTTGTGAATTCACTGTGTTTGTTGCAGCTGAAATGTGTCTTTAAGAAGCCCAGCTGAGGGAGATGACAGGAACAGGGCAATTTGGGTTGATTAGGGAACAGGTGAGCATGAGGAGGAGACAACAGCAGGAAAGAAATGATTTCTGAGCAATAGGAGATTGCTGCTGTCTGTCCATTTTAGCCCATGGAACCCAATAATAATTTTCCCCAAGTTTCATATTTCCTGCCAATTGAATGCTCTAATCATATGTGTAGAGAGGTCTGAATTTCTTCGCTTGTCAGACATAGAGTGCTGTTTGTAAGTGAAGTGCTTAGTGGACCACTTTGTCCTCCAGGTAAGTGAAGACATCTATTGGAATAGAAACGACTCTACAAGCCTACAGATAATGCCAGGATGACATGGTGATTTGGAGGACAGCACAATTGCATTATCATGTTTTCATTTTGGTCAGGCTTTTCAGTTGGAACTGTGAAAAAGCTATGTCCTTCAATTAGTAATTGAATTGTGGGGCTGGAGAGATGGCTCATTGGGTGAAAGCACTTACCACAAAACATGAGGGGTTGAGTTTGATCACCAGCAGCTAAGGCACTTGTCTGCAAAGCCACAGGACACAAGTTCGATTCCCCAGGACCCATGTAAGCCAGACGCACATAGTCTCTAATTGATTACTATTACCATGATAGCTTCAGGGTGCTATTGTATATATGTCTGGAGTTGACCTCATGATAGTTAATTATTTACATTCCTTGCATATAGCATACTTTATTAAAGTCTTTGCATCCTGACATCCTCATTTGAAATACAGATGGATATTTCGATATCATTTTGTAGAAAGCAGTCATTTTCCCTTCAGTTATGTTTCATTCTCTGCTAATGTTTATATGTATGCTTTTCCTGGTAATCTTACTCTGCTAAAAATAGATTTATAAATGTCAGCACAAACAACTCTCTATATATGTCATTTAATAGATTTTTATTTTTCTATTTCAATTTTTCCCCAGATCCACTCAATTTTTTTAGATAATTAGATTTTAAGCATTATCCTTGAGCTTTTCGAGCTATATTGATCTAAATATGATTCATGTTGTCAATGGTTTTTTTTTTAACAGTTATCAGCCTGTGTTCACACATAACTCAAGATGTGTGTAATTTCCTTGCCATCTGCCCTTTTGCCCTGAATAATGTATAGTAAATCTGTAAGTACAGTAGCTTATGTCAGAGTGAATTATTGAGCTAAAAGTGTAATATATGATCTGGTGAAAAAAGTACATTTTCACTGAAGGCAAACCATGAATCTCTACAGGGGGATTCATGTAGAGTTTTGAAATGATTATTTCAAGTGTTTTGTCCAGGGCATGCAGTTGTATTTCTCTGTCTTTATACTTGTACATACCTGTAGTTTTTCTATACATAAATGTGTTGTATAAGAAGACTTCTGTGTTTCTGTAGGAAAGAAAGGTATGCACACAAACAATTAGTAGCATGCTTACTTTGGCTCATATAAGGTTCGCTTTAGCATTTTCCCCATAATGCTGTGTTATTTGATCAACAATATATAACACATCTCTAAGTAGAAACAAAGATGAAGCAGGGAATGAAGAGAAATGCCCCGCACCATCTACATACACTCTTACATGGGCAACTCACTGAGTTGCCAATCCCACTTCCTTCTGCAGATAACATCACTTTTGTGGTTTAATGTACTTCCTTCCTGACTAGTTCTGTGAGTCTCAATATGCATGTGTCGCCAATGCCAAATATATTTCTGTCTGTTGTGGCATACCATGAATTTATAACCAGGCAGATTTGTTCATTGCCTTTGTCCTTTCCTCTTTCTGGAATTTTCTTCCTCAAGATAGACATGAATTTTATTCTCTCAGCTCTTTTAGGTTTAGTCCAAAGATTTCTATTGGTTGAACTTTTCCTACCTTCCCTATTAAGAACAGAACCATTATAACTAGGTATATTTCTGTGTATCCCTTACCCATGATTTACTTGTCATCATAGTTATTATAACATTATGAGCAATAGATTACATGTACTAGGTTTTATTAGGCATAGAGAGCAAGATCCCACAAGGTTTTGTCAACACTGTTGGTGTTGGTGGTCTGGGTTATTTACTCGTGGTAGTTTGAATAAAATGTCCACCTTAGTCTGATGTGTTTTCAGTACTTAGTCCCCATCTGGTGACTATTTGGGGGAATTGTGGGACCTTTGAAAGGTGGAAGCTTGCTGGAAGAAATGTGTCACTTAGGGTGAACTTTGAGGTTTATTAGTCCAACCCCACTTGATATGGTCAGCTGACTAGGACTATAAACTAAGGTAATCCCTTTCTTCCCATAGACCTCCACTCATTGAGTGTTTTGTTCTGGCCAATGAGAATATAAGTGCAACTTTACTAGTGTATTCTCAGCCCTGAAAGAGTGTCTAACACTCTTGTAAAGGTAAGCCTGTCTGTGGTAAAGGCCCAAAGTTATGCTATTGAACAAATATAGTCAAGCTGAACATGAGCTTGAGATCTGCAATTTCTGGCTTTAATCCCTCCGAGATTCAACATGCACCAGTTGTGTGATACTGGACTTTGTTTTCCTTTTAAGTAACATAATATATATGCATCACCTGCTTTGTTGTAATATATAAGCATAATTGATACATGTAAAGTGCCCAGGGCAGTGCCAAACATGCAATCATATTACTGAAGACTTAGCTGGTAAAGGTGATGGTAATGTCAGTATAGTAACAACATGTAACAAATCCTGGAATCACACAGACTCCACAACAGATAGGTGTACCTCAGTTTTTATTGCTACAGAGCATACAATTTGTTCAATTTATTTAGATGAATGTAACCATTTCCATATTTCTGGTTGAAAATATTTGTTCACACATTTTAGTAATCTGATGTATTTCAATTGAAACCTTGCTTCAAATTGCCATTTATTATCAGTTGTTAATGTGGACAGCTTTTGTAACCTTAGAAAACATTTGAGCTCCTGTTTGACTTCTGTTGCTTCAGTGTTCATTGGTAAGCTACATGCCATGATTCATCCTTACCATGTTCGTTTTTACAAAATAAGCAAAATGCTTTCTTTTGGGATTGGTTCTCTATTTTCTCTTCCTCTCTTCTCCTCTCCTTTCCTCTCTTCCTCTTCCTCTTCCTTCTTTTTCTTCTTCTCTCTTTTTCCCTGCCTTTTTTTTTTTTTACAGCATTTTGAATTGGGATTCATTAAACTATCAAGTACTTCCTTCAAGGTTGCAAATATCATAAAATCTACTTTTCACATCTTTAGCTCTTTTGCTTTAATTGAGCTCTTAATTCATTTGGCTTTTGGAAGATGTGCATTGGGAAGAGGTGTGTGTGCATACACAGTTGGTACTCTCTAACTTAATTTTGTCTTAAAAATTACAACAATGCAATTTACTGAAAAATTTCTTTTCTCACATCATTGCTATATACTTTATGAACTATATCTTAGATATACATAAATCCATTTCCAGGCTCATCATTTTAATTAATGCTTTAATTATTCTACCAAGTAATATGTCATTTTAATTATGAGAGCATCACAGTTTGTTATAAAACTTATTCTGTTCTTGTTATTTGTATTTTGATAGTGTTGTTTCAATAGGGAAGAAAATTTCATGAATTTTTGATCCCAAAATTAACTTATATAATATCATTGTCTATATTTTTGAAAAGTATTTAATTTCAGTTTACTTAATATTTGCTTATTGGTAGTCAAGTAATAATTCACATTCATTTAATTTTATAAGTGGGTATATAATGCATTGTCAAGTGATCTTCCAAAAGAAGCACAGGTCAACAAACTTGCTGTATATCAGGACACTGTTTACATTTGGACCACATAACTATCTTAAGAGCTAGATTATGCTTACCAGCATCTTTGATCTCTATCTAGAATAAGTCAATAGCTCCCTTTTCAGGTTTAACAGCCCAGAATGTTTCCACTCATTTGATCTACCCTCTCTATCTGGTCCTCCCCCCTCATTCCTTTCCTGTCTCCTTTTCTTTTTGCTCCACTCCTCCAACTGCACCCCAAGTATTGCAATGTGTTTTCCTCTTGTTTTAGGAAAGCTATCTTAGTTTGATATTTCACTAAACAAGAAACTTTTTAGTCTACTTACAACAAATTAGGTCTTATGGAAGATGGCGCAGAAAAGGTAAGCATTTTCCAACACTAGCTGCCTAAAATACAATAACCTGAAATAACAGTAAAAGAAGAGGAAGTGAACTAATGAAATACCTGTGGTACATCACAAGTCTAACAATGTCTACAATAGCATCTCTCTTCCAACAGCTTCCTCTTCAATGTCACAGCTACTTTTTCTCTGCAAGAATTCTATAGTCTGTTTCCATTTGTGTATATAAGCTCAGCTTTCTGGGTGCTGTCTTGGTTCACTGGTATGGCAGAAGTAACATCCTGGAAATCCTCTTGTCTCAGTGTTTCAGACGATGATGATGGAGAAATGAAGTGATGAAGAGAGGCCTAGATCTTGAAAAATATATATATAGATAGAACACAGATATAGTTGATATAGATACAGATACAGATATAGATACATATAGGTGTGTGTATGTGTGTGTGTGTGTGCGTGCATGTACATGAAATCTGGGACAGTACAACCTCCATTGAGGCCATGACTAGCCATCAAAAAATACTAAATGATTGAAATTATCTAAAGCAACTAAGAAACTGATAACAGGAAAAAGCAGCCATTAGCTGTAGAAGTGAGGTAAAGGTGTAATAAAAACCTAGATCATTTGTCATTGACTTCAGCATTGGATAGAAGGTAGGGGACTTGAGGATCTTAAGAAATTTGTTAGTACAGGCTGAAAAAGGAGCAGGAAAGTGGTGAAGTCCTGAAAAAAGGGAACCTGAGTTACATACCAGAGGTACAATTAGCAAAATGACTGCCCATAGTAAGGGAAAATAGAAAGGACTTTTCATTTAGGCAGAAAGCAAACCCCAGAATGTTCACATTTTAATCACGGTATCCATGGATATGTGGCCTTACTTGGAAAAGGGTACTTTGCAGAAATTATTAAGGTTATGAACATTGGTTTTATGGCCATACAATGCTGAACATAGCTGGTGTTGTCTGATCTCAGAAGCAAAGCAGGGTTGAGCCTAGGTAGTTCATGGATGAGAGGGATTGGTTTGTGGTGTATTGCATAGATCACGCAAGTGGGCCCAGATTAATCTCACTGAATCAGAGAACCCATTCCCAGTCGGTGGTAAGCACAGGCGTATAGTCCGAAAGCTATGATGTTACTGTCTTTGAACATGCAAGAAGAAAATTTCATGATCCAGGAAATGTAGGGGCCTCTTCCAGCTTCCAGAAAGAATCGTGCCCTGAAAGAATCACCTTGTTAGCATAGTGAGGCAGCATATGTCTGGATTCTGAGCTGCAAACTAAAGGATTACAAATTTATACTGGTGCTAACCTTGTAATAATTTGTTACAGCAGCAATTTAGGAAAATGAATGAAAACCATGTAGTAAATACAGGAGCCTGGGTGATGGGTGCGTAACCATGAGGTCTGTAGATGAGCTCTGTTTAATTGTACACACACGCTCACACACATATTCACCTTCAAAGTATCTTCATTTTTGTATGTGATAAACACATAATTTTACTTGTTTATTTGAAAAATAAACATACAACTTAAATAAATGCAGCCAGCATTTTCTATCTATGGTAATAGTGGGCCATGTGACAATGAAGGACTCTTATGTTGTGGTTCCCAATTAAGATGTTACCTATGGGCTCATATGTTAGAACCCTTGGTCCCCAGCTGCTGATGCTATTTGGGAAGGTTGCGGAAAATCTCAGAGGTAGAGCCTTGCTACAAGAAGTGGCAAGTAAGATGGGGCCTTAAAGTTTTGTAGCCTGGCCCCATTTCCCGACTCTCCCTGTGCTTCCAGACTTTGACTTCAATGTAACTAGCCAGCTTCCTTCTCCAACTGCTGGAGTACCCCACAGTGATAGACTCTCCCCTGGAACTGTAAACCAGAATATCCATCTATCTATCTATCTATCTATCTATCTATCTATCTATCTATCTATCTATCTATCTATCTATCATCTGTCTATCTATCATCTATCAATGTATCATTTATTGATACTCCATCTATCTGTCTCTCTGCTCCTCCTCCTCCTTGTCTTTCTGACTACAGATCTCTTATCCCTAAATAGTTTATCCACAGCCTCTAAGTGGTCTCTAAAACACACCTACTACAGTGTCTCCCAGAGAGTAAGAGAGAAAATGGAGACTTTAGCAGCCTCTTCATGTCCAGATTGAGAGGTTACTCTCTGCCATACTCTCTTCCTCAAACCAAATTGTAGAACTTACAGGAAAGTGATGAATTCACCTTTTGATGGAAAAACAAATAATCAAAGTTATAATGGGTGAGGTGCTGAAAAAGGGACTAAAAGGTATTACTTAATCAACAGCTGAAAGTGTCATTCAGTGACGTAAATATCAAAAAAGAAAGATCAAATTAAAGAGACTATAATGAGGTTATTTTTAATAAATATATGTTTAAAAGATATATAATAGATAACAAAATGGAGTTATAAATAAAATACTTTATAACCTCCTCAGCACTCTCAGTGTCTTGCATGTAGCAAGCAACACTATGGTCATAATACATTATGAAGAAATATATTATACTTTAATTTTTTTTTCTTATTGTCATGTTTAAAAAAAGTAATAACAATCTTAGAGACCAAGTAACTTGAATCTGTAAATGTAGAAACATGTACTCAAAAGAGATAGAAACAAGGTGTTTAATATACCTATAATATTTTAATCAGAAATAAATGAAATTATAATAAAAAATTGTGTGGTTATATCTAGATTTAAAAATTGTAACAGTTATTTTTGCCTTATCATTCCTTTGACTTTTTTGAGCTGAAAGTAATAAAAAAAAAAATACTAAGAGATGTTTGCTGACATAAGTTTGTGATCCTTTCAGACACTGTAAACAAAAATGTGTAGAGATGACAACAACAGTCTTTGGCTAAGTGACATCTTTCCCATGTTTCCACCACCACATTTTTTAAGAGTGTCCTTCACATTCCACACTGCCTTTCTAGGAACAGTTATTAGTCTTTTTGAATCCTTAAATCTCATTAAGACATTTTGAAAGTACATAAATCCTTATTTTTGGTTTAAATTTGGCTCACTCCTGGGAGTTGCCTTTAACCCCAATCTAAAGTTCCCCCAAAGTCATCTATGACATTCCTATGTGAAAGGATGGCAGTAAAAGTTAACAAAACCAGATTATTCTCACTTAAACCAGTGATAAATACTCAATGAACTTACAATTGGCTCTTTCAGAAGATGCTTTCAGCTTATTAAATCAAATCTATAAAACTTATTTCTTGACTCTCAATAACATCTTTATAGCAACTCAAATTTGAAAATCATTAATTTTGTGGAACATTTTCATACCAACACCTTTTGGAAAACACCTCTCAACATCTTAGCAAGCCTCGGCAGACAATTTGAGTTGTACAAATGAGCCTGAGAACTTTGAATTGGAACATGGTGATGTTGGCACCAAGGTATGGGCCAAAGAATTTGGATCTGTCTCAAGGTCAGTATGTCCTTGGCCACAGCCTGTTGTCAATATAGGTGTACTATTCCATCAAAGCAGAATCAGGTTCCAGTGCGGAGGAATATATCCCATATAATAATATGTGGTTGAAAGGTAGTGTGTCAAAAGGAAATAAAAAAAAAAAAAAACAATTGTCTTAAAATGCACATCCCTTTGCCCACGAACCGGCAGAATTGTATTCATATGCAGAAGGTATTATTCCTTAAAATAGTGCCAGCGTTGACCTAACAGTAGGGAAAATGGTCTAGTGTGAACATCAGCAGGCACAGAGCCCAATTCCTTCCTCTCCATTCCAGCTACTATTCATGCCTGCCACAGCCAGCAGAAAACCCCTATGATTGACCAGTGCTCATGAGTGAATGTGGCCCAATGCAGAGCCATGTGGCAAAATATGGCCTCTTATGTCACAGACACTTCCATGTGGTGTTCTCCCAAGAGTTCAAGCATCTTCCAACAACTCATTGCTGTCTATCTTCCACCATTCTTCCAATTTCTAAGTGTAAGTGATGATGTAAAAGAAACTCTGGAGAGATAAATACTCTAAACAAACCCATTCATTCCAGGCTTCTCAGCATACTGTCACTTCATCTGGAATAGTCTTCTCTATATTGAGAAAACTGTCGTCATCCTTCAAGTGCCAACTTAAACATGGTTCTTTTTGACAATTTCCCTAAACTACTTTATATGCATTTCTGTTATATTCTTTCATTTTATTTTTGAAAAATGTCCTCACACGGGAATAATGGAGGGGAAAAGTCGGGGTTCATGGTTCATCAGAGAAATAGACCTTTAAGGATATATAGAGAGGTTAAAGGGATTGATTGGAGGATGTGGCCTGTGTGACGTGAAGGCTGCAAGTCTCACCAGAGGCCACCTGCCCAGTGGGAAGTCAGAGAGGATTGTATATGCCTCTGAGATTCAAAACCAAAGGATGTAGGAGCTTATTGTTGTAAATCCTGAAGTCTAGATGCCACGGAAGATAGACTTGAGCTAGAGCAGAGAAAAAGACAGAGCAGGAAGGAGGTAGAGAAAAGGAGAGTGAGAGAGAAGTCAAGAGGTGATTCATGCTTTTGCTTTTGTGTTCTCTGTGGCCCCTCGGCCTATTGGATCGTGCCATCCACCTTGTGTGAGAAACGGTCTTCTCTTTAAACAGGGGTAGTTGGCCTGGAGTGAGGGCTTAGTGGCTAAACGCACTTGCTTGCAAAGCCTAATGGCTCAGGAGTGATCCCCTAGTACCCATGTGAAGCCAGCATCCCCCGTGCTTCTCTGTCTTGTCCAGTCTCCATCACAGAGGCAGTGATAATTTACCTCCAAGGTAAATTGTGACACACGTACAGCTCTTATAGCCGTGTTACACAGCACATGAATATTGAAAGTTCTTCCCTTTATGATTTTCTGTCCTCTAGAATGGGAAGCCATGCTATAAATGAACATATTCTATGGGGTATCATTAAAACACCTTCCTTGAGAGACCTCAGAAAGCTACCCTCCATGCTCCAAAGCAATGCCTGTATGCTCTTGCTACAAAATACTATAGACATCAAGAGTTTATACTTTGAGCTCAGCAAAACCAGAGCCCAAATAACAATGGCTAGCCATTTAGGTGATGTTAGCCACATTATTTTGCCTGTGTCTCTGTGCCTCAGGTTTTCATCTGATCACATCCTTCCTGTACAGGGTAACAATCTTTCTCAGCTCTTTAATGTACCCATCACCCCTCCTGTTATCAGCCAATGAAGAGGATTCCTAATAAGAAAGCCATCACAAAATAAAGGCCTCAAAACCCACACTATAATTCTGGTGTGGGAAGATTTTTATGATACACCTATGACAGCTTTTTCCTTCCCATGTCTAAATTTGCTACGGCTTTTGTGGTTAGGTTAGAAAGAGGGATTTTGGATCACTCCCCACCCACATTTCAGAAAAATAAGACCTTCATTGAAACCAAAAGAAAAATAACTAGATCAGGAATCTCAAGCCAGCATGGGAAGGAAACTTTTTTTTTTTTTTTTTTTTTTTTTTTTTTTAAGAAAGGAGATAGGTTCTCAAGAACTCACATGGCTTGGCACCCACAAGGCGTCGTGCTCAGAGCAGATGTGGGTCAGGCCATCAACCCCTAGATAAAATGTGCCTTTGTGTACAGTATGCCTTCTCCAGGAAAACTTTGGAATTCAAGTAACACAGAGATAGCTGGCAAGTAGATCAATTTCTAAGGACGCTGGGAAACAGGTCTTTACCATTAAATTTTCCATGAATTTATTACTGGCACCAGACCCACAGAGAAGTTGTAAGATCCAAATGAATTGATAGGAAGGGTTTAGGTGATTCGCTTTCTTTGGACAAGTATCCGTTCTTAACGTCTTGATGGGAGCAAACACTAAGTCCAGTGCTAAAGTGAGCAACGTTGCATTTGGCATTCTCCCCTCTACCTTCCTGAGCCCTGTGGTTTCAGCAACTTTCTGTGTGATTCCACAGATTACTTGGTGCACCAACCACAGTAGTTGGATTTTTCAGTGGTTGGTTTTACACTTAAAATTATGAGACTTTAGCCAGCCCAAGAGTCACCATGAACCTCAGTATTTTTGAGAGAATCATATTTGAAAAACATCTTTCTACCCAACCAAAAAATCACAATGTCTTATCCAAAATCCTTTCTTTCTGTTATCATGGTTTGGTTGAATTGAAACTTCCTTCCTTCCTTCCTTCCTTCCTTCACTCCCTTCCCTTTCCTTCCCCTTCCTTCCTTCCTTCCTTTCTTCCTCCCTCCCTCCTTCCTTCCTTTCTTCCTTCCTTCCTTCCCCTTCCTTCTTCCTCCCTCCCTCTGTCTCTCCCTTCCTTCATTCCTTCTTTCCTTCCTTCCTTCCTTCCTTCTTTCCTTCCTTCCTTCCTTCCTTCCTTCCTTCCTTCCTTCCTTCCTTCCTTCCTTCCTTGCTTTCTTCCTTCCTCCCTTCCCTTTTCAACACCATAAGCCAAAATCAACCCTTTCCTTTCACATCTGTTTGTTGTCTAGTGTTTTGTCCCAGCAACAATAAGGTAATTATAACAGCAGCCAAGGCAGGCTTTGAACTCTTAGCAATCTTCTTAACTCACCTCCCCCCACCCCATATAATGACATTATGGGTATGACATTCCACCATACCCAGTCAAGTCAAGACTCTATCAAAATGATACTTCCCTTGCACCCTCTGAACCTGATGTCATTAATAACAGACTTCCAATAAGGAGAACCTCCTTCACAGATACTGCATTTTAGGTGTGTGCTATGAAATTTCAATAGGATCGAGACCAAGGGGTTTCCATGTGGAGTTTCCGCTAGATTCGTGCGAGAACAACAAAGGTAGCCAGGCTACAGAAACAGGCATTGATGGATTGATTGATAAGTAGAAAGATGAACAAATGAATGAGAGATATTTGGGGATAGAATACCTTAATAGACTCCCTTAGGCCATTTGAAAATGATATGCCTGGACTCAATTGCTGCTTCAGAAACTCAAAACCCCAGACTATCTTCTGTGTATCTTTGTTTCCCAAGAATGCCTATGGGAACATACCAGGATGCTTGAGAGGTATGAGTCAGTGACCTTGGGTGACACCTGGAATTTGACCTTCAGACTAAAGTACACCTTTCTATCAAAATGTTTCATTCTTATAAGGCTTGTATGCATTTATGGCTGTAAGGCAGGAATTCTCTCAGGCTTAAGACATAAATTAAAGCCATATAATGTCAGCTTCAATCAGAGTCCCTGTTTTTCAAAAATTTTGACTTTCACTTAGAAAGACAACACGGAGCCAGGAGGTGACTTTTTCTTCCCCCACCAGTCTCAACATTCTTCCAATCATCCTAACTCCCCTTCAAGTGTATCTCCCACTAGAATTGCATGAATATTGTGTCCCCAAGGTGAATGTAGTGTTTGGAACAACAAAATATTGATTTCCCATTGTGTAACTTCCATTTAATTTAAACCAAAATTCAAGAAGGAGAAAGGGTCGGTAAAAGTACATGGATAGCACTCTTTCCCGTGATCCTTAAAACATTCACATATTTCCAGTGTTGAATTTTGTTTACAGATATTTATTTCAATCACATTTTGGGCTTATATATCTGTTGAAGGCTTATTTAAAAAAAAAAAAAAGAAATTGAAATTTTTCTTGAAGCTTAGCTTTTCTACCCCAGGGTGACTCTGAGAATTGATACAGTGAACACTAAACACTAGCTTTTTGACCAATTCAGCCTCCTTCATCATAGTTAAATCTTTAGGACCTACTCTAAAATAGCCTCTCTAGTACTGGCTATTCAATAGGTGTACCACGAAAAGCAGTTCCAGCAACAAACTGTGCTTGCAATCCCATTCTCACAGGTTCAGATGAGGAGCACTTGGAAACTCTCTTAAGTCACATATTCAAACACTGGCATATTCAGTATCTTACTAAACATTCCCTGATCTGCTTTATTCTCCTTCCCCAAAGATCACAGGCAGGACCCTGAGATATTTTCCTCATTTAACATCACGTTGTAATATCAGTCCCGAACACTGGAATTCTATTTTTGTGTGTACTTTCTTTATGTAAGTAGTTGTTAAAGATTCTGCAGTTTGATTGCATAAGATTAGGAGATTCAATGAATACTTTCCCATCTGTTTCATCATTTTATTCACTTAATGAACAATGCCATTCAATCACCTCACTATTAACTTCTAATTGCTTTATATTCAGTAGTTAACCCACTCATTTGAAAATGTAGTGGTGCAGAAATGCCTACATGGTAACAGGTTGGTCTACACAGCTTATGTAGACCAACTTTTATCAATAACTCTGCGAAGTAGCCTATTCATCTTTTAACTGATGAGAATAGAGGCTCTGAAAAATTACAAATTTAGCAAAATCGTGAAGGTCAATAGTGAAAGCATAAATAGCATAAATACAAACGCCAATCTTTACCCTCAAAACCTGAATTTCAACCTTCATGTCACTATGTGTATATACCAACAGATCACTATTTTCACTCAAGATATTCCCAAGCACAAAGAGAAAAATAAAATGAACATAAAATACTTTCAAATAAGTTCAACATATTCCACATATGACTATATAGTAATAGTCATGGTTTAAAAAGCTACATGTTCCCCAAACTGTAGCATCTGTTATAAACAGAATGTTTGCCTGTGAAAGACAAAGTCATTCAAATGTTAGAAGATAGAAAAAATTAATAATGCAAGATAATAGGTCATCAGCCAGTTTTGTTTTTTTCCCTGTATTTATTTACCTTATTATTTTATTTCTGCAGCATTAAGGAATGAATATTTTGTCTCCTACATTCTAGTCTAGTGTTTTTCCACTGAGGTATAGCCCCAACCCTGCTAAGGATCTTTAGGATAAGAGAAGGGAACGTAGAACATAGTAATTCACCTGACTGGAGTCAGTGGGCCGTCAGATAAGCTTAACCCGGGGCAAATGTTGCAGTGGCTAGAGGTCAACACGTGCTCATTTTCTCTCTATGTGCCTCTTTCTCTCTCTCAAATAAAAATAAGTGAAGAGAAAGATCTGCTTCCTCAGTAATTGACTCAAGATGTCCAGAACCGACTTTTATTGCATATGAGCATATTGACCGGCGACATCTGTCTATGTCCCAAACCATCCCTTGTTGCCCAGGGGAGTGGCTGTCCTAGTTGGATTAATTTACTTAGGGATTACTGCTTAGATCTGCCTGGGGTAAGTGATGCTCACAGCACACCTCAGGGAGTCTGGGTAGGAAAGGGATGGGGCGGGGGGGATAATGCCCACTACTGAGGGCATGTGCCTAAGAGCTCATAATTCATAGTTGCTAGATATCAAGGATAGAAATCATAAAAACGTGAAAGAATATTTTCACATTCTAAAGCTTTGTCAAAGTGCTTTGCACTGTGCTCAAAATATGATTCTTTATAAATTCAGTATTCGCCATCTTGAAATCATTAAATGAACTTATCATTAAATGAACTATATTCTATTAGTCCTCTAAATCATGTTGCAAACTTCAGTGTACAGCTTAGAGCCATCCTCAGACAGCTTTTATTTCTGGTTTCCCTGCCCAATGGACCTCTTCCATATCATTCTCTATAGGTCTGTCCCATTGGATGTGGCTGTCTGAACTGTCCATCATTGATAACTGTGTTTGTGACTTGTCTCTTGAACCTGATGACAATCCTTTCTGGATATCCATGATGACTGTGTATTTAAAATAAATGACACTTGTAATTGTGCTACAAACTCACTGCCCACTTTTAGTAGAGCCATGTTTTTTAACCTGTTGAGGTGGCAATGCACCTAGGAAAGCATAATGAAATGAGTCATCCATGCATCTGATTTTATGTAAACAGGTACATTATTTCTGTCATCATCATAGAGTTTACCCAGATAAGTTATAAAATGTAATAGATGAACGGGAAAAGTTTTAGATGAAAAATATTTTTTTAAAAACTGTATTTAGGGCTGGAGAGATGGCTTAGCGGTTAAGCGCTTGCCTGTGAAGCCGAAGGACCCTGGTTCGAGGCTCAATTCCCCAGGTCCCACGTTAGCCAGATGCACAAGGGGGCGCAGTGGCTGGAAGCACTGGCACGCCCATTCTCTCTCTCTCTCTCTCTCTCTCTCTCTCTCTCTCTCTCTCTCTCTCTCTGCCTCTTTCTCTGACTGTCGCTCTCAAATAAGTAAATTAAAAAAAAAAACAACTGTATTTATCTGTTGTATGTTGCCTGAATTGGCTTGTTTGTTTGTTTAGGGTTTTATTTTTCATTTTGATGAATTGAGGACACAATAAGCCTTTAAAATCTTAGTGGCAATAGTTCCTCTATTCAGCCAATGAGTCCTGGGAGTTTAATGTGGCCACAGTCTGGGAAACCTCTGACACAGTAGCAACGTCTTGTTACTCCTTATGTCAACAGAGGAGGTAAGTGAATTAAACCGGTGTTATTAACTCTTAATTCTTATAGCATTCAGACTTGTTCGGTTAAACTCAGTGTGTAGTCACAAAGACAATGCGTGGAAAGACTTTAATCGAAGTGCTGAACAATATATTTTTCATCTGTTTAACCCTATGCTCTCATTTCTTTGGAATGCAAAAGAACCAGAGACCTGGGTTTGAGCTGCAAATATTTTTAATAATATCTTCATAGACACTTTTTTAACTCAATGAACGATAGTAGGAAAAGGAGAAGCTACCAGCATTTCTTTAGCTCCAGTTAAGTGCCAGGTTCTTCAACAAATCATTTTGAGAACTGGCACTCAACACAAATGATACTATGGTGTAAGTAAAAATAGACAGTTTCCCTTGTCACACAGAGTCTCAGTGGCTGTGGAAAATGAGACACTAACCAAATTCATAACCATGAAGAGAAGGGGCATGTAACCTCATCTCCAAAGGGCCTCTCAGGAAGCATACTATGTTCTGTTTAGGAGGTTTGGGTATTTATCTGAATCTACAGAGAAGTGTGTATAAGTTGTCAGGTGTTGCATACATCTCTCCTGGGGTGGGGGAGGGCATTTTGGGCCTTGCTTGTGAAACATCAAGTATTATTAGGGTGGATCCCACCACAACTCCGTGATCTTAATGGGAGAGGATTCAGTTTCAGCTTGTCTGTGTTACTCTCATTTCTGTGAGTGAAAAAGAGTGGACATATCCCAACTGGATTTCCTTTTCATCAGACCTACAGCACATGAAGGGCCACCAATGCATTATAGCATTGTACAATACCCTGGTACACAATCCCCATTCAATTAATATGCTGGGTTTGTTTTGCACCTGCAAAGCATATTAAAGAAGCTGTTTCCATGGGATAGAAACATAGCTTAGCACTTAAGGCACTTGGTTGCAAAGCCAAAGGGCCCAGGTTCAATTCTCCAGGGCCAACGTAAGCCAGATGTACAATGTGGCACATGCATCTGGAGTTTGTTTGCAGTGGCCAGAGGCCCTAGTGCATCCATTCTTTCTGTTTTTATCTTCCTCTTTCTCTCATGCTCTCTTAAATAAATAAATAAATTATTGTTTCCTGTCTTCACATTGTTTCCAGCTAACTAGAAAAATAATTGGAAATGAAAATGTCATGATGCTATGATGATTGCAAATGTATTCTACTGTTAGCAAGAAATTTGTATTTTCTTTCTCTGGGAGACATAAGAGCTACAAGATAAGCTTTGCAGGGCAGCCAGAATACTTGCATAAAGGAGTTTGAATCTTTTGTGGGACAAGGGTAGATTGCTGCCAGTATGAGGATATGCATGTCACATGTACACTATTATACTGAGGATGGTTGCTCTAGCAAATGAATGACATGTAAAAAAGCTCCAAGCCTTGGGAAAACCAGTTATAGAAGGTTTTGATAAATTATTGGCATGAAGCAGCAAGCTCATCTATAATGGTGAAGATAACATTGCATTTGGAAAAGCATATGCTATCTGGAAAGAAAATGGAAGTCTCTTTTTACTTATTTTCCAACTTTGTGCATGAGCAATGCATAGTCAATCCTACTTGCAATTTTCCTGTACTGTAAGTGAACAACCTTACATAGCTTATTTCTCAGCTCTTTTTTAATTAGAATCAGAGGAGAAGAATGAGTATCTTGGGCTGTTAGGAATTTGATATAGAACTTTTCACCTCCAGGTCAGTGGTAAGTGAAACACATTTACATATTTTTAAGTGGATTTATTGCTCTTGAAGGGAGCCCAGTTTTAATCCTTGACACCACAGCACTTTATCGCCAGAAAGCCCACAGGCATCCAGACATGGATCAGGGAGTAACAGAGAAAAGAGTTCAATTTCAACTGATTTTCAATGTTTAGCTTCCATTTTAAGATCTTCTTAAATTGTTTTAATTAATCCTAATTATCATTCTACTTTTAAAGACTGTTATCTCTGTGATGACAAATTGGATATAGACCAATAAATTGGGCTAATTTTAATTTGGACTATGAACTATCTGGTCACTTAAAAATAATTATCCCTATCAGAAAAATCAAGAAATTCACGACTACACTCCTTCTTTGTGCTAAGGGGGAAGAAGGGAATTAGATAGAAATTGTATTGCAAATTTTAGTGATAGGAATATGACTTTTACAATTAGAAACAACAGTGTGATGTACAGTGAACTCAGCATCAAGAAAATTATAAGTTGCTATTTCTGGATGTGTGTGCCTACTCAACACCCCTGGAAATGACCATAATGGAATGAACTCTGTCCACGTACCCAAACTCCAAGGCAACACATCCATGGCAACCACCAAATATTATTATGAGTTCTTAACTCTAGACAAAAAAAAAAAAAAAAGAAAAAAGAAAGAAAAGAAAAGAAAACACAAGTTCTTAGCTTCCTTTCATCTGAGCTTACATTAGGCAATGCAGAAATATTTTTTTTAAAAATCAGCACTATCATTGTTACATATACATGCTACCAGATATATTACTGAGGCATAAATGCATAATAATAAACAAGACACAATACTTACATATCAGCCTAAAATACTATGAATACAACTTATAGGAAAAGTGTACATGTATTCATTTATATATTTATATATTCATGAACCCAGGGAGTTAGAATGAGTGACAGTGGGGTCAACTGGGGAAGAAAGGAAGAGCCAGGTACTATAAATAAACCTGGTCAAAATCACATGCTTGGGATGTCACAGGCTGTAAAAAAATAATCTACCACTATTTGCTTTTTATAAATGCACATGGTGTCAAACTATCTTCTACATATTTACATTCACATGCATAGATCAGAGGTCAGAGAAATTTCTTTTTGCAGTGGGAAGTGGTCATTGCATAAATTCATAATTGGTGATCCACAGGATGGGGAAGAGTCCTGTGGAACACTGTCCTCTGGATATCACCTGGCCTTTGAACTCATGAACTCACAGCAGCTGCAATTACCTTATAATGCTTGCTCCAAGGGAGAGCCAGGCAACATTCTGTCATGGATGAGAGGGGTGCTCACAAGGCCATACCCCTCTCTGAAGAGCTATTGGCAATGATTGGTTGCTTGGGGTGGTGAACTCATTTGCTTCAGGGGTATAGCCACTGGGATGTTTGCCCATTCTCCAGCTTAACTCCCCACACATGCTCATGCTGAGAAACCCTAAGTTCAGTGGGTTAAAAAGTGGCATGAGGGCTGGAGAGATGGCTTAGCAATTAAAGTCTTTGCCTAAGAAGCCTGAAGAATCAGGTTCAATTCCCCAGTAACCACGTAAGCCAGATGCACAAGGTGGTGCATGTGTTTGTAGTTTGTTTTTGATGCTTAGAGGCCCTGGCATACCCTTTCTCTCTTTCTTTCTTTCCTTCCTTCTTTCTTTCTTTCTTTCTTTCTTTCTTTCTTTCTTTCTTTCTTTATCTCTCTTGCTCTTTCTCCCTCCTTCACTCTCTCTCTCTGTCTTATTTCCCCTCTCTCACAAATAAAAAAAAAATCTTAAAAAATATATTTTAAAAAATATTTTATTTTTTAATTTTAATTTTATTTATATTTATTTATTTGAGAGCAACAGACAGAGAGAGAGAGGGAGAGAAGCAGGTAAGAGAGATAGAGAACGGGTGCGCCAGGACCTCTAGCCACTACAAAAGAATGCAGACGCATGAGCCCCCTTGTGCATCTAGCTAGCATGGGTCCTGAGGAATTGAGCCTAGAACCATGGTCCTTAGGCTTTACAGGCAAGTGCTTAACTGCTAAGCCATCTCTCCACCCCTAAAATATTTTATTTTTATTTATTTGATAGAGAGAGAAAGAGGTAGAGAGAGAGAAAGAGAGAGAGAATGGGCTTCCAGCTGCTGCAAATGAATTCCAGAGCATGAGCCACCTTGCACATCTGTGTTACGTGGGTCCTGGGGAATCAAACCAAGGTCCTTTGGCTTTGCAGGCAAGCACCTTAATTGCTAAGCTATCTCTCCAGCCCCTTTATTTATTTTTTTTAAGTGGCATGAGAACAGCACTCATAAAACGACCTCTGCAGTATATCCTGGGAAGTGGCAGATATGCTAGAAATGACGTGTCAGGCGCAAGGCAGGCAGCTTTCTTTCCTTGTCATACTGATGTGTCTTGGGTCTTCCCGGTATTTGCTGCCATCTGGAAAAAATCAGATTCTCCAGCTAAGAGTGAGAGCAACATAGAGCAGAGAGGATAAACATAGACATTTAGAAGGTTTTATTTATTTATTATTTATTTTTTTTATTTTTTTGATGGGCATGTCCTCTCCTTTTAGTCAAAGAGCTGTGGAAACTTCCCTGTACACCTTATGATCTGCCAGGCCACAGGTTTCTGACTTCTCAATACCAGGTATGAATTTCCTCACTGAGCATGGGTTCAATGTGAGGGCTGCTCTCTCTCAGAGCCTGAGATCCAAAGCCAGGCTGGGAGACACTGAGGAGACTCAAAATTCATAAAAGCAGAAAATCGGAGGCTGCCAAGAGCTGAGCACAAAACGTGACTTTCGACGTAACCTCTGACCCTCAGGAGACACTGAAGAAGTGAAGATCGTGAAGGCCACAGGCCGTGCAAGTGTTATCTGAGGCATTGTCACCTCCCCACAGTTGTAAGCCCACAGTGATTACCAATAACCTCACTGAGGAGCGTCCTTAGTGGAATGGAGGCAGGGGAGGGAAAACATAAGAGGATAACCCAAATGGGAACATGAAAAACTCTAAGTTCTGAATAAACAGCTGCATGACATTAAAATGGCAGAAGGGTTATGCAGAAAGAAAGGGTCAGCAGGAGTGGGAGATCATGAGTTTCATGGGGAAAAAAAAAGTAGCTACTTCCTATGGAAAGTGACTAATCGACAACGTGCCGTTTTCTTGTTTCTGCTCATATGTGTGCATTCACATTTACCGTTCAGTGATGTCATGATGCATGACATATTTGACTTATACCTTGGGGATTACTGAAATCAGCATCATTCCTTTCACAGCACTGAAAACTGAACCAACAAGAAATTATGCTGTCAGGTAGGCATGATAGCATGCACCTTAAATCCCAGCACTCGGGAGGCAGAGGTAGGAGGACCACTGTGAATTTGAGGCCAGCTTGAGACTGCATAGTGAATTCCAGGTCAACCTGGGCTACCAGGATGCCCTACCTTGAAAAATAAAAACAACCATACAAACAAGTTTATGCTCTCTCTAGTCTTATTCTTATGAATTGTTTTCAACTTCAGGCCGGTAAATAATTTGGTTTGATTGTTTAACCAAGTTTCTAAAACAAACAAACAAACAAAACTTAAAAAAGATAATCTGATGTTCAGTTTAGCTGTTTCTTGAAACATCAGTGACCTTGAATGTATGGTCTGTGTAACTGAGAATTCCCTGAAGCTCGATAGCATGGAGATCTTAACCTACAAAAGAGAACAGCAGGGTCGGGAAAGTCACTGTATTGAGACACCACTTGAGGCCAGATTTTAATAGCTGACAGCTCATAATGGATTGACAAAAGCAAAACATCATTAACTTGAATCTACAAAGCCTACGTTTCCATATGCAAATAGCAGCCTGCACATATGGGCTTGTGTGCAAGTCTCATTGCTTGTTTAGTTGTCTGTGTGTCCTTTCCCTTGCTTTCCTTTGTCTCTGAGGTCCCAGTGGATGGAAGCCACGTCTGGAAGCCCACGTTGCAAAACAACAACAGGTGCAGAGACCGGGGCCTGACTAAATATATATATTTTTTCATACTGTTGATTTTTCTCGCTCACACAGTACAATGCATACAGCAATGTCAGCACTCAGGAGGAACAGGATTGCCACATACACTGTGTTAGAGTGGTGAGAGATCAAGCTTACTGCATATTCCTATAATGATTGAGATGACCCTAAGTCTGTGATTATTAGAAAACTCACAGAAATAATAAATAAATAAATAAAAGAACAAAGAGTGCTCAGCTGACTTTTCTATATGTTCACTCAGTTCCTTAAGGTTGCTTGTTACAGAAGATGTTTCCTTCATTGTACCTCTTTCATATGTATTCAAAGAATGATGGAGCTATAGAATTTTATGTGTCCATGTAAATCTTGATTCATTGATGAAAGACTGTAAAAACATACATGTACACATGTGTACACACACACACACACACACACACACACACTTCCTGCTTAATTTAGCTGGAGTGGGGGAATGATTTCTTTCTAGAGTTAAGTGCTTCTTGAGTAATTGTCATCTCACAAGTATATGATACAGATCAGATGTGGCCAAACAGATCATAGAAAGTGCTAGAATACCTTAGGCGATTCTTCTCCCTCATAATACACCCTTAGAGCTGGGCTCACATGACTTCAGAAAATAGCTAATTACACAATTTTCCTCCATGAAAATGTAATCTTGGATTTGTTGTTTGATGTGGCTATCAAATGCACCCCGAGTTTCCATAGCATCCCCAGAACCTTGCCTCCTTGACTTCTGTGCCCTTTCACCCTGTTCTAAGTGATCTGCCCTTTTCAGTCTTGATTCCCCGTCAGTTGTGTGTACAAATGTTGTGTGTTAAGATCAAGGGGTGGACACCTGGTTTGTTTCTCTGAGGTCCATCGCTCACTCATAAGGATTTTGCTCTGGGCCTTACAGCTGGCATTCTTTCCGTCTTGTCCCTGCTGCTGAACAGCTACACAGGAAAGAACAATGAAGGCTTAACCTCTCCAACCCTGCTTCCTACCTACCTCGCATCCTCCTGTTACCGAAGGGGAAACACATGTTTTTCAAACTCAATTTTTGCTGATGAAAATTTTGTACAATTTCACAGCTTGACTTCAGAATTTTCCCAAGTGATGGTAAATTCCATTCCCTTGCCAAACAAGGAAATAATCTACAAGCATGTTTGGAAGGAAACTTAGAAATTCCCCTCAAGCCTTAGTATCAGATAAACGACAAGGAGGAAAGGATTTTCTTATGCCAGCCAATGCCATTCAGGATACTAACATGTTTAATGATCTTAAATTTGGGAAGACTTTTTTTTCCTGTTTTGGTTTTTTAAGGTATGGCCTTGCTCTAAAGTCGAAGCTGACCTGGAATTCACTATGGAGTCTCAGGGTGGCCTCGAACTCACAGTGATCCTCCTATTTCTGCCTCCCAAGTGCTGGGATTAAAGGTGTGCACCACCACACCAGTTCGTGGAGAATATTTAGTATAGGTGGATAGAATATATTGGGCTGGAGAGATGACTTAACGGTTAAGTGCTTGCCTGTGAAGCCTAAGGACACCGGTTCGAGGTTCGCTTCCCCAGGTCCCACGTTAGCCAGATGCACAAGGGGGCACACGCGTCTGGAGTTCGTTTGCAGAGGCTGGAAGCACTGGCGCGCCCATTCTCTCTCTCTCCCTCTATCTGTCTTTCTCTCTATGTCTGTCGCTCTCAAATAAATAAATAAATAAATAAATAAATAAATAAATAAATAAAAGAATATATTAAGTTACTAAGATGAAACTTTGAGATACAGGTGTTTATGATAATGGTAGTATGTTAATGCTGAAAAAGTTAAAAATAGAGAAGTGAAACATAAATTATGGCCTGAGTTGAATGCACATGTATTTATTTCTTCAATGAATTATAGCTGGAGAAAGTGTTCAACTTCATCCTTGTATGCATGCCTACTATTATGTTTCTAGAAAAGGTAGAAATTACATTTTAGTAGCTAATCTTTCTTTATGAAACATTTTGTTTTTTTCCTTGACATTTATCTACACCGGTATAATTCCAAGTTCCTTTCTTTCATGAGCTCAGCTCAGTGCAGCTCAGATTAAAACCCTTTCTAGGACTGGAGAGGATGCATAGTGGTTAAGGTGACTACGTGCAAAGCCTAATGACCAGGATTTGATTCTCCACTACCCAGGTCAACTCAAGGCAAAAAGTGGGGCATGATTTTGGAGTTCGTTCACAGCAGCTTCAGGCTCTGGCATGCCTATTCTCTCTCTGTGTCTTTCTTCTCTCTCTCTCTGCTTGCAAATACATTAAAAAAATTAAATCGCTTTCTATATATCACTTTCATTAAAAGTGTCATAAAAATAAATGACTGGTAACAGATAAGGAAACCAGGAGTCCAAAGACCTGGTCTAGGAGCTGATTTCCCAGCATTAGCATAAAAAGCCTGTCTGTTCTTTGCCAAGTAAGCCACTTCCTATTCTTGACCTGAGTCCGACCACCTCCCCTGGGATTTCAAGGCTGGTATTGAGAGCAACAACAGGCAGAAGTGGCCTTTTCTCCCTGGAAAGGGTTTTGGACGTGAGCAAGTTTACTTAATCCCCAAGCAAACCTGTAATCAAGCTAATCAGAATCAGAGAAACAGGCTCCTCCATGTGAGCTAGGATGGCAAGAAATTGTTGTCTAGGATGTTTTACAGCCAAAGCCCTTCAAGGGTACAGAAGAGCTCTCTAACCAAGGAACAAATATTCAAGGAGAGGTTGTTTGTTTTATGGTTATTTTTATCCCACAATAAACAGCTTAAATTTGCAGACTATACTTTTTGACTATAAAGTGGGTTATTTCTCAATATGCTGGTACTTTCCCCTAACAGATGGAATAAATAGAAGAAAATGCTGAGAGCACACCACTGAAATTCTGATTTATTCAATCATTAACAAAACGAAGCACAATTTCAATGGTAATAGAATGAAACCCAACTGTTTATACTTTTGTTCTGAAAACTTGTTTTCTATAGAGGACACTGCTCTTTGCAAGTACCTCCGTTAACCTCAGCCATGTATAATCTTAATTTTAGGCAGCACAGATGTGCAAGTTTGCTGATTTGTAATACATCTTCAATGAGGGAAGCAATATTAACTTCCAGTAATATAAGCAGCATCTATGGTACCAATACTAGGGGAGAGGTGTGTTAACTGCAGGAGAGCTGTCAACCTTTTGCAAGCTGTCATTCAATGCTCCTCAAGCAATGAGGTTTGTTGGGAGAAACGCCATCAATGAATAGCTCATTGATTCGGTGTGTGTTTCTCAGAACAAAATTACAAAGAAGGGAAACAAAATACATGTTTTTTTTAAATATTTATTTGAAAGAGAAAGAGGCAGACAGAAATAGAGAAACAAAGGAAAAAAAAAAAAAAACAGACACAGAGAGAGAACAGACAAGCCAGGGCCTCCTGCCACTTTAAACAAACTCCAGATGCGTGTACCATTTTGTACATCTGGATTGTTTTTTAGTACTAGGGAATTGAACTCAGGTCATTAGGCTTTGCAAGCAAGTGCTTTTTATTGGTGAGCCATAATTCCAACCCCACAACAAGGTTTCAGTTAACATGGCGGGAGGTGGGGTGTCACATTCATTCTTCTTTAAATAATAGCTCCAATAAAATAAAGCTAAATAAAATACCACTGTAAGTTATTTAAAATGTGAAAACCTAAAATTTAAAAAATATACATGATACATACATGTGGAAATAAGCCTATAAAACACAAGTACACATCGATATAGCCATGCACAAAAATAGGATATGTAAGAAGGAAAACATTTATCTGTAGAGTTTTATTTGCATGTCACATTAGACATTTAGGATGGAATACTTTTAACACACCTGTACACAAACTCTTTTTTTTTTTTTTTTTTGAGGATCTTGAGCTTGGTAAACTAATAGAATTCATTGACTAGAGCCTGAAGCCTGTTCTCTTATTAATTCATGATGTGACCTCAACTAATTCAATTTTTTGTAGCCTCCAAAGATTCCTTGTTTTGTAAAGCTTGGAAATTGAACTTCTAAATGATGACTATAAAGAAATTCCCATTACAAACTTCTAGAATTGTAAGGTCTTTGTGGTTATGGCATTTGATGACCTTCAGCTAGAAGCAGTCTTTTGAGATACAAAAATCTAGTCTAATAACAGGTGTAATCTATCAATCCCAAAATGAGAGTTCAATGAAACCATTTGGGAGAGTGGTATTTTGTTTTTACTTTTCCTTCTCAGCCCGGATCTCAAAATGTTGCCCAGACTGCTCTCAAACTCCTGAACTCCAGTGATGTCCCTCATTAGGCTGTTGAGTGGCTGAGCAGTTATAAATTTTATAGGAAACCCCGTGTACTAGAGACCATACATTCCCACATATCATCTCTTTTTGTTTTCTTTTCCATTTATCTCTACCTATCTCAGTTCTTAGAGTTGCAGATGTAGAATGGAACTCCGAATTAGTCTTCTCGTATGCCGTCCATAAATTGTCTGGAGAAATAATGGTGGTGGCTTGTCTTTTTCTAATAATGTAAGCGGTCTGTAACATGATTGCTCAAACCAGCCAGGTCTTTCAACTTGGCCTGCCCATTCCCTTCTCACAGCTCATGAATAGCTGCCATTATTTTAAAACCTCTTTAGTTCCCTAGGCACACACGGTATCACGCCTATCTCTCATTGCAGGTGTGTGTTTTGTTAGGAGTTTGTTTACAGTGGTGGGGCTTGATTGTGAAAGCCCTGTATTATGAATAAACCAATGCCTGAAATGAAGTGGAACCTTGATTTATTTAGGTAGCACTGTTTTCCAGAGCTGTAAATCATATTTTGATGTTCACGTACCTTTGCATTCTCTTTGTGCCACTGGCACGGAGGCTGACGAATGAGAATCAAATGAAGTGTGCTAAGTACTTCTGCGGCAGGGTTTCATCTCCCCACATGCCGGGTTGTGATTTATCTCCGTAATACATCACTCTGCTTTGTTTCCTTTGCTTATTTTATTTAGTGTTGTCACAAATAATATCAATTGGCCATTGACTATGAACCCTACCTAGTAGTAAATTAATGAAATAAGCTACATCTACAGAACTCATCTGTCCCCAGTTTGATTAGAGCCACGTTGTTTGTAACAAGCCATTTTCTATAGATGAACCCCATTTATTAGACAAGCAGCTTCATGAGTGCTTTGTAAATTGTTATGCATACTATTTGCAGGGATTTTAATGAAGCCCTTAAAGCTGACTCTTTTATACCTCAGTCAGTAAGAATATTTTATGCTTCTGGAAGAGTCATTTTTAGCCGTTCTATGATTTTAGTGTAAACACCTCCGTGAGGAGCAGCTGTGCATTGATGGAAAGGGCTATACTTTCTTCCTGTTTTAGGGACAGCACAAAGATCAGGGGCAGGGTAGTGGGGGCTCATTTTGTGACAGGACCGCTTGGGAAGATTCTGCACGAGCTGTAGTCACAGTTCTTCCCCAGCATCCGGACAGCTGCCCCAGCACCGGCCCTGTGCCCAGTCCTGGGCTTTCTGCTGTGCTAACACATGCAGAATTATTTCACACCACAGCAACTCAGGGTGCCGATTCTCCAGGGTCAGTCTACCTTGGTGTTTGAAAAGGCAGGTTTCTTCAAGGGTGTGATTTAGGAAAACAATCTGACCCATGCCTATTTGGGGGCTTTAACAAAAATTGGGCAGCCAAGAATGTCCCGGATAAATCACTTACTTGCAAATTCAGAAAGATACATAAATTAATAACAAGGAAAATAACAGAGTTCAATATGAAAATAAAGGGGCAGCCTTTTTGTACTGAGAAAACTGCCACCAACGTAGGGGAAGAGCTGAGGACCACAGAGTACAGAGCGACTATTGTTGGGCTGAGATGAGCTATTATTATAATATAGTGCAGGGCAGAGGTGCACATTGAGGGACAGAATCGTGGTAGGTAAGCTAAAAACATTCTTGGGAGGTATTGGTGTGAGACTAGTGCAGAAGAAAAGTTGGAAACATTTGGAGGAGCTTGTCTTTCTCTTGAGCATAAATGAAGGCTGGTGGTAGTGATGTAACAGTCATCTATCCAGTCTTTGCAAAGGACAGATGCCCTCCTCATGAATCCACTGCAGCCAACCTCTGATTAAATCACTGTTAGATAGTCACACAAAGCCTAGTGTTGTGCTTAAAGACATATTCAGTGCCTTTGACTTTCTAAAGAATTTTATGCAAGGCAGTATCTCATGCCCTTACATATTTTCAAAGAAATTAAGAGCCCTAGATTATTGGAGCTTGCCCACCAGGTGTGAGCAACTCCAGTTATCACATATATTCTGTTATTGAAGTTTCTTTGGAATATTTGTATATTTTTTTCCACATGAAGATATTAATTAAAACCAAATTCAGGGGCTGGAGAGATGGCTTAGTGGTTAGGCGCTTGCCTGTGAAGCCTAAGGACCCCGGTTCGAGGCTCGATTCCCCAGGCCCCACGTTAGCCAGATGCACAAGGGGCACAAGCATCTGGAGTTCGTTTGCAGTGGCTGGAGGCCCTGACACACCCATTCCCTCTTTCTCTATCTGCCTCTTTCGCTCTCTGTCTGTTGCTCTCAAATAAATAAATAAAAATTAAAATAAAAGAATAAAAAAAACAAATTTATTGCAATTTTTTTACATTTTATATAAAGGCTTAGATGCTTATTGAAACAATCATATATATATATGTATATATATGTGTATATATATGTATATATATATACATATATATATATACATATATATATATGATTGTTAATTTTTTATTTATTTATTTGAGAGCGACAGACACAGGCAGAAAGACAGATAGAGGGAGAGAGAGAGAATGGGCCCACCAGGGCTTCCAGCCACTGCAAATGAACTCCAGATGCATGCGCCCCCTTGTGCATCTGGCTAACTTGGGACCTGGGGAACCGAGCCTCGAACCAGAATCCTTAGGCTTCACAGGCAAGTGCTTAACTGCTAAGCCATCTCTCCAGCCCTGAAACAATCTTTTAGTTAGAAGAGGTAAGAGAGGAAGGAAATTAGGGGCAGTAGGAGGATGAGATGAGAGGGTAGGTAGAAGGAAATAGGGAGAAATGTTTGCTGTCCATGGATGTATTCATCTCTTCTTATTGACTGGTTTTATGTTTCAATACACAAAAATTTTATAAGATTTACTTTGAGGAGAAAGGAGCTACAAAATCATTCAGTAATAATACATCTAGCTCTGTATGTCTCAACATGAGTTGCATGACAATTGTTTTCCAAACATTCTTGGAAATAACTAAAACTGAGTTCTTGTCTGAAAGCAAAAGTGCTCACAGCACAGGTTCTAAGCACATTTGAGAATTTTGGTGTTGTTCACATATATCCAACTAACAGGCTAGGCCACTAGTGTTCCATGGAATACAATTTGGGCACTATTGCTTTGCCTCAATTACACAACTCACCCTCCAAATAGAATCCTTCTAGAGATTCTTGATAGGAAAGCCTGTCTGTGGGCAGAATACTCAAAGGAAAGGAGAGCTTATCAAAGGGATTCTTCACGCTGAAATCTTCAGATGTGACTGATGGGGTAATGAAAATCTCATTTGAGGAGGTCCCAAACTTGAGGTATTTTTCCCATAAGAGATCTCAAGAAAATGAGAGTTCAGCCTTTAGAAATTGTGTGTGTGTGAGAGAGAGAGAGGGGGCTAAAGATTATGACAGTCATGCATAACAATACCCTTTTTCTCATTTTTGAAGTTGTGGACATGACTGAACCCCTCGGATAAGAAATGTCACTCCTATAAAAGCGTTTTGTTCCTATAAACATTGTTTCCTGAATTCCACACCTCCTGTAGCAGCCAGCCTGCTGAAATCTCTCCCTGCACATGGTCCTTGATCTCTGGGAGGCGTTTGATGGTATGGGTCTCCTGGATCGTGTTTCTACTCTAATTCTCTTCCATGGCCCCCAGATCCCCACTCCCCAACTCCTGCCCTGCTCCTGCTTCACTGTTCTCCAGATGCCACCTGCTTGTCCCCGTCATGGGCTCAGTCTGCTCGGCACGTGTTCATTTTACCAGATGTCTTTGTTGTCACCTTCAAAACGATGTCTGCCCTCCATGTACATCTCTACAGCTCAAGACACCTTTATTGTTTCTGAATATGCCAGTATATCCCCTGGCATAACCTTCAGACATCTAGTTGAGTAAATTGACCCCAAATTTACCCTGGACACTAAGCCTAAGCCATTCCCACACAGCATCATCCTACCTCACTTCTCTTTATGTCAGCTGCAGTGCTCCCTTCAAATATGTCAAAAGTCAAACTTTTATTTCAGGGCTGGAGAGATGACTCCGAAGCTGAAGGCACTTGCTTGCAAGGTCCATCAGCTATGGATTAGAATCCCCAGTATCCACACAATGCAAGACACGTGGTGCATGTGTCTGGAGTTTGTTTACAGTGGCAAGAGGCTCCAGTGCACTTTCTCTCTCTGTCTCTCTCTCCCCAACACTCTCTCAAAATAAAAAGATTTTTAAATGTTATATTTCAACAGAAGTTAAGAAAACCTCAAAATATAAGGCTTGATTGATGGTTTTTGCTTTTTAAGATATGGTCTTTCTATGTAGCCTTCCCATGCCTGGTGTGCATTATGTAACCCAACCTGACTTTGTCGGGCCCCAGGATCCTGAGGGCTATGACCGCAGAAGCGTGCCACCACCAGGCCCTGCTTGGACCTTGTTTTCATAGAGCTTTGTTTGTGGCTGTCTTCCACTTGCTCATGTGGTTCTGCACAGCATGAAACAACAATTATTAATTCCTTACAGTCTGATGCTCCAGGGTAGGTGTTCTGAATATGAAATCAATCAACCTTAAAAATATCTATGTTTAGGGGTTGGGCAGGTGGCTCCGTGGTTAAGAGGACTTGCTGCATTAGCATGAGGGCCTGAGAGTGTCTGAGACTACCCAAGTCCAGCTCCTCAGAAACCACGTAAAATTCTAGGCATCGCCACACATATCTGTAGCCCTAGTTCACAGAGAGCAAAAGCAAAATCCCTCATCACTGGGGTTCACCCACTGAGAATGGCTCAGAGTTGAAGGGAGATGCTGTTTCCAGGAAATACGTAGAAGAATAATAGAACAGGGCACCAGGAGCTCGCCTCTGGCCTGTGAATGTATGCCCATGCAAGCGCATTTCCTCACTCATGTACACATACCATCTGTAACACACCATACCACACACACACACTACACACATACACACACTTCTATAAACTCAGCATTTAACTCAAGAAGTAGGAATGCAAAAGAAACCTGATGGAAGATAAATGTAATCTTAGAAATATAAGATGTAAAAGTCATTATAGAAGAAGAGAGAGTGAAGAAAGGTGGGAATTGTGCAATGGTATAAAAGGCTTCACAGGAGAAAAGATATTCCAGGTGGGCTTTGAAGGATGGTTTGAAGGGGTGTAATGGTATTTTAGGCTATAAATATTCTTTAACTATTTTATTTCTTTGAAAGAGAGAGAGAATGGGCATGTCAGGCTGCTAGCCACTGGGGGGGGGGGACCCTCCAAATACAAGCACTACCATGTGCATCAGGCTTATGTGGGTACTGGGGAATCGAACCTGGGTCCTTAGGCTTCATAGGCAAACACCTTAACCACTAATCCATCTCTCCAGTCCATATGCATATAAATATGAGTCATTTAAAAGAATGGAATTAATTTTGGTATGCCTGGCAATGGGGTGGGCATGGATCATGGGACTTGTTGAGGTTTGAAAAAAAATCTCTTAGGAGATAATGCTAGAAGATGTCCAGCTTGGCAAACTGGGATTATTAAGTGATTTGTTAAGCAATTTAGACATGGAACTGAAGGCTGCAACACGCCTGCATGTTAGAATAATCAAGCTGATAATTAAGAGGATAGAAAAGAGGTGATGGGGTGGAGGACACACCATCTGATTCCCGCTATGCTCTCTGGATCCCAAGTCCTTCCGTAGCCCCTGCTAATGCTCCTGGGTGATGCTACGAGACCTTACTGCAGAAAACTGTTGAAACGTTCCAGTAACTATCATTGACTTGCTGCTTTAAACCCTTCTGCTTGACTTCCATTGTCCTTCATATTTATTGGTGGATTTGTTATTCTCCATATCCACATTAAATATTTTAATAAAACAATTTAAGCAAAGGGCTTTATAATAATGTCTGAAGTGATACACTGTAAACCTAAGGAACAGTAAAAGCATCGGGTACCATGAGCCAGGGCTCCTCGCTGAGCCGCGGTGGCAAGTCAGGCTGTGGGGCTCTAGAACTTCTGCTACAGAAGCCCAGTCATTCTGGTGCCCTTCATGCCTGGCATGCGGGGCCTGTGGTTTTGTCTCCAGCACACAATCCCATAACTCAACACTCTTCACACCTTTTTTCCCATCAGTCATGTCTACTGTTCCTGACCTATAATATGCTCACAAGGGCTTGGTGTCTTGGCCCAGGATACTTCCATGGCACATGTGCCGTGCTTATGAAAAACATGTATTTGTTGCACTTTAATGCATACTCAAAGTAGTCTAAAAATTGTGTTTGTAATTCCCATGATATACACTGTGATTTAGGGCAATCTATAAATCTATCTAGAGCAGAATTTATCTGAATTATAGTTCCCTAACACAATAAAGAGACCAGTATATTAATGTTTATAAAACTAAAAGCATGACAATTTGGAAAATCAAAATTCTATAGTATCTACTGGCAATATTATTTATTTTTTTGAGAGATCAAGAGAGAGAGGTAGAGAGAGAATAGGTGCATCAAGGCTTCCAACCACTGCAATCAAAATCCACACACATGCACCACGTTGTGCATGTGGCATACATTGGTCCTGTGGGATCAAACTTGGGTCCTTTGGTTTTGTAGGCAAGTGCCTTAACCACTAAGCCATCTTCCCACCCCAGTAACATTTTTGTTTTTAAGTGTATAAACATTAAGCATGGTGGAACATACCTCTAATCCCAGCTCTTGGGAGGCTGACGCAGATGCATCACTGCAAGTGTGAGGGCAGCCTTCCCTACAAAGTGAATTTTAGGTCACCTGTGCTACAAAGTGAGAACGTGTCTTAAAAAATAGAGAAAAAAAATCACTTGGGCATAGTAAAAAGAATGCTTTCTTTCTAAAGAAAAGAAAATAAGGGAAGAAACATTTAAATTTTCTCTTCATGTTTTATTTTTTTGTCTTCAAACTTAAAAAAAAACTCAATGTTTTCTTTTTAATTAATTCAGCCATTAAATGTTAGTAAATGTTTCCACCATTAAATCATCTAAAACTGATCTGGTTTCTCCCCCATTTACAAAGTCTTAATAGTATCTATCTTCATTTTAATGTTAAATTCTCCAAAGTCTGATACATTCAAGCCATATTTGCATTTTTCTTCAATCATTTTCTTAAACAGAATGCTAAATATCTTAAATATAGAATGATTTATTTCTAAAGAAAACAAGCAGGGAAGAAAACTGCCCAGTAAAGCAAAATGCTGAGAATTCATACAATTGTACCATCCAAAACTCATTCCCAAGCTACCTTGCCCATACTATTTCCTGAATGACCACACAAAGAAGCATCCGGATTTTCAACAGATAACAAGCTCATTTCATTTTAATCTTACTCCCAGTTTCTCCTTTCCTCATTCCTCCAACTTTTAAGATATTCAAATAATCAGTTTTGTAAATAACACAGCTATTCACTCTGCTTAGTAATGCCTAGTCTATGTAGCCAAATTTGTCAGATTCAACCACAATAAGAAGCACAAATAAGCCGGGTGTGGTGGCGCACGCCTTTAATCCCAGCACTCGGGAGGCAGAGGTAGGAGGATCGCCGTGAGTTCGAGGCCACCCTGAGACTCCATGGTGAATTCCAGGTCAGCCTGGGCTACAGTGAGACCCTACCTCAGAAAACCAAAAAAAAAGAAGCACAAATAAACATGTCTAGTCACCCCAATCTTAACAGAGGTGCTGCTCCTATACACCTCCCCTAAGCTTGTTAGGGCTGCCTGCCTTCCCACAGCGTGGTTTGAAGCTAAGGACTCTCCATTCTGAGAGTGGGGTTAGGGTGATTCCTTCTTAGGACTGCGAGAGGAGGCAAAGTTCCACAGGCTCCTCTGAGGCTTGCAGATAACCATCTGCATGTTCACACATGATTCTTCCTGTGCGGGTGTTGGCCCTCCAGTTTCCCCCTTTTTACATGGACACTAGTCGCGATGGATTAAGGTAAATCCTATTGACCTCACCTTTACTCCATTACTTCTGTGAATACTTATTTCTGAAAAAAAAAAAAGGTTACATTTGTGGACACTACGGTTTAGTACTTCAACCTATGAATTCAACCCACAGCAGTCATTTTCTTCATTTTTATTTGAAGCATCATTTACATTTTTACTTATTTCCATCATAAACAACATGTGTAACATACATATGTATGAAGAGTAGTACTTGGCTAGTTCAAGACTAGATTGACTTAGGATGATAAAAAATGTTCAAAATGGGGGGTTTGCCTCATTTATAATTTTCTGAAATGTCTGCATGTTTTGTGTGAACCAAGGATTGATGAGTCATAAAATGCTGCCATTCAAGGCCATAGGCAGCAGGGATTCTATTTCTTATATGCAATCGGTGCTAGAAATTCTTCACAGTCCCACAACATGTACTGTCCTTTTCTAGCTAATATCTGGCATCCCATCAAAAGACTGCCTCACATTAAAATGCAAATGTTTCAGAAGCAAACTGGAGATTCAATTGTGATATAGAGAACCTTACTAGATTTATTCCAGTCTATGGCTCTTTAGCATTGCTTCTCCAAGTGTCTTAGTGCATTTCCTTATGCTATAAAAGAAAACAACACACTGAGTAATTATATAGAAAGAAGAAACTTTTCAGGTGTGGTGACTCATGCCTCTAATTCTAGCTACTAGGCAGGCTGAGTCAGGGGAATGTGGAACACTAATTTTTTTATTCAAGCAAATATGTATGAGGTTAGATCATGTGCCCAATGCTGTTGGATGTGTATGAAATAATAAAATCAGAATATTGATGTCCTTGAAGCATTAATCTAGAGGAGTATGGAACCATTGTATCTAGTCTCTATTATCTGTCTATCTATCATCTATCAATCACCCATCAATTTGTCTATTTATCTACTATCTATATGTCATCTGTCTATCATCCATCCATTTGTTTATTTACCTATCTACCTATCTATCATCTATCATCCACCCATTTGTCTATCTGTCTATCTATCTATATCTATAATTTATCAATCATCCATCAAGTTGTATACGTATCTACTATCTATATGTCATCTGTCTATCATCCATCCATTTGTTTATTTACCTATCTACGTATCTATCTATCATCTACCATCCACCCATTTGTCTGTCTGTCTATCTTTCTATCTATCTATCTATCTATCTATCTATCTATCTATCTATCTATCTCTATAATTTATCAATCATCCATCAATTTGTATATGTATCTACTATCTATATATCATCTGTCTATCATCCATCCATTTGTTTATTTATCTATCTACATATCATCTATCATCCATACAGGTGTCTATCTATCTATCACCTATCTACCTATATACCATCTATCTATTTATCTATCATCTATCTATACCTACATATCTATCATCTATCTTTCTATCATCTATCTATCATCTATCATCCATCCATTTCTCTATCTATGTATCCATGTATGTATGTATGTATGTATCTATCTATCTATCTATCTATCTATCTATCTATCTATCATCCATCCACCCATTTGCCTATCTGTCTATAATCTATCTGTCTATGTATGGTTTCCTACTAGGTATCAAAGTAATAAGAAAGAACACTGTCTAAATTTGTCACAATACCTCTGAAGAACCTTTACATATTTTACCATTACTCTTAATTCACATCTGAAAATCTGGCCCTATGTCATCTAGTTCCTTCCTTATTTTCTTACTTCTCTGCTTTTTCTCCTCCGCCTTGTTCCAGACACATTCTATTTAATGGTGGCAATTACTAATCCTCCCTGCAGCTTACATATCTATTCACTTTTCCTTAGCATTCTTCCTTCTCACTCTTTACATGTCAAATGCATCATTGTAGCTCAGCAGAAACATCACCTCATCCACTCAGCTAAGCTTAATGTCCTGAAGTAGTTGTACCTATATTTCTCTCATTGTGTTAAATTCAGTGAGAACAAAGATTGTATAGGATTACAATTTTCCCCTTATAACTAGAATAGTATGAATTAAGTAGAAAGAAAAGTGCCTGATTATTGGCAAAGCTTAAAGTGGAATGAGCTTGCAATGGACTCTAACCTAAGGAGTGAGTACTTTGAGTAACTGTAAGAAAACTTCAGACAGAGCGATTCACAAGAAACCACACTTTCCACATGGATTCAGTAGAAACTAATCTCAATGGGGGCTTCTCAAAAGCATAAGACCTTGGTCAAAGTTGCTTGGCTGCAAATACTTTCTATATCTTGTAGACTCATAGTGTGATGGTGTGTATTAGGAGCTCCTATTAAGATCTCCAAGAAGTCTTCCAATAAAGATTAGCTTGCCAAGCCCCTCTTTCCCCAGAATGCCTATCACTCCAGAGACATTACTGGAAAATCCTGTTCTATGAGGTAACAAGTCTCTCTCATAACGTTCCCTTTGAAAAGTCATTTAGATAGAAAATCTCCCTCTAATATTTCCTTATCTCAAAAGCAGGCTGGAGGCCTTATCTTTTGAGGATTTTTATACTTCCTGGATGAAAACTGCTATATAAAATCAGAATTCTGAGTCCTCCCTTTATAACAGAAGGATTTGTACTATTGCAAGTAGCTACACAATTTCCACCTACAAGTCCTTTGGCCTAACTATGATGTCATATGCCAGAAGTCCTCAGCTACTTGAGATGAATACTTGTACAATCATGTACATATAATGCAATCATACTAATAGATTCCCATATGATCCATTATAAGGCATACTCAAATAAGGAAAGCCTTAAAGTTTGAGGTATAATAATTTAACAGTGCCTTAAAGTTTCATCACCATTAGTCAGTGGGACATTTTCATACTCCCTAGATTGTATGCGCACACACCCCACACCCCATTCTTACAACCCTTGCTGAGCTAGGACAACCATTCAGGATTAAGTGTCATGTATCCCCAGGCCCACTGTTTGCACTCACCCTGGAAATGACCCCACTGCCAGTTCTTAGCCAGTGCGGCCAGGTTGTGTAGGGAGAGGACTACATTTGAAGGCTTTACAGAAGGTATTAGAATTGAGAACTTTGATGCCATGACGGAACTAAATGAACGTGTGTGCTTTGGACTAGGGTCAGGAAGATGTGGGGATAACAGAGATGGGTCTGTTAGGAGGCCAAATGCTAGGGCTGTTTAATCACCTGGGACATGCTTCTGCTAGGAGCTCAGCCAGCAGAGCCTGGGAAGGGCTGGTTTGGGTGCCTTCCTTCTGTGTTTTGTTCAAGGGCATCCCTGAAGAATAATTTCAATTCTGCCAATTCTTGAAGCAGAATCTGGGCTAAATATACACATAGCAGTTAACAACAAGTACAGTTTGATATTCTACCTTCCTAGAAACTCCATTGAGAGAAGCCCTTAGAGCTCACCACGGATCCACAGAGCTTTGAATTTGGAAGACTCTTGACTTTGCAAATTGCGCATGGTAGAGGTTTGAATCAGATGTCCTCCAAAACTCACGTGTTTTGAATGCTTGGTCCTTAGCTATTGGCAAGTTGAGAGTTAGAGACTTGCTGGAGGCAGAGTGGGTGTGTTTGTGCGGGCAAACTTAGGGGTGTCATAACCAGTTCCCCATTGCCAGATCTCAGCTCACTTTCCAGCTGTTGTTTTATACAAGATATGGCAGAGGTGATGCCCTGCTTCTGCCCGTGCCATGTTTCCCTGGCTGTCATGCATCTTCCAATCAAGACTGTAATCCAAAATAAAAATGTTATTCCAATCAGATGCTTTGGGCTGGATGTGTTGTCCCACCCACATGAAGGTGACTGCAACACACACCACTAGAAAAAGGTGTCTTCTTTATCTCCTCAGTGAGCAGTACTGCAAAATGTGGCCATAGTCACTTGTAGGAAAACAGAAATGGACATGACATTAAATACCACATTAAACAACTTAAAGGCTATGAGGTCTGAGACATGAAAGTTCATTGCTCTGACATAGCATGAAAAGTAAATAAAACTATGCTATCTCAAATGTCTAGCCTGGTGTGGTAGTCATACCTTTAATCCCAGTACTGGGGAAACTGAGGTAGGACTTTGAGGCCAGCCTGGGCTAGGACAAAACCTTGCCTCAATAATCCCACCACACCCCAAAAACACACACCTTGACTTTCACCCTAATTTAAAACACACCATTGATAAATAACACTAAACATATGGCAGATCTTATTTTTATTATATATATATATATATATATTATTTCCATATTTGTGAAAGAAATGAGAATTATCTGTCATCCATGTTTTCGGGTATATAACTAGAGGCAAAAATTCCACTTTTCAACCTTCTTTATATGTCTACTTGACTATGTTAAGCCTAGTGACCATATGTAACAAGTCAGCATATGTGACAACTTTGACTAAGGCACACTTAATTTGAACTTGACTTAATCATTAGATTAAATGGAAAATCCCGTAGTATGGCTTTCTCTCCTCAGCAGATCTGTTGACCACTTGGATCCTTGCAGAGAGAAAGGGGAACTAAGCTGAGGAAATATCACATCAGTAACACATTGTGGAACTGAAAAGCAACCCATGAAAGGATTGCAGAAAAGAATACACAATCGAAAATGTGCAGCATCGGGTATTGAAATAATTTTCACAAGTTAAAATTTTTAAGAAAATGAAATATGCATAATATTTCCATCAATCTTGTGAGTTCTAATGCACTTGGGACAATATTCAACATTCACCACTGGAGACAAGGTTAAAAACGAACCGTCAATAACTTTGTACAGCTTTGACACGCTGGGCTAGTCTAATCAGCTACTAACCCTGAAGGGGCAAGTGCCAAAATTAGACTTGTCATGATGAAGTAAAGTGGAAAGAGGAAATGATGAATTCTTCCTTTTACCTGAAAAGAAAACATTAGTCTTTAAAAAGTAATTTTTTTTCCTTTTACAAAGTGGGAATTGGGCTCCATAATCTAATATGGTAAAGTCAATTCCTCAATTGCCCCTTAAAAATCTGGAGCAGTCAGTCCAAGAGGCAGTACAGAAGGGAACATTAAAAGCTGTAGGAGATGTGATATTCTCATCCATTCTCTGCAGAATTAAAATTGGGGGTGCTTTCTCCATGGTGATGCATGTGTCCCACACATCTGCATAAAATCATGAAGTACGTTAAGAAAAATAACACTTGTTTTGATTCTGCTTTCAAGGTATAGGAGGTTTCAGATTCCTTAACTCTTTATGGTGCCGGCATAATCAAGGCTCTCTGATGGCCTCCTGAAGAAATTGCTTTTTTTTTTCACATGAAAGTATGGTTAATGGAGAACATGTGTGTAACTTTAAACCTTCCCAAACCAACAAAACTTCCCAAGCATGATTGACTATCATGAAACACCTTCGATTTTTATTTCTTTTCTTTTCTTTCTTTTTTTGTAAATAAGTTAAATAATAATGTTCAGTAAGCTTGTACCACTAGACCAGGTCTTTCTTACCAGAAGTAAGCACTGATTTCATTAGCTTAACACCCTCAAGGCAAAACTGTGGTGACCTATAGGTCATGACAGGATGGAGGTCAGAAGAGAGCCATTTAACTGGGTTTTTAACATAAGTTATTCATGGAAAAAGACATAATTGAATTGTTTTTATGTGTGATGCCATAAAATATTTTTATTAAAAATAAAAATTTGGATAGAAAAAAAAAAAACAGAAAAGAAAGGAGAATAGCCCCAAGCAACTGAACTTATTCTGCAGAGTTAAAGCGCACCCCACTTCCATCTGGTGAAGACGTGAGGTTAGAGCCATCAGGAGGGCACTTCACTTGGTCTGGTCACCCTTCATAGCAGCGCAAGCAGGAGCAGCTACAGAGCACGGCCCACTAGTTTTTCCATAGTAAACTGCTCGCCCCCCCCCCCCCCATGACACATCCTTGGGATTCTTTGAAATTGCTTCAGTATAGTGATTGGTGAATAGTTTCAATAATTGGAACTCTTCCAATCAAAAATTAGCATTTCCAGTGTTACTTTGTTAGGCACTAGATTATGAAATGTGATTTTAAGATTACCCCTTTCTAATGCATATGATTCCAAAAGGCAATGCTGCAAATGTAAAATGCTATGTATTTTTGAAGTTTTATTTCGGCCTTTGTTACTCAAATTCGCATGTTGAGACACTTATACAACATGACTTTATTGTGTTCAAGGAAGGCCTAATGAATAAACAACACCACCTTCCAGTTGGCATCTCCAGTGTGTCTAACTTACACCTAAGGCCACATCCTATGCATAAGGAGGTTTTCCAAAAATATGTGCCTTGAAATGTATAAGCACATGAGAATAGGATGGAAGTTTTCACTGAGGTAATAAAAAAAATAATCCCCTAATGGGGCTAAGCACCAGGAATAAGACATGGCTCTTACACAAGAAAGAAATCATAATCTAGTGTAGAAGCCTGGAATTTTAGCAACATAGTGAACTAACTTCGGTAATAGAACCATGCTAGCATTTCAGGAAATACCCAGAAGAAATATGATGTGTATATTTGGGATTCTTCTTAAAATTAAAAAGGATATTAGAGCTCAGTGGACTTTTTGTTCTTTCTGAAGTTGTGGGTAAACCTGGAGGCTAATGAGGTAAAATGACCTGTCCTAGGAACCACAGCTCTTGCAGGCTATGTCTCCAGATTCAAATCCTTAAAAAAAAAAAAAAAAGATTTATTTGAGAAAGGGGGAATGAAGAAGAATGAGAAAGAGACCCAGAGAGAGAATGGGTGCTCTGAGCCTCCAGTAAATGAACTCCAGATGTAAGTACCACCTTGGGCATCTGCCTTTCTTGGGTACTGGGGAATTGAAGCTTGGTCCTTTGGCTTTGCTGGCAAGCACCTTCACTGCTAAGCCATCTCTCAAGCCTCCATCCATGGTAAACAAACTCCAGATGCATGTGCCACCATGTGCATCTGGCTTATGTGGGTACTGGAGAATGGAACCTGGGTCTTTAGGCTTCAAAGGAAAATGCTTTAACCATTAAGCCATCTCTCTAGCCACTCAGATTCAAATTTTATGGATTTTAATAAATGCTTCTTTAGGATATGCATGATATCACATCTCTAATACAGAATACCAATTTTATACATTATTCCCCTTTCAAAGCTATAATAAAATGGAGAGGGTGTGTGGTCTAAGAGATAACAACTAAATTTTTACTTACTCCCTTGAGCTGTGGTATTTAATCAAGGACTCAAAGATGAAGCCAAACTGTACATTGGAAGAATAGACAAAAAGAAAAATGATCAGTGTACTGAGTTCATGGAATAGAAGATACTTGTTTTCCCATTTAAACATATTTTACCTGACCATATAAAATAGATAATATTATTTATGGATGTAGATGAATAAGAAACACTAAGAAAAGAAACACTAATTAGAAAACACAACTGGTTAAGTAGTATCATTCAACACGTTTATTGAACATTTATTATGCGTCATATATAATATTGAATCCTGGGTGTATCCACATAAGAGAAGTGAAGGTGCTTGTTTTGAAAGACATTGGATTAGGATGGGGAGATGACTCAGCAGGTAAGGAAGTTTGTCATAAGCATGATGGCCTTGAGAGGCCCTGAGACCACCTGAGTTCAATTTCCAAGGACCCACATAAGTGGTTGAGCAAGGCATTTATTTATTTATTTATTTATTTATTTATTTATTTATTTATTTATGCTGAGCAAGCCTCTGTGGTCTTAGTCTGGCGGGGGGGGGGGAGGGTTGCAAAGAAGAGAACGGCTGGTCTCGAGAAAACCTGAGCTTTGCATCCATAGAGAATTCATTTAAAAGAAGTAGATAAGCAACAGAAGAATAAGCAACAGAAGAAGGACCATATGTTCTGATCTGGTCTCTGGGCACAGAGAGGAGCACATATCTACACACACACACACACACACACACACACACACACACACACACACACACATTCGCGCACACACGCGAGTGAACGCATGCATGTAAACACCAGGCCATACACACTAAACATGCAAAAATTATAGAAGAAAAGCAAAGAAGGTGGTGTAGTGGTAAGGTGAGAAAAGACACTGAAAGGAATATAAAAATCTCACTACGCCTCTATGACAAAGTAATGGTTTTGCAAGGCATTCAGCAAGCATTCTGGCCTATCCTGGTAGGTGAGGGAAGGTTTTCTTTACACATCTGTATTTGACCTGTGGTCATGATAAATAAAAACTTACTTATCTTAGTAACTGTAACATGGGATGTGATGCCTGCGTAATTAGAGGAAAAGAACTATGTGAAACTGAGCCAGGAGCCAGAGATCATATTAACACATATTAAAGACTTAACATTTTTTGTAGCAGACTGACTTTTTTAGAGATTAAGAAAGTACTATATGTCTGAGTGTGTGCCTCAGTGGTTGTGCACGTGATTTATCATAAGGAAGGTCATACGTGGAATCGCCCGCATAAAATCTAAAACTAACAAAACATGGAAAGAGGAAACAAGGAAAGAAAGAATTTAACTCACAAGGATTCTTTTTCCTCTCACTATCTAAAATTTTCTCAATCCTAATCTTACAGGCGGAACAGAAATCACATTTGATAGTGTACACAGACACATAACATTTCCTCTGTGTTTGACCACCCATGATGATGTACGGAAGAGTATTGTGTGGGAAAGTAAACCAACTTTTAATCTTATCTTTTATGTGGAGCCACTCCCTCCAGTTTTACAAAGATTCTATTTTCCTGTGCTTGTGTGAGAAGACTATTCCAGAAATTTCCTGAACAGTATCACTTCAGCAATCCTCCTACATTGCTATATTCTTTCTTCTATATAATTCAAATGTGTATACCCATGGCAATTTGTTGTAAATATTCAAAGTTCTGCTTCCTCTTCCTTATGTATTACTTTAAAAAGTCCCTCTGTCTCTCTGTCTCTGTCTCTGTCTCTCTCTTTCTGTGTGTGTGTGTGTGTGTGTGTGTGTATATATCTGTTTCTTTCCTGTCTCTCACTTCATCCCTCTCCCTTCTCCAATTTCTCTAACGCACAGGGTCAAACCTAGAGTCTTGTGCATGCTAGGCTCTTACCACTTGGTCCCATCCCCTCTTCCACTTTTGTTTAAAGTTACTCAAGCAAGGTGTTTGCCCCATTTCCCCATCAAGATTTCTGGAGCCTTCCAGCGTGGTGGCACATGCCATTTATTCCAGCACTTGGGAGGCAGAGCTAAGTGCATCACTGTGAGTTCAAGGCCACCCTGACAGTACATAGTGAGTTCCCGGTCAGCTTGGACTAGAGTGAGACCCTTCCTTGAAAAAAAAAAAAAAAAATCCAGAGCCTTTACACTGGTAACCCAATGGCTGTCGTCATCCCACAAATAATTTCCTTGACAGTCTTTCCCTCCCCCTTCTACCGTACCTCCTTGATTTTTCCTTCTCCTTTCCAGCTTCTCTTTCTTAGTGGACTCTCTCCCTTCTCCCTCCTTTTCATATTGGAGGACACCACCGCCTTCGTCTTTTCTTCTCCGTCATCTCCCCTTGTACCTCCTGGAATATTAGCCAATCACATGGATTTAAATGTATCCTCTATGGAAAAAGCAGAAGTGTTTATTTCATTTAATGAGGTGCTCTCAAGAATACACAGAGCCTGACTGAATGACCTCTGGGTCCACAACTTCTGAATTCTCTGCACCGGAGGGTGCGTGTGCAGAGTCGGAGACCCTGGGAGATAAACCCCTCACATCTCAAGTCAAGGCCCAGGCACATCTACAGGGGAATCGGGGAGACGAGAAGAGTGCTGTTAACATGGTGAGCCTGACAGGCAGCATCAGGAAGAAGGAGGCAGACGTCGGGGTACTCTTCACTTATGAAAGCGGAGATGCAGAGGCTTCTAAGAGCTCAACACTGATGCAGACTTAAAACTCATTCCCCACAGCTCAGGGAATTTTGTAGAAGAGGGTAGAAATATTGTAAGATCCACACGCTGGGACGTCATGCTCAGAGGCACTGCCTCCTCCCAGTAACTGACTGCTGCTCCCACAATGCATAACCCACAACCTCATGGGGAATACCAGGTCCCCAGTGAGGAAGACCCCCTGCTGAATTGGGCCAGGGAGGAGGAAAAAGGTGGTGCCAACACATGATGTATCCAAAGTATGTTCTTATTAAAAAAAAATAATAATAATAGACAGACCTACAAAACATTAAAAAGTTATCTGTTGGGGCTAGAGAGATTGCCGTGGTTAATGTTATCTGTTGGCAATGGAGATAAAGGGGTTAAAGATGCTTGCTTGTTTGCAAAGCTGGCTGGCCCAGATTTGGTTCTGCAACTACTCATATAAGGCTAGACACACACTTGTTTGCATCCACAAGAGACCCTTTTGCACCCATGTATTTGCATACCAGACACACCCAGGCACACAAACATGTACAAATGAATGAATATTTTTTAAAAGTATTAAAAAATGTCTGTTGAATGAATGAAAATAATGAATCAAGTGACAGTGTGAATTACGCGTAAGGACATTTCTATCTGCCCCCAATAAGCCCTATGTTTGTGAGTTATTTCTGTGGTCATAATTAAAGATTTGTCTTCGCTTGGCTTTTGTACTAGAACATTTCAAGTGTGAAGATAAGTTGTCTCCTTTTTTTTTTTTTAAATTTCTTTGCTAGCAATTAGTGCCACTTCATATATATGACAGAGACCCTGCACCCTCTGTCGATAAAATGTGGGAATGAGGCGTCACTAAGTGACTTGCTGGATGTGGAAAGTGCAGGGGCACATAGGAGTCGGAACCCTTGGAGACATATGGGACAGAAAGAACTGCATGAGTTGCTTGGAATTGCAAATTGAGTCAGCAATAGAAGAGAGAAATTCTACCTGCTGAAGTCCTTGGACACTAGAACTTTCCGCTTGGTGTCCAAGTCAATGTTCTAGAGAGTACTGGCTTGCTTCCAGCGAGGTCAGAATCTCATGCTGCAAGCTGGAGATGCCAACAGAGCTCGATGGCCAGTACCCAGGGCTGAGCCTTCATCGTCCGCTTTGCTCTCTCTTGTTTTATTCAAGTCAAGGAGCGGAGGTATTGGAGTCCTTGCCTTTCCTAGCAAACTGTGATGGGTACTCGCTTTGTGCATGCGTGCCTGCATGGGCCCTGACCCATTTCATGGGGAAAATGAAAATAAATCAGAGATGGGGGTAGACGAAAATGAACAGTATCATACTGCCTGAAGTAAAGACTAATCTTGGGGGCTGGAGAGATGGCTTAGCAGTTAAGGCACTTGCCTGCAAAGCCTAAGGACCAGGGTTCAATTCCCCCATACCCTTGTAAATGCCAGATGCACAAAGTGGCACACCCACCTGGAGTTTGATGTGGCTAGAGGCTCTGGGTTACTCATTCTCTCTCTCTCTTTTACATATATCTCCTTGCAAATAATTTTCTAAAACTACTCTCCATTTTGTGGTTCCACTTTTTCTGTTCTATTTGGCATGTGCAAGTACAAGTTCCTACGTATACATGCATTCTCCTGCACTGTGGGCGTCAGCCTCTAAGTGCGCAGAGGGGCACCCCCCTTTCTCACGGGCCCGACTAGCTGCAGCACAGACTGCTTCAGGCTGCACGCTCTGCACTTCACATGGCACCACTCACTTTAGATGCCAAGTTACAGGGGCAAAGCCTAGATTGCATGCCAATGGATTAGCAAGCACTGGGCAGATCTCTTCACTATACAACACCAAAAGAATGGATAACTTATGCAATTAGACTTAATTGTGAAAAGGGGATTCTTTTTTTAAATTTCATTTATTTATTTATGTAGTTGAGAGGGGGCAGAAATACAGAGACTGAGTATGAGTGCATCAAGGCATCCTACCATTGCAAAGGAACTCCAAGTGCATGCACCACTTAGTGTATCTGTGTTTATGTGGGTACTGAGACTCAAACTCAGGTCCTTAGGCTTATACAGTAAGTGCCTTAACCACTGAGAAATCTCCCTAGACCCCTTTTCATAGTAAATGATTTTCAAAATTTTATTTATTTCTATTTTTTACTTAGCTATTTGAGAGAGAGAGAGCGAAAGAGATGAGAGAGAGAAAGAGAGAGAGAGAGAGAGAGAGAGAGAGAGAGATTGAGAGAGAGAGAGGATGAGTATGCCTAGGCCTCCAGCCAGTTCAAAGGAACTCCAGTTGCAGGCACCACTTTGTGCATCTTGCTTCTTTGGGTCCTGGGGAATCAAACCTGCATCTTTACACTTCACAGGCAAGCACCACAACTGCTAAGACATCTCTCCAGCCAGATTGTCCAACATTTTAACTATGCAAGATTATAAAATCTTATATTATATTATAAAATTATTAAAAAAAAACTTTTCATTTTTCTGCTTTCAAGTACACACATGACAAAATGCCCACCAGATACCCACTTTACAAAAAATATTGCATTCTGTTGGGATTTAAATTATCATTTATTTGAAAGTATAATATCTGGAGCAACCAGATTTGAAATTGCTGTGCTTTGGTACAATTAAACTGCTCATTGTTGGGAAAAAATTCCTGAGAAAAGTCAGAGTCATGTTGGTTTGTTTCTGCTCACAGTTCCAGGAAGCAGTCAGTCCATCAAGGGGTGAAGGCGTGGTGGCAAGAGCTTGAGGCAGCTGCGCACATCAATCCCCAGTGAGGAAGCACAGCCAGCTCTCTCTCCTGTTTATTCAGCCCAGGCTCCCCACTCAGGGGATGGGGCTGCCCAGAGTTAAGGTCAATCTTCCCACATCAATTAACCTACTCAAGTCAATCTCAGTTTATGAGATGAAACCATGACTTCAAGCACTTGCTACTTCTATGCAAGGTGCTCTTGTGCTGGAGACCATTGAGTTCAACCTCTAGAGCCCATTTAACATACAGGCATAGACACACATGTTTGTAACAACCGTGCGCTGGGGTTGAGGTGTGGAAAATCTCTGGAACTCACTGACAGACAGCAGCTCCACTGTGAGACCCCGTCTCATGAGGGTGAGCAGTGATTGGATACTGATGTTCATGAGGGTGAGCAGTGATTGGATACTGATGTTCATGAGGGTGAGCAGTGATTGGATACTGATGTTCATGAGGGTGAGCAGTGATTGGATACTGATGTTCATGAGGGTGAGCAGTGATTGGATACCGATGTTCTCCTCTGGCCTCTGCACACATGTTCATGGGGTGCACAAATCTGCACTCACACATAAGTACACTGCACATCACATGCACTAGACAGGCCACACCACACATTTACTGCACACACACACACACACACACACACACACACGGGCTCATGTACACACATGGACAAACAAAACTGAATACCATCCCTCACAGTCGTGCCTCAATGCTGAAAGCCAGCATGGACTAGAAATCCTGTACAAGGGATTCTAGGTCCTATGTAGCTGCCATCAATGAAAACCATCATAGACTGTAAATTTCCCTTCATTTAGACCAAAACAACACGATTCCTTATCTTGCAACTTCTCCAGGACCATGCTATTCCTTTTTATTACTATTATTTTTATTTTAATCCATTTTCCAGTGTGAGCTTGCACTGGTCATATGCAGCTGGCTGGAGTGAACTTGACTTGTCTTGGGGTTAAAGTGAGATTTATGATGTCATTTCTCTTTCCTCTCATTCCTGTGTCATTTACAGCTATAATAATGATCTTCATGGCTGTGGTAAGATAGCATATAAATAATCAATAGTAACACTTTAAACTGTAAAGCTGTAGTAATAGAGTGCTGAAAAACATCCCATTTCTTTTCCAAATAGCAAGCTTAGCTAGGAAGGTTCTTCACTAAATTCACCAATTAAGAAGGCTTTTCACTAAAGATAACTGTTTATCTGCATATTCTCTCTAACACTAACTGTACCGCAGATGTGTTTGAATTTATTCTTTTAGGTCTAGCCAGAAAAAGACGAGTTTTTCAACTCTTTTAAATGTAGGTTACCAGACACTGATTACAGCTATCTGGTGCTTTGAGGATTTATTAGTCAGGTTCAAAATAAATCTATTTGCACAAGTTGGAAGATTTCAGTAGGGGAAAATGAAGACAAAATGCATGAATATTTGGTAAAACAGGAGTGAGTTGGAGAAAGTTGGCAGGTGTCATGCATGGCAGGCACAGCTTAGAAGACAAGTGAGGAGGGAAGAATCCGACGGCAAGATCATCTCTTAGGACCCAGAAGGGGAGATAAGTCAGGAAGAATTAGAAAGGCCTGGTGGGGGAGAAGAGATACTATCTACCATCCAAAGAAATTTCTAGGTGAAGGAAAGTAAACTTCTTTGCGTATTGAGTAACTTTGAAACTGTGAAAGGAAGAAGTGGATCGGTGTGCTGTGAGTAGGAACATGAAGCATTCAGAAACAATAAAAGGACTTGCAGATGCCATCACAGAACTAGATACTTGTCCAAGCTTTATTTCGGGAAGAATAAACTGCCTTTCTAAAGAAACCAGATTTTTTTAAAACTTGGTGAGATTATAAGTGTTGTTTTTTGTCTTTGTCTTTGTGATTTTGTTTTTGTTTTCTTGGAGGGGGCTCCCAGGTAGGGTCTCTCTCACTCCAGCACCAGCTGATCTAGAATTCACTCTCTGTAGTCCCAGGCTGGCCTTGAACTCACTTCAGTCCTCCTACCCCTGCCTCCCAAGTGTCAGGGCCTCCTGCCACAGCAAATGAACTCCAGACACATGTGCCACTGTGCACAGCTGGCTTTACTTGAAGAAATCAAACCCAGGCTGTCATACTTTGCAAGCAAGCCCTTTTGAGCACTGAGCCATCTCCCCAGCCCTGCGTTCCCTATTACTATCAGTGCTTAGCCATTTAATTAATAGTTAGGTGAGTTCTGTTACAATCATTCTCTCTGTTTTGACACCTTGAGGATATTGTCACGAAAAATATCTGGGATAATTTCAGGTCCAGTCTCTTCTGCCTTGTGCAGGGTACAGTAAGTCAGGGACGTGGTGCCCACTCCACATGTCTCCCTGAAAGAGGCCACTGACAAATGAAAAGCACCCACAGAGAATTAGCAGGTGTTGAGAGCGCTGGCCACGCTGTCTGTGAGAACAGTTTTGGAAGGGAAACTCTTCTTCCGAGAGAATCAAAGATTTGGAAGGACTCAGAAAGGTCGTCCACTCAAACTGCTCGATTTCAGAGCCGTGCATTCTCCAGCGACACCACACAGAAGTTGGCGCTGACCCGGCTGCAACTCGCCCTCCGCTGAGACCCCCGCTCCCTTCTGTCTCCAGGAACAAAGGGTCTGTATTTGAGACAGACAGATGGGGGAATATAATTCCCTCTTTCTGTCTGCAAAACTGTGATATTTATGTGTAGCTTTCTAACAAATGTCTTTCTGTTACTGGGAATGCAGAGGAGCTTTCGCCGAGATTTCAAAATCCTCATGCTGTGTGCCATACTAGATGTGCTGAGCTTCTTTCTCTCCAAAGTGGAATCGGGTGATCGCCTCCCACTTTGTGTCCAGTGACAGATGGTCCCATCACGTCTTAATGGCTAATTGGGGTTTCTAATTTTTGTGTAGCTGTACGCCAATCCAAGACTCGGTGGCTTCCAGCAATACTTTTATTTATTTATTTTTTCCTCATGACCCAACATAGCAGGGAATTCAGGGAAAACTCAGCTCGTGTACTTTCTGGGTTCCTGAAATTTCATCAGGATTTGTTCATTTAAAAGCTGTCAAATACCAGAACATAAAGAATAAATTCTTGGGGCTGAGGAGACTGCTCAGCACTTAGAGCACTTGCCTGCAAAGCCTAACAACCCAAGTCTGATTCCCCAGCACCCAGGTAAAAGCCAGATGCACAACGTGGTGCACCCGTCGGGAGTCCAGTTGCTGCAGCTAGAGGACCTGTGCTTGCAAATAAACAAATATTTAAATAAAATACTTTAAAATTGTTTTATGAAATTTTCTTCCATGAATGTATTGTGCTGTTTAGCCTCCTGCTGATAAGCATTGGCAATAGTTCTCTGTTCCCATGATTGTCAACGTAGCTTTTTAGTTTGTGTGTGTCTATGTGTGTGTGTGTGCATGCACGCACGCACACGTGCACATGCACACGCATGCATGTGTGTGTTCCTGGGTGTGAGCATGGGTGTGTGTATGGCACAGTGCACTGTGGTAATGAGAGGACAGCCTCGGTGTCAGGACAACCCTGCCTTCCACCTTAAGTGAGGCACAGTCTCTTGTTTTCCACTGCAGGAGCCAGGCTACCTGGTTCTAAAATTTCACGGGTTTCCATCCCGCATTCCCATCTTTCCATGGAAGGATGAGGATTACAGAAGTTCCCTGCTGTCCCCAGCCTTCCCTGGGGTTTGGAGTTGCGAACTCATTTGGACACTTGTATAGCAAGCTCCCTACCCACTGAACCACCTTCCTAAGCCCTACCTTGTTTAAATCAATGTGCGTTGCAGACTCATTTGAGTGTGCACTAGAGAAAGCTTCTAAGTGCAATTGCCAACTATGAATGTAAGTGTATATAAACGTTAGTACAAATGCATGAACCAGCCATAGAAGCGCAGCCAGAACCGGCTTGAAGGATGACCTTTTCCCACTCCCTCGCCTTCCCTTTTGACAGTGAAGACCAGCACCGTCACTTCCATTTTTGATTTGTGTATTTGAGAGAGGGAGCTTTATCCACATGGCTGGTGACCATTTAGAGCTCTCTGAATTCTCTTTGTATAATTTCATGGATATATTTTATTTTTTGTTTGGTTCTGTGTAGGTAGTAGGACATAATAAAGATGATGTTTGACAGCTGTTCTAAATATTTTTCCACAAATAGAAGCTCTTTTAAAAATTTCCTTACAATGTACTTTTCCTTTGAAGAACATTTAAAAATATTTGGAGTAATATCCTATCTTTTTGTTTTCTTTTATGACTTCTACATTTGGTTTCATGATCCTCAACAATGTAAAGTAAGTACCTTGATTTTCTTTTAGGGTTTTTACTGCTTTGTTTTATGTAAACATTCAGTGTATTTGGGATTTATCACCCATGATGGGGATTCTGTTTTCCTCAAATATATCACTAACTAAACCTCAAGTATTTATTTAACAATGTGTGCTTTCTCAGCTTACTTGGAAGATGAAATTCACTCTGTCTTGAATTTATACTGTACCCCAATTGATTTGGTTGTTCTCCCAGAAAGATGCTGTATTGCTATAAGTGATAATTAGGCAAATGTTTACAAATGTAACATATGATATAGCCTTTAATTGTGATAATTTTATAGATTAATTTTTGAAAATGAAGTATGCTAATTTGACCAAAATACTAAAATTATTTCATCAAATGTTCACATAAACTTTATATTAAGTTTTTTAGCTTTTATATTGTTTTATAATTTATAACTTTAGTTTTTTATAGTTTATACTTTATAAAGTTATATACATTTTAGTCTACAAAAATTCTTTCTATTACATTATATGTTTTTGTATTTTTCACTCTTGCTGTTGCTACAAGAGAGCTATCATCTTTATATTATCAAAATTTTTGCAATAACAATTTTTTGCATCAAATATTGAGGTACTATAATGGTTTAATGAATTCTTCTTTTAGCTTATCTGTTGATTTACACCTTTTCTATTTAAACTTATATGTTCAAATCATGATGGTTTAAACTCTGTCTTTAAATTATTATTAATATTATGTTTATTATCTTAGGAATTACATAATTTAATCCTCTTAAGTACTGTAAAATAAAATTTAACAATAAATAAAAATAAAATTTTAAAATTTGTTAAATTTTATTTTACAGAAGATATATTTTAAACACATTTAAATATCACTGATGTCTGTAAATTACCATGGTGTACCAGGCACTGGAATGATCCATGTGTTGCAGAGGAGATATTTAGAATATTTTTCCATTTCTTAAGTGGAACTCATACTGTTGATGTGATGTGTACTCAGCTATCTTTGGGGAAATCATTAGAAGAAAAAACATTAACTTTGGGAGGGAGGAAAGTGTTTTACATCTGAGAATTAGATGTTGCCAATATTTTTTTGTTTTAGTTTTGATTATTTAATCTTCTTGGGTAAATAGAACAGGGTAAGCAGAAAATAGAGGAAAGACAGAAGATAAGATAAGGCAAGAACTGGGAATGAAGAAATTATGACGATGTCTACGTGAAAAGAAAAAAAAAGAAGGAAAACATGTACTTTGCATGAAGGCACCAGTGCATCTTGTTTGAGAATTTCTCTTAACAACTGCCCAAATGGGACTTTGAGATGTATAGCGTGGAATAAAGAAGTGAGCAGTTGGATGAAGGCATGTGGCCTATCTGCCCATCTTTATCCCAAAAGACAAGCCTGCTCGCCTCCACGTAGTTCCCACAGGAAGTACGTGGGCCTTTTGTTAGGATTAAGTGGATATGGGTCAGAATCAGGTCCCCACTACTGAGGTGTAATTGAGAGTTCAATGTTGCATCTGGTATGGAAGGAGAGGCTTTAGAGAGATAAGTACGCAGTTGTCCAGGCTACATACTTGGTGGTCCTCCTGCACTTCTACTGAGACTTCTTAAGGAAAATGAGAAGAAAGGACACTAGGTGAGGACAAGGGGGGGTCCCAAGACTATCCACTATTGGACAAAGCTGCTTATAACCCATAACAACATGTCACTGGAAAACAAATAGAGATAAAAATGCATCATCCATGTGAATCTCAGTTACCTTTATCTGAGGCTAGCCTGCAGAACTTCTCCACTGAAATGTGTATACACGTCAGCCATGACGAAACCCACTTGCGATCTCAGAAATGGGGAGGGGAGGCAACGAAATCAGGAATTCAAGGTCAGCCTTGGCTACGTAGTGATGGACCAGGCCAGCCTAGGTTCCATGAGAGCCTGTCTCAAAAATCAAATCAGTGAAAATGTGTGTAAGGGGAGCCATCTCACATAGGGGAGAAGCCTTTCAGTCAAGTCTAAATCTAAAAGTGTATATCCAAGCCTCTTTAATTTAAGAATGCATAAATGAAAAAAAGACGATTCATTCGAGCTTCAGGCTACTCCTTTCAAATGTCACAGAATTGTACTTCCACATAAGGCAGACAGGGGACTTCAGAAAAGCTCTAATTACTACAAAAATGTTTGAAAAACAAAAAACCCTGTGGCAGCAAATACTGTGCGAGGGATTTTCCAGGCCCCGGTTTCCTCACTGCTGTTGCCTCCTTCCGTGCTTCACACGCAGAGCACTGGTTCAGATGTCCTAAATGACTGGGATGCATATTGATGCAAGGAAACTTCTGGGCCGACTTCTTTGGCTAAATCTTGTCATATGTTTTAAAAAAAAAGAAAAAGAACATGAAGACAGGAAATCCAGTTTGTACAGGCAGCTCTAATGAGCTTAGTGTTGGTGTGTATGTCATTTAGGTACTATAATTTCTCGAGGACCTGCACAGAAAAAATGAGCCCTTTTTCCAGTGGATGCTAGCAGACATTTCACAGCTAGGTAAGGCTATGTGGGAGTGCATATTGATACAGCTGAATACCGAAGATTGAATATAGCTGGAGATCATTGAACTCACGGGTGCTAAAATCCTCAACTTCTTAATTAAGTAATCTAATTAGAAAATACAAATTAAAGGGGTGAATGGATAAAGTCATAAGCCGAGGCAGGACTAACAGGTTAGTTTGCACGCACGGGCACCAGAGAGATTCTATTGGCATAGAAAAGCTCATGGTTTAATATTACTCCACTTAACAGATCAGTTCAGGGTACAGTAAGTGCTATGCCTTGGGGGTGTGCTTGCGGGCTGATTGACAGATAGTTGTAGATAAAAACATCCTATCAATTCCCAAAAATATAACTTCTTCCTCTACCGTAGCCACTGTCCACAGCTGTCACATCCACAAGTTACAGCAGCGTCTGGGAAGATTCCAAACTGCGGTTGTATCGGAGGGTTTGTCTAGGTCAAAGAGCTGAAGCCTGCTCCATGAGAGCTCTAAAAGACAATGGGAGTAGACTGGGATGGGCCAATGGGGGAGGAAACCTACTGGCTACCTGGTAAGACCAGAAAACAGCAAAATGCAGCCCAGCCCAGCTAGTGCCGCTTTCCTGGCTGTATCCAAGGTGTGTTTACAATGTGGCGACAATCTGTTTTAGACTCTGCTGAGAGAACTGCAGGGAAGTTCTAAGTCAGCCATGCCAGGCGCATCTGACCACGTTCTGTCAACATGGCCACCAACCTTACTTCCAACCCAGTGGCAACTCTCAGGTCGGGCAAAGGCCCTTGGACTGGGATCTAGTTGTGCAATTTATCGTGCCTAGGACTGGCTGAGAGATGAGAAGTTTAATAGAAAATGATCACTTGGAATCCAAGTGGGAGATTTCCCAATCACTCTGGTGAGCTGTGAACAGTTCAGTTGCACACTTGTTCCCTCCCCCACCCCAGGGATGGGGAAGAGGGGAACTAGCAGAGACAAACCAGGAGTGGGAGGGTTAGGGTTCAATATATGTAAATATTTCTACATAAGCTGATCTGAAACACATGAGTTGGAATGACTTCTAAAATGCTTAAATCCTATAAGGCACATGCAGAAAACAAATGATCTCAACACCATCTGTTTGTCCTTTTGGTACATGTGGTAATGGTCACTTATCTGACTACCTGTGGATATGGAAATGTGTTTGAAATGATGAAGGACCCTCTGTTCTACTGTAATGACAACTACCAGTGACATTTGTAACCTTAGCAGCAGGTTAGAAACTATTTATGTCCACTCCCATTAAGAATTTTACCTCTTTGACACATCCGTTTGGTTCTGTTTGAAAAAGAAAATCATTAGTCTGACCTGAAACCACAAATGAAGACCAACTTCTCTTGGATAATTTGCATCTGCTTAACTATTCATGAGTTCCCTGCTGTGCATCAAAGTGGTTATCAATCTACCTACACCCAAAACTTCTATAGGGCCTTCAGTGTTTTTTGTTAAAAGTACGTTCAGTACCTTGTGAAATGAATCCTGAGGTCAGAAACAAATTCAGCACTATTGGCTTTTCCTTGGGGAGCATTCTGGCATTCTTTGCAATGAATAAAGTTTATCCACTCATTCAACAGAACTTTATTAAGTGACAGGAATGTGCCCAGCATTAGGCATAGTCTAATTTCGGAACATAGTTAAGTCTTCAATAGGCCAGTGTATTAAAAATCAACCTCACTCACCGACATCTACTCTTTGACTGGCATTCACAGCCATCCATTCCTCTTCCCACAATTTAATTTGTCATTTGTTGATAGATTGGCTAGGTGGCCAAGTTAGACAAAATATATAGATTAGTTGCTCTCTGAAGCCTGTATGCTCAGAATATTTGCCCTTTTAACATGTTGAGCACAGTCTATAATAGAGGCATGTGAATGTAGTTATTTTGTTCAACTTGTGTATGTATTTTAAGTTCTGTTTTGGAGGGGTTTTTTTTTGTATTTTATTTTTATTTATTTATTTGACAGAGAAAGAGGGAGAGAGGGAGGAAATGGGTGCACCAGGGCCTCCAGCCACTGCAAACAAACTCCAGACGTGCATGCCCCCTTGTGCATCTGGCTAACATGGGTCCTGGGGAATCAAACCTGTGTCGTTTGGCTTTTCAGGTAAATGCCTTAACCGCTAAGCCATCCCTCCAGCCCTGTTTTGGAGATTTTATCCCATCACTCTAAAACAAAAGCAGTGTTTAACACTGTCAGTTTGATATTATCTTAGCAGACAGTGATTATGTACCAATGCAAAAGAGACAGCTGATGGTATCAATTACTAAGTTATTCATAGTTTAGTAGGAGTTAAGCTTTCACCAGGCAATACCTCATGCTTTGTTTATTTTATGGTTTTGATGCAAACGTTTGTTGTATTAATCTCAGAGAGCATAAGAAATGGAGCCATTAGAGTCTTTGACCAAATGACCAAGAGCTGAGCATATTTCCTGAAATTATATGGGTCAACAAGCAGGAAGATTGTTTCCAAAACACAGGATAGCATCTCAGAGATTTTGGAAGAGATAAATTTGCTTATGACCACTAAGGACTTCTGAAGTCTCTTGTTGACAGCAGCAGAAATACTTTGAAACAAGACAAAAATATACTTTTTTCAATTAGCTTTTGTTTTTCAGCATGAACTACCAAATACATTTTAGTATTCATTTCTAAAAATGCATAAAGTCCGTTCAATCCTATCTGACACTGCTGAAGGCAATGTAAGATTTTCCCATTGTTTGGTGAAAATCATATTAACATTATTTTGTGTCATGTTTTGTGGTGGGTAATCATCAAATAAATGTAGTTATATGGGGGAAGATTGAGACAAAAAGCAATGATGAAAATTAAACTACCTTCCTGGGCTTTTGTTTGCTTTCATTCCTCTATTTCTTTATATAGTGTTTATAATATGGGCAAGTCAAGGGGAACTTTCTAATTTGTAGATGGTGGTTCCAAGCTGAGCCTACACAGTTTTATGACTGCTTAGCTCCGGAATGTATCAACACATTACCCTTCTGCATAGCAAAATGCCCAAGAGAAGGCAATGCAAAAGAAATGAAGCAGAGGAAAATATATTGCACCATTTTCTTTGTTGCTGTTGTTGGGTTTTTTGTTTTTTTTTACATTTAATTTAAAATTGATAGGAAGTGATTTCAGCTTCGAGAGGCTGTTGTATGCATTCTAGTTGCTGTTTCTCTACTTCATCTTGAGACTCTCACTTGAATTTGGTCAGCAGCCCAACTCTACCAACAAGTGAGAAAATCACAAGACAGTACTGAAAAAAGAAATACTCTTTCCTCTGAAACTCAGCGAGTCAAGCTTCTATTATTTATTTTGAGAGTAAATGTTTTGAGTTTTGTCCCCCCCCCCTGTGTGTGTGTGTGTGTGTGTGTGTGTGTGTGTGTGTGTGTGTGTTTTCTAAATGGGCTTACCTTTGCTAAGCAAACCGACTTTTCCACAGTGCCCATAAAGTTTAGTCATCTTCCAGCGAAATGCCTGTCTACTAGATTCAGAACCAAATAATAAAATGTTTACAGGCCAAATGTCCAGAGAATATCATGCATCTGCATCAGAGTATATCTTATATTTCTCAGCAGTCAGGATACAACTCAAATACAAATTGCATGTTTGAGACTTTGGGGGACTCTTTTGGGATTCTGCATTCATTCACAGGGAATGCATGAGAAACTAATTAAGAACATTTTTGACACATAGTAGGGCTTACCTAAGACATTTGGATTTGAGTTTCAATATTACATATGTATTTCATATTTTAAAGGAAAAACAACTTGTATTCTTCCTGTGCAGAGAAAATGAATCTTCTCCTTATCCAAACCTCAAAGGGTAGCTGAGCACAATATTTAGTCAGGGAGCAACCCTACTAAAGACTTGGCCATCACAAGAAGAGCAGCAAACTGCCATTTGGGAACTAGAAAAAAAAAAAAAAAGAATATCTTACTTAGTGCAAAATGAGAAAGTTACTGAAACAAGGGCTCAAGCTACAATGAAAGCATTCTAGGTAAAAAAAATAAAAAAATTTCATGTGTAGATATTTTCTTCAAAATGAAGACTTCTACATCAACACTGAAGATTGACTTCACACAGAATCTCTACAGAGCTCTTTAAAGATAAACACTTGTAATCAAAGTGACAGAAAGAACCGTGAGCTAGGTTTGATTTCCCAGTGCCCACGTAAAGCCTGAGGAACAAAGTGGTGTTTGCATCCGAAGTTTGTCGGCAGTAGCAGGAGGCCTCGGTCCCTCTGTCTCTCTCTCTCTCTCTGTCTCTCCGTCTCTCTGTATCTCTGTATCTCTCTCTGTGTCTCTGTCTCTCTGTCTCTCTCTCTCTGTCTCTCTGTCTCTCAGTCTCTCTGTCTCTCTGTCTCTCTGTCTCTCGGTCTCTGTCTCTCTCTGTCTCTCTGTCTCTCTGTCTCTGTCTCTCTGTCTCTGTCTCTCTGTATCTCTCTCTCTGTCTCTCTCTCTCTCTCTGTCTCTGTCTCTCTCTCTCTCTCTCTCTCTCTCCTCTCTCCTTGCAAATAAATAATAAATATATTTTTTTTAAAAAAAAGGCCAGGTAGGGCCATGGGATAAAACCACAATGATTCACTGACAATTTCTTATTAATGGTAGTCAACTGATGAACCATTACATATTGAACCCATGCTAAATCATGAGTAAAATTCTGGAATTTTCTTGAATAGTAACCTTCTCATACAATTGTGATCATGGATGTTCCAAAGAGTCTCTCTCTCTCTCTCTCTCTCTCTCTCTCGCTCTCTCGCTCTCTCTCCCTCCCCCTCCCTTCTCCTGAAAAACAAGAGCCATAAGTCACTCAATGTTAGTTACTCAATTATTCAAGCCATCAATGGATCCAGCTTACTGAGGATGAAGGGCATAATGTAAAAGACATGGAGATAAATAAATGTACAGAAATTATTTTAAAGAAAAATATAGAAAATAAGAGAGAGTAGTGAAGAAAACTGAACTTTAAAACAAAACTTTAAAACCTCACCCCTGTGCATTTTATCATAAAATACATCACTCAGGTCAGGCTATAGGAGGCATAACTGCCTGACGGCGCCATGTGTTTTCTGTTCTATAGTCAGTCACACTTCCTGTGGGCCGCTACCAGCCAGTGGTGGAGCATAGTTGGGGGTCCAAATGCAGGTCAATTACTGCAAGATATGAGGCTATTTTAAAACATAGCTTTGGCTTGAGAATTCCCATCAGCTTTCCTAAAACTGTCTATGAATTAATCACCTTGGCAGTTAAAGACTCTTCCTGTCTGATCCTGTCTTTTCTTGCTCCCTCCCAGATAGCAGAACTATATCTTGATGTGAAGTCTCTGCTTTCTTTCTGTGGCCCCATCTCTCTAACCCTTTGCCACGCCATCCTTCAACAAACCCTTGCCCCACACCATCCTACTGCGTCTTCTTCTCAAAAGAGCCTTCACTGACACACAAGTACCTGGAAGGTTCTGGAAACATGGTAGAGTAAGCTTCCTCTTTTCCTAGTAGGCAACCAAGTGGGTACCTTGAGTCTTAACAGCGTCGGGAGCAGAGTCACTGTGGCAAAAGTGATAGTGCCGATAAACCTTTTGGAGACTGTGGAGATGGTTTTGTGAGTAAAGTGCTTGCTGTGTGCATGCACACACATGCACACAGACAACGCACACACCAAACACATACATATGCAAGAAGGTAAATGAATGGCTACTCTGTTTGAAAGGAGCACTGTTGCAAATTCCCTGCTTTGCCATTTGAAAAATGTAAAGTAAGTAGAATTATTGCCTGCAAATCCGTTATAGTTGAGTAATTATTGCCTAGCTGTATTGATACACTGTGGAAACACATACGTTGAAATTGAAGGCTGTTAACAGGTAGTTAAAGGCTAAGTGTAAGAGCCAGAGTGCCTCCTGGGTAAATGTAGAGGTGACAGCTGGCCAAAGCTCTTCTGAAGCTTTAAGCTCCAGCAGGTTTAGATGCTCAGGCAAGCAAGTACATGAAGCCACGGCTGGGACTCTGGATAGCAAAATCTGAGACATTGACAGGGGCAGCATTCAACTGGATACCTAGGAGGAAGTTGTCTGTGAGGGACCCCTGGATCCTTTGGGCTTTCAGATGGACTCCACACTTCCCATAACTAGGAAGAATTAGAACTTGTCTATACTGAGAGATACCACAGAGGGTCTACCTGCCAGGCCACAGGGTCTCTCCCTGGAGATTGTGCATATCTCTCTGCTGGCTGCCATGTCCATGGCTAGTGAAATCCCAGGTGGGGATTTACTGAGCTGGTGCCAGGGAGAACAAGCAGTATATACCAACAGAGCTGAATGCTGTCTTATCTCAGCCCCAATTCATGTAAAGTCCTTACCACTCTCCCCAGTGGGACAGTATTTGGAGATCTGGAGGTAGGACTATCATAAAGTAATAAAGATTAAACGAGAACATATGGGTGGGAGCTCTAATTCAACAGAATTGAGCACCTTATAAGGAGACAGAGTTGGAGAGATGGCTCAGTGGTTAAAGGCACTTGTTTGCTCAATCTGATGACCAGCGTTCCATTCCCCAGTACCCATGTAAAACAAGATACACATTGACTCATTCATTTGCAGTAGCTGGGGGCCCCAGCATGCCCATTCTCTCTCTCTCTCTCTCTCTCTCTCTCTCTCTTCATGCTTATGGAGATCTTGTAAATACTATACTACATAAAGGCAGCTATCACTGGCTTAGAGGAGATCATTCATCAGAACCCAGCCCTCCTTGGACCCCGATCTAATTCTTTCACACTTGAGAACTACAAGAACCAAATTCACATTGCTTAACCCACTCCCAGTGGGATCCTGCTATGGCAGACCAAACAGAAAGTACTGGGGAAGACATCCTGATACAAATCTCACATGTGCTGTATAATATATGCAAATAAAAATACATGACTTGGGCTGGGAAGATGTCTCAGTGGTTAAGGTGCTAGCCTGTTAAGCATAAGGACCCAACTTTGATTTCCCTGAATCCACTTAAACCAGATGCGCAAGGTGAGTATGAGTATGGAGTTCGTTTGCTCACTGTCTTTACATATGTTTCTCTCCCCCCCCCTCAAGTAAATAAATAAAAAGCTGGTTTTAAAAAAGATTAAGTTTAAACAGGATGTGGTGGAGCACACCTTTAATCTCAGCACTCAAGAGGCAGAGGAAGGAAGAGTGCCATGAGTTCAAGGCCACCCTGAGACCACATAGTGAATTCCAGGTCAGCCTGGGCTAGAGCAAAACCCTACCTTGAAAAACAAACAAACAAACAAAAATCACAAACAAACAAAAAGACAATTTTAAAAACAAATATGCAAGTTGACATAAAACAAATATATATTATCTTAACATTAATTTAAAATATCAATAAAATGATATTGGAAAAATGTGAGAAACAAATACAGTTTTCAAATGATAAAGTCCTTTCTGTTATTAAACAGTTAATTTGTACTATATTAAGTTGGTATGCTAATAAAGAACAGGAAATATGCATCTGAAAGAATATTTGAAAAATCACTTCAAAAATCAAAGGGCCAAAGGTCCTCTTTTCAGGAAATAGGGATGAAATTGAAGAGGCTATTATTGTTGTTGTTACATCAATATCATGGCATCTTATTTTTATAAATAAAACCATGTGAAAATCAATTTGATGTAATGCTCTAACTTTGAAAAATAAGTAAAATATAAAAGTAAAATTAATGAAAGTAAATTTTTCAATATTCTGTAAACATAAAGAAAGTACAAAGATGATATTCAGTAAATATTCTTGCCAAAAATTTTTACATTGTTCTAAAAGTTAAAAAAAAAAAGATAAAATTAGAAGCAAATAGCAACATGGATAATATTTCTCTAACAAACATGACTAGTAATGGGTATTCTTACTGTGTAAATTTGGCTTTGTAAATCAATAAGAAATTTACAAATAGTCCTTGGAAAACACTGGCCAATTAAATGGACAAATTCACATGTCTTATGAATGATCAATACATAACGATGGATTTAACCCTGTCATAGCTAAATGTATGTGTATTAAAACAAAAAGCAGGGGCTGGAGAGATTTCTCAGTGGTTAGGACACTTGCCTTCAAAGCCTAATGACCCAGGGTCAATTCCCCAGTACCTAAATAAAGGTGGCAAATGCATTGGCAGTTTGTTTGCAGTGGCTTGAGGCACTGGGGTGCCAATTCTCTCTCTCTCTCTCTCAAACACACACACACACACACACACAACAACAACAAACTCTCCTTCTCTTTCTTTCTCTCTCTCCTTGAAAATGAATAAATAAATAAAAAGAAAGTACTTTTCACTTATATAAAATTATAATAAAATTTATTGCTGGTAGTCATTCAATGATGTGGGAACTCTCATAGATGAAAGGGGCGAATGTAAAACTGAACACAGCCTCTCGGAATCTGGCAGCATCCACAGTCCTGAAGTGATCTATCCAGGCAGCCAGCAATTCCAGCCCTAGAAATCTTTTTGAAGAAAATAACAGGCAATGGAAATAGAGGTTTACTTGTACACAGCATGGTATGTAACAATAAAAACTGTCAACAATGTGCACAGTTAGCATTAGGAGATCATTTCAAGAAATTATGACACCTTACTGCAGAGCCATTAAATTTCTGTTTATGAAGATGATTTGGCAACAAAAAGAAACTTCCATGATATGTGTTCAATTAAAATCCTGAGTACACACGTGTGCTATACATCTTACCTAATTCATATGCAAATGAGAGCATACAAATACTGAGTTCTGTTACACATAATGGAAGCATTTCTAATGTTGTGTGGTTTTCCTCAATTATCTGTGATGATATTTTTTAAATATTTTATTTTCTATTTGTTAATGATAGAGAGAGAGAGAGAGTGAGGCAAATATGGACAGAGAGAGAAAGAATGGCCACACCTGGCCTCTAAGCACTGTAAACGAACTCCAGATGCATGCACCACCTTGTGCATCTCACTTTATGTGGGTACTGGGGAATTGAACCGAGGTCCATTGGCTTTGCAGACACGTGCTTCAACCACTAAGCCATCTCTCCAGCCCTATGATGGATTTGTCTGCATTTGCATAATCATGGAATAGAGAAGTGGATGTAGGGTTATGATTCTTGAGTGGGTATTCATGGGCATTAATAATATCTCTACCAAATTAGTAGGTGATCTAAAGAGACACTCTCTGTCCGGTGCTCTGGTATTCACCCCGTGTAAACTTCAGAAGTGGCTTTGTTTAGTACTTGAAGTCCACTCTGATTCCATTACCTATCAGTGTTGATTTTATTCCTCTGCCTCTCCAAATATGTCCCCATAATCACTGGGTCAAACTCTTCACTGAAGGGCTCAATTTGTCTTTTCTCCTCCCAACACACCATCATAACAACACTCTCCAGGCATGGATTGGTTAAATTGCTTACCTTTTCCCTTCTGTCACCAGACTGAAAAACATGAAAGATAAATGAAAATTGAGCAATGTTCCAACTTAGATTTGTACAGCTTTCCCCAGATGAAAAGAGTTTCGCTCTTCTTTCTTATGACTATCTCCCCTTGTCCATGTCCCTTCCCTACTGCCCTAAATACCACCTTTCCTCGTGAACTCCTCCCTTTCCATCTACAGGGATCTGTATGACTTAGATCACATCCGATTAGGTGGAAAGTATAAAGCACGCTAAACCATGGTGAGAGTCAAATGGTCCTCCAGGAATGGTGAGACAGGACCTAGGGCTTAACTAACAGGAGAGTCATTCGTAGTTCATAGTTATTATCATTGTGGCTGTGCTTCCTCAGATTCTTCCTGTGCAAAGGGGCTACTGGAACTCTAATCAGCCTACTGCAGAGTTTATGTGAGGATCAAAAACACAGCCCAGAGCTTGGGAGATGGTCCAGCGGTTAAAGGAACTTGCTTGCCAAGCCTGCCAACCTGGGATTTAATTCCCCAGTACCCACATAAAGCCAGATGCACAAAGTGGCCAACACATCTGGGGTTTGTTTGCAGTGGCAAGAGGCCCTGGCACACCCATACGGATGCATTCTTTCTCTGTCTCTTATAAACACATAGTTAAAAATACTCTTTTAGGGCTAGAGAGGTTGCTTAGTGGTTAAGGTGCTTGCTTGTGAAGCCTTAGGATACAGGTTCAAATCTCCAGGTCCCACATTAGCCAGATGCACATCATGGCATGTGCATGCATCTGGAGTTCGTTTGCAGTGGCTAGAGGCCATGGCATGCCCATTCTCTCGCTTTCTGTTTCTTCCTCTGTCCCTCTGTATCGAATAAGAAATAAAAACGATAAAAAAATATTAACCAAAAAACAAAGTGCAAATAGCTTACTATGATGCATACATAGTAAACATGCAGTGTGTACTAATAAATGAGATCAATTATGGTATTATTAGAAGCTGGCTGATGTGGAGTTCCTACAAGCAGATTCTTATGCTCAAACAGGATGCAATTATGTCCCACTTCTGTTTTCTCTCTGACTGGCAGCCCAAATGGGAGATTTAGGCAGGTGCACTGGAGGAAGAAGTCTCCATTCACTCCTTCCTTGACAAAGATGGGCTCGTGAAGAGCGAGACGGCTGCCTGAGGGCTTGCAGCATGACACTGGGTACCACGACGTTCATGGACAGCGCCCCTGAAAAACCAGCACGTGTGGTGTGAAGACGGGGGGAGGGGGGGGCGAGCATGAACTGTTCTAACAAAAGTCTGCAAAGACAGCTGTAGACCCACCTCTGGGCAGAGCAGGACTGGACAAGTGGGACGAGAGTCTCCTGATGAGCTGAGGTGTCAAAACGACATCGCTCCTCTTGCCCCACCCAACCCCAGCCCGACCTGAACCCGACCCAGGGAGCATGGAAAAAATAACGCTTTCGAGATGACCTGGGCATTCCCTTCTGCCTGGAATTCCTAATGATTTTCAGGCATCGTTATTCCCTGGAAACAAGCAAACCCTGAGCAGCATTTAAAAATGTAGTTGCAAAGCATCTTTTACACGCATTGCTCTTTGGAGATGAAGAGGTAGCGTTGAAGAGAAGGACAGGCTTCTGGATATACTTGTTGAGAACGTTCCCCTGGGGTCCGCACCGGCACAGATGGCAACTAAGCGCTTGCCAGTCACATCCAGAGAGTTGAAGACTGTGTCTGACGCTCAAATGAGGACATGATGATTTAATGGGACCCAAGGACACGAAGGCTATCAGAAAATATGATGTTTCCAGGATGTTTTTTTAGGGATCCAAGAAATCTAGGCAAGTAAATAAGGTGAACCTACTTCCTCGTTGCTAGACTACAGGCAGAAACAAAAGAAAACATCCGTGGTTACCGTGTGATTCTCTTGCGGCAATCATTCATGACCTCAGAAACAGCTGCTGTGGCCTGTGACTTCACAGTCTCTTAAGCCTTCGCTGTCACTTCTCAGATTCTGTTTTGCTGGATGGGAGACATATGGAAGGATTCAGCCTCAACGATTTAGGGGTGCTTCCCGTAAATTGAATCCTTTGAATTACTTCCCATCCTCCTCCTTGCAAACTCAGCTTGATGACCAAGCCTGATGTGAACAAATTATATAAATAAAATGCAAATGTGATTTAGATGATTGTGGCCAAAGTCAAATAACAGCTGCGGAACTGGTAGGAATTGGGAATAAGCAAACGCAAAGCATTACTGTTCCCACGTCCATGCTGATTTATTTGTCATGTGTACATTGAGGGCTCACTGTGTACCAAACTCTATTCTAAAACACAGGATAATGTGCAATGAGATGACTGAGCAGTTGAGGCACTTGCTTGCAAAGACTGATGACTGGGATTCAATGCCCCAGCACCCACAAAAAGCCAGTTGCACAAAACAGCATATGCATCTGGAGCCTGTTTGCAGCAGTTAGAGGTCTTGGCACACTCATTCTCTCTCTCTCTCTCTCTCTCATTATAAATAATAAATAAAAATATTTTTAAAAACCTTTATGTGCATTTATCT